>NC_081202.1:31737485-32087485 GCF_902713425.1 Acipenser ruthenus | reverse complement strand
TATATATATATATATAAAAAACCCTGATGTATTTTTTCAGATTTTTTTTTTATTTAATTGATGAAAGATAATGTTTTTCAAATGTAAAGTTTAAAAAAAAAAAAGGATTTAAGTTACATGTCATTTTTTTTACTAATTTATTTGTTGGAAATGTTAGCTAAATGTTGACTTGCCAATTGTAAAAAACAAATATTTAAATTCATTGATTTATTTGTTAGAGACCCAGATTTAACATGTCAGCTAAATGTTCCTTCGCTAAGTGTAAAACAAAACAAAACAAAAAAAAAAGATTTATAGACTGATTTAGCTAAATCTGGACTTTCTGGGGTTAAATCTAGGAAAAAATAAGCGGGAAAAAACACCTGTTAAAATATAAAGGTAAGTTCTAACATTTTAATATGTGTGGGTGTGGTGTGGTGGGGCGTGACAAATTGTATGCTAAAAAAGGGGGGCAGCATATAAAAAGTTTGCCCACTACTGCCCTAGAGAACAGATACAGGAAAGAGGGGACTCAACTGAAGTTTATTAAACCCAAGTCACTACTTCAAATTTAGCAAAGAGTAAGGCTGAGTAAAAGTAAAAGAAAGTTTAGAACAGAAGGTAGGAAACTTAAAAAGAGAGTTATAAATGCATGGAACAGCCTACCAGGTGACGTAGCAACATCTGCAACACTCCTGTCTGTCACCAACTCACTAAACTCTGCCCGAGCTGCCTCTCTCTCCTCTGTCCTAATTCTCCTCGACCTCTCTGCTGCCTTTGACACTGTCGATCACTCTATTCTACTATCCTCTCTCGCTGACCTGGGAATCTCTGGCACTGCTCTGGTCTGGTTCTCCTCCTACCTCTCCAATCGCACTTACCAGGTAACCTGGCGTGGAGCAACCTCCACACCTCGCCCTCTCTCAACAGGAGTCCCCCAAGGGTCAGTCTTGGGTCCTCTCCTGTTCTCTTTCTACACCCGCTCCCTGGGCCCCCTCATCGCATCCTATGGTTTCTCATACCATTTCTATGCTGATGATGCTCAGATTTTCCTCTCCTTCCCCACCTCTGACTCCACCATGCCCTCCCGTATCTCTACCTGTCTGTCTGCTATCTCCTCCTGGATGCACTCGCATCACCTCAAACTCAACCTCTCTAAATCTGACCTCCTTTTTTCCCTCCTCCTCTTCCCCCTCCTCTGATCTCTCTATCTCTGTTCCTCTGGAAACTACCACACTCCCTCCTCCTCAGCTAAGAACCTCGGAGTCACCCTGGACCCCTGCCTCTCTTATTCCCAGCACATCTCCACTCTGGCACGCACTTGCCGATTCTTCCTGAGCAACATCCGAAGAATCCGACCCTTCCTCACCAACTACGCCACCCAGCTCCTGGTCCAGGCCTTGGTACTCTCCCGCCTAGACTAGTACAACTCCCTCCTGGCTGGCCTCCCTGCGTCCGCCACCCATCCGCTCCAGCTCATCCAGAACTCTGCTGCTCGCCTGGTGTTCTCTCTGCCTCGCTTCGCCCACGCTACTCCACTACTCCAATCGCTCCACTGGCTCCCGATCACTGCTCGCATCCAGTTCAAGACTCTTGTACTAGCCTACAGATGCCTTGACCAGACTGCACCCAGCTACCTCCAGACCCTCATCTCTCACTACACCCCCACTCAACCTGTCTGCTCCTCCTACACTAGAAGACTGGCTCTACCTCCTTTGCGCTCCCCTGCCTCCAGAGCCCGCTCCTTCTCCACCCTTGCTCCGCAGTGGTGGAATGACCTTCCTACAGATGTCAGGACTGCCCAGTCCCTGACCACCTTCCTGCGCCTCCTCAAGACTCACCTCTTCAGACACCACCTGTAGAACTCCTCTGTTTTTCCCCCTGGACACTTATCACTCTTCCTTAAATGCGCTTTACTTGCTCTTATCTGCCCTCTATTTTACTGCATTTAATCCTGTATTTTAGTTTACTGTAATCTGTCAAGTGTGATTTAATCTGTAGTATTTTGTATTTAATTATATCCTGATGCAACTATCACTGACACTGTTATCTGCTCCATTATTGAATCGTATTTTGTCATACTTGTACTTGCTAGAACCAAAGTCATTGTATTTATCTTGCTCTTAATTGTATTATTACTTGTACTGTGATTCTTGAAATGTAAGGATAAGGGTGTCTGCTAAGAAATAAATAATAATAATAATAATAATAATAATAATAATAATAATAATAATAGGAATATAAAAAATATATATTCTGTCCTATTTAATTAGATGATCTTTGTAGGGATCAATCAACGAGACACTGATCTGTCTGAAAGACCACCACTCTTGCATGTTAAGTTACCTGAAATAAAGGCCCTGTTTATCATCTCATTCTTTCTCTTCATTAACCAACCAGCTGTTTCGCCTAATAAACATCATGCTACGCATACGGCACTGCAGCCCCCTGATCGTGTTAGAGTTCTTTGGCACCTCAAAGTTCCTCCTGTCGCTGTGGCTGATAGGTGATCTTCATCTCATAGAGTTCCTGCCAGCTGAAGGAAGTGACAGGCTTGGTGTGGTCATCCAGGTGGGTGATGTAGGTTTGGTGACACTGGGTTTGGTGACACTGAAGAACAGTCTGGACTGAGGTGTCACGTCGTCAACAGCATTCCAGAGATGCAGTGCTCAGCGGGGTCAGACTTCGGATAGCCTTAATGGGCTGAACAGGCTGGTATTAGGGGCCAACAACCAGGGCAATTGCCCGGGCCCCAGGTCATGGGGGCCCCACTAGGCTAATTAAGGTCATATCTGCAGTAATGAAAAACATAGATTTGACGCAAAAATCCATATAGTACCGCATATATCATCTTAAAGTGGCACAGTCTAGTTCATGACACTGTTTAATTTTACAACATTATATTAATACAAAATGGTATTGTTACCTTTTAACACAGGTACATAACAGTAATCAGGCCTACTGATCTTTTAAAAGTTGGTATTCTGAATTTTGAAAGTGATTTCTTGGTTTCTTATGTAAAAGTATTTTTACAAGCAGAGCAGCAGTGGAAATCCTCCAATGTGCGGATGCCCTGGTCTTGGTTAATCTGGCTCAATATTTAGAGGAGTGTGGCATGACAACCCCATGAAAGTATTTGATTGTACTTCTGCTAATAATATAAAATGATTCAGACATTCTGTTCAGCACACCGCTGAATATGGCGTCCATACAAACTCTTGTTAGAAAAATCAGCTTTACAAGAATGCAGAATTTTGTAACCCACTTGGATAGTTTAGAAGCTAATTTTTACTCTTAATTGTTTCAAGACTTACTTTTTTTCTTTCTAATAAAGAAATGCTGCTGTTTTATAAAAATGTATCCAGTCCGTGTATCTTGTGAGGGTGACTCAGGCTCCAGTCCTATTGTAATCAGCTGATCAGTGAAAAAAACCCACTTCAGACAGATGTATGTGATGAAGCAATCGAGGCAACATTTATTCTTGTGTCGGCACTTGGTTTTCCCCTACTCCACTGCCACCAAGAGAGTCACTGTCTTCTTCTGGTGACCCACAGGGCCTTCTGGATAATGCATCTGCATTTCCATGCTTGGAACCCTCTCTATATTGAATGACCTAGTTGTACATGTCTAACACAAGAGCCCACCATGCACGTCTTCCAGTGGGATCATTATCAACTGGGGTTTTCCCCAGTCCCATCAAGGGTTTGTGGTCAGTTATGATGGTAAACAAATTTTCTCTCAAATTGTGTCTGAAATGTCTCACCAACCATACAATAGCCCAAAGCTTATGGTCATATGCTGACCATTTAGTTTCCGCCTTCAAAAGAGCATGGCTGGCATATCCAATTACTTTTTCTTGCCCATGTTGTTTCTGAGCCAATATTGAACCTACAGCATACAGTGAGGTGTCAGTGTACAGTGTAAATGCCAAGTTGAAGTCTGGGTAAGACATAATTGGAGCATTAGTGAAAGACTGTTTAAAGTAATTAAACGCCTCCTCACAATCTTGAGTCCAGTCAAAAACAACTCCTTTCTGAGTTAAACGATGACGTGGTACTGCTTTGAGGGCTAAACAGGGCACACATTTCTATAATATGAACAGAGCCCTACAAAAGCACGCACCTCTGTTGTGTTTTTCAGTCGGAGCCTTGTGCAGACACAACATGTCCCAAGAATGTCACAGAGGGTTGAAACAGTTGCTATTTATCTGGTCGTAGTTTTAACTGTGAAGCTCGTAGTCGATCAAACACAATAATGTTGTCCAAATAGATAACACACGTAGTGCAGAAGAGGCCCTTTAGTACGAGCACCATTAACCACTGGAACGCGGTGGTGATGTTAGTGAGGCCCATCGGCATGACTTTGAACTGGTACAAGCCCTTTCCAGTTGTGCAGGCAGCCTTCTCCTTATCTGCTTCTTCCAGCTCGATTTGCCAGTATCCACTGGATAAGTCCATACTACTAAACAAGACCGATCTGGCAATGCATGGTAGGGGGTGGGAATCCCTGACAGTAACTGAATTTTCTATAGTCCACACAAAATCCATAACTCACATCTTTTTTCTTCATTAAAACAACTGGTGAGGACCATGGACTTGGTTCGATGACATAATTCTTTAATAGCTGGTCTACTTGTCACTGGATCTCGACTTTAATGGTTGAAGAGGACCTATATGCTTGTTGCCACACCGGGGAAACATCTTTGGTATGAATGTGATGTTTGACTATCTTAGTACGACCATAATCTCCAGGTTCAAAACTAAACACATCTCTATAGTCACTGACTTGAGCCAGTTGGTTCCGAGTTATGTGGGAAGGCATAACTTCCCACATAACTGTTACTCATAGGAAGTGGTGATGTTACACACTGACTTATCAACCAAATGGTATTCACTGTCATCTTGATCCATAGCAGCAAAAAGCTGGCCAATATGTACATCAGAACCTCTAGTTAATTCCTCCGAGGTCATATTCAGTATTCTTACAACGGTCAGTCCATTTTCAACAGGAGACATTGTTCTTGCAATAACAAGTCCATCTACTTGGACACAAGCCAGTTCTAAAATTCCCACATATTCATTAGGGGTTAATCCATACGGGGAACTCAGCTCCACTTTAGCAGTGTTAATCATTTCTGTCATGGGTGGCAAAGTGAGGGGTAACAACAACACTATATTTCAGCAAACAGAGACAAACTTTCCAGCCTTCTGCAGAGGTATAGACTGGTTCAGAAATGTAATGTGTCCCAGTCTAGCATCAATGACTATTCCATGTACCAAGCAGGGCAGATTTATGTGTGTTACGGACTATGTGCACTTTATTCTGGACTGTATATATCCCAAGCGTAGGTTAACAGCAATTGACCCTAGTATAGCAAGACTGTTCCCTCTGAAACATCTGTAACAGCTCACATGCCATTTCATTCTGCGCCCTCAATGGTTTTGTAGGTAGCTGAGGCCTGGCCTAATCGACATCTTGTATTAATGTTGTACTTACCAAAAGTACACCGGAAGTGTTGATTTTCCAGCAGGACAGCGCAAGACCACACAGTGCTAGGATTACAATTGCACGACTTCAAGAAAACAATGTCGAGGTATTGCCGTGGCCAGCTTTTTCTCCTGACCTGAGTCCAATAGAACATCTGTGGGACCAAATCGCCAGTGCCATCCACAGGAGACAACCGTGACTAGCCAGCCTTCACCAGCTGGCTGCAGCTGCACAGGAAGAGTGGCGGAACATCCCACAGCAGTCTATCCAGAGGCTGATCAGGTCTATGTATCAGCGCTGCCAGGATTGTGTTAATACTCAGGGAGGTCATACCCGATACTAACTTTGTAATGTTTTCATTTTGACAGTGTGTCACGTTTCACACTGATAACCTATCATGATTCTTTGATCTGTATTTTTGTTCACATTTTCTGTGATTTTGTTTGATATTGATGTTTAAAATATTTGTCAACACTGTGAGGACTGTGTTAATGCTCAGGGAGGTCATACCCGGTTGTATTGTTCATTGTCCATTGAAATTGATCGGGATTTTTTAAAAATTTTATTATAGTTTTATTTGTGGTAGTGAATTATTTATAATGACAATATAAATGTATATAATCTCAATTAAAAGTGCAAATAAACTACAGCATATTGTTGCCTCCAGGTTACCAGAAGGCTTGTTTAAAAAATGGTATTCTAAAAACTGGGATGTTATGCTGTTTCTTAGTGTAATGGAAGTAACACAATCCATTGTGTACAGGTAATTTCTTTCTTTCTTTCTTTCTTTCTTTCTTTCTTTCTTTCTTTCTTTCTTCCTTCTCTGGCCCATGACGTATTTATAACCATGTAGATTGACAGTGGAAATCCCAAACTCCTGTCAGGTAATTTACATGATATCCACAAGGGGCACCCCTGAGCTCCACGAGCCTTTTACTGTCTTCGGTCCTGTATTACTCAAATCATAAACATTATAGCATTATAGTATAATGCAACGGCATCTGCTAGCAACACCCTGACACACACCGTCTGCGTCACAGCACAGGTTTGTAGGACGCTCTTCATCCTGTACGATTTGACTGGAGGAGTCGAGTCCGGGTATTGTGTGCGATCTTCTGCAAGCTAACAGAGAACCCCCGTTAGTGTTGGGCTGTGATAGACTCTGAAGCACACAAGGCAGTGAGGTTTTCCTCAGTACTTTGCAGAGCTATACGTCCAGGCTGCTGTGCATTCACCGGCAGAAGCAGGTCCGATCTGTGCTGAACTGCGGGCGAGTATTATTAATATTATTGTCATTCTTTAATTTAGGCTTTAATTTCTTTTTTCTTTCTCTGTTGAAATTTCAGACCTAAAGTATTTATATTATGAACATAAATGATAGATATTTTCCACATCCTAGTTATGTGACAGAGGTTTATTTATTTATTTATATAGGACCTGTTTGTTTACTCTTACCATCCGCATTGCTTACTGCTTTTCTTTCTTCTTTTTATTCTTGTTGAATATATGAAACATTTCTGAGATTCTTGATGTGTTTAACCTTTCTCGTGATGCAGTAGCCCAGGCACGCTTTTCAAAGATGCTGTTTGGTATGCAGCTCCACGGGGCGGTTAGAACGCAGAATCAGACAGGAGCATTGACACCTGTTTGCATAGCTTAGGAATGGAACTGCGCTCTTATATTATTATTATTATTATTATTATTATTATTATTATTAGTTGTAGTAGTAGTTATTTTTATTATGAAAGAAATGTAAATAAACATGTGTTTTGGTCTTCCAATGCGTGTGTGTGTGTGTGTGTGTGTGTGTGTGTGTGTGTGTGTGTGTGTGTGTGTGCGTGTTTGTGTATGTACAGTATATTTTCTATTCAGTATGAATAATCCATCATTCTTAAACACTCAATACTGCAATGCTACATTTTGAAATTATTGTAGCAGTTCTCTATTAATTATATATATATATATATATATATATATATATATATATATATATATATATATATATATATATATATATATGGGGGGCGGGTGTGTGTAGAGACTCAAAACGTATGTGTCAGTGGCAGCAAAGCTGAGGGAAGTCGTAGCCACTTTATCAGGAGCAGTGGCTTGAAAGACCTGACCTGAATGGACTGAAACTTAGTTTCCAAAAAGAAACACAGCTTAAGCGAGTAAATGTTACGGTAACAGCAGAAACACCTGAACATAAATTATTCTTATTTTTTTAAAAATTTTGTGTATTCACAGAATAATACATGGCACAAGCGGAGCTAGAAATGAAACTCTGAAATAGGAGCAGGTGGACTATTACGGAACCTCTCGAGTCCCCAGCGCTGTGCTTCCACGTTCCTATTGTCGTTGACAAACCTACCCGTAGCAATGGCGAAGTGCGCCGAGGTGAAAATAGCGGTCTTTGGCAGAGCTGGAGTAGGGAAATCAGGTAGGCTGTTTTCTGTATCTTTGTATTCTATCTCTCTATCTATTGTTTATGGTGTTTGTATATATATAGCTGCGTTTAGTTCGCCCACAAAACCAAAAAAATAAATAAATAAAAAGAACAACATTTTATAAAAAATTAAAAATGGCAAAAACAAACAAACAAAAAGATATAAAAGGGAAAGGGGTCCGAGCGCATTGGGCGACATCCAAGATCGGTAACGTATAGGGAACCATAAAGCTACTGTTCCCCAATTTGTCATGCATGAAATATTGAATTTCCCCGGACAACGCCAGGTACTTCAGCTATATATATGTAAATGTGTCATCGTAGGCACCGAATTAGCTGCTTGACGAATAACCACTAGAGGGGGCTAATGTTGCCAATTTAAAGGCTGTCATAGAGATCTCCCACATTGTGCTACAAATGCACAGGTATTGCACCACAAAATATAACTTTCTCTATACGGTTTCTGCTTTTTATAAACTCTAGGCCCCTCTAGTCTGAAGAGGTTTCATTCTTTAACCTGCCCTCACAGCTCATGCCATTCCTTCCTGGGATAAGCTTGACCGTCCTTCCCTGTACAGTAATGCACTAATGTGTTTTATTCTCGCCAGATGACCAGAATGTGTTAACTCCCCCTAGCCTTGCATTCCAGTCTATTGGCTGCAGTATGTAAACACTATATCAATTATGTAATAAAGGAACCAGAGTGCCTGTGAAGCACAGTACATGGTTTGAGTGATAGTTTGAGGCAAATGTGCTGTATCAAACCCCAAGGCTCCCCTGGTGTGCCATGCAGTGACCTGAAACCTTGTCTCCTGAAACCAAGTTTCAAGCCACAAAGTGGCTTTGTGTTCCCTCAGCTTCAGAGGCAGGAAGAGGAAAAGATGATTTCCATTCTGAAACTTTGTCATAATCAATAACTGAATTGCCTTTCAGAGCTCTGCCTTTAATCAACCGCCATCACGTCCCAATGCTTGCAACTCATAAAATATTCCATCAATATCACCTGCTTGCACTTCCATTCACTACACAGGGCCACCTTTTCAAAGCGTTTCAAAAAATCATGTTAATGTTCCAAAATGACAAATAAAACACAGTGAGGGTGCTGAAGAGAACCTGAAATATATAACACAGTTGTTTGGTTCTAGTTTTGTAAAATGAAGAGGTCTTTTACCTCTTTCAAAAAATAGTAGTTAATTAAAGACTGGAGTAAACGCTTGGAAAATATGGCCCATGTGTCTGAAATGTGCACTTTTAAAACTGTGACCTGTGACCCCGCACACCGCAAGCGAGCGTCTTAACCGCTGTGCAAAACAGCCGGCATCAAACAACACTGCCCCTTACACAGGCCTTCTTCACAGGAAATCTGTACACTTGCACTTCCTAGGTCGTTGTCTTATGGGTCGTGTTACTGGCTGAAAACATGTCATTGGGTAAGCAGCTGGTTGGGTAAGAAGGGCACCAGATATCACTTTAAAAAAAGATATAAATACACTATAACATGTTTTTCTTTCAACTCTACACATTTGCCAGCTATGCAACAGATGGAAGTGATATGCGCCTGTACTGTACTGCATCTGCTAGTGCAAAACAGACAGACTGAATTATAACCAGACTGGGAATTGGTCAGTTCACACACTGACTGGTGTCTTAAAGTTGGAATGCTCCATACCCTATAAAAGCTTAATAGGTGCTTCTTAAACAATGTCATTGACGTACAAACCATAACCCCCTGCTGCTGCAGGTAGTCGCAGGTGGATGGCTGTGTTTAGTTCGCAGAGCTTTTGCTGTTGTGCTCCTCGTCTGTGGAAATCGATTCCAGTTGATATTAGGCAGGTTGAAACATGGGATTATTTTAAAGTCTAAATTGAAAACATACTTTTTTTAATGTGCTTTTATATATTTGGTTGTAGCTGGATTGTATTGTACATGTGAGCTCTCTTGTTTTGTTTTTAACTTTGCACAGCGCTCTGGGATGCCAGGGAGTGAAGGGCGCTATATAAAAATCCATCTGTATTGTATTGTATTGTATTGTATTGTATTGTATTGTATTGCATTGTATTGTATTGTATTGTATTGTATTGAAAAAAAACTGGTAAGTCAACAGTGTCTGGTTTCTGACGAAGCACAGAAGGCTAAATTGCGGAAGAATGTCGTAACAATTCACTCCAGAATCATATATTTGGTGTCAAGTTGAACAGAATTGTGGGACACTGTCACTTTAAGAACCTTTGAAAGTTCTAAGAACAGCAAAGACCTCCCCCAGTGCTGTCCATAGCATTGCACTGAGCAGCTCCGCAATGTATTAATAAGACTGTACCAATAACACACACATACATTAATGAGCTTTTTACCATTGACACAGTGCAGGCGCTGTTCTACTCAGCTATCTGTAAATGTCTTAACACTTGACTGGACCAGCAGCACAGATGTGTTTTAAATGAGAAGAGCTGAGGCAGGGTGTTGTAATGGAGGGAGTAAAGGAAAGCTTTTACCAGCATGGTGTCATTGTTTCTTATTCTCATCGGATTCCCCCCTGGATCTCTAACTCTAAGTGATGCAATAGCAGCCATTTATCAGAAATGAATCGGAATCATTGCACCTGGTTCAGTAACAGGGCACACAGTACTGCATTGTTATTAATAAATATATAGGCAAGGTTTGAGGGAAGGGGGCATTCAGGCGCTGTGCTCTCTGTTTGTGGAATTCTCTGCTGAAACATATCAGGGATTCAGCATTGGTGCCAATTTTTACACAAGATTAAAAACCTGTTTATATGTACAGGGCTTGAAGTGTTTCACAGAAGGCACTTTATAAATCTCTATTGTATTGTATTGAATATTGTATTGTATCAAAACGGGACCCCAAGTCTTACATGCTTTCGGACGATAACTCAGGGTGTGTATCCATGACTGATGTGATGGGTCGCATACATGCTGCACTAACACTTTACATGAAGTGTCTCTAATTACTGGGGATTTACATACTAGTTATGCATAGTTACAATGTACTTAATGTGTAAATCCTTTTCCATGATATAATCCTAATCCTAACCCAAACCCTAACCCTAACCCTTGTCTGATACAACTTACAGATATAGTGCAAAAAGATGTAGACATTAAGTGCATTGTAACTATGCATAATGACATTGTAATTAGTGCACATGTATTAACTATTCCAACAGATGTTGGATGTTGCTGTTGTATTATGTTTAAAGTACAGCCCAGATGTTGTCAGCACGCACTTCCGAAATTATTATTGCAAACGGAGGGCAGCCAAAAAACAGTCCAACAGTGGAAGAAATGAAGCATTAACAGCAACGGGCTGCCAGGAGTCTGTCTCTCCCTTAGTAGAGCTGTTACAAGTTTTAACTGCCTTGGAAGTACAAGATATTTATTAGAGTCCCTTAAAGTTTCAGGAAATCACCTATACTAAATATATTTGGTAACACTAACATTGTGTCTCTTCTGTATATATGCTTCTGTATATATGCTGCCAAACTGGTTTTGCGTGTTTGTAGAGGAGGCTTGATCTTCCTATTGTAAATGGAACTGGTGTGAATTAGTCTTCAACCTAAACGAATAGACAGGGGACCCTCAATCAAGTTAACAAGAACAAGCCCAGGCTTGTTCACTTCATGCGTGAACATGAAGATTACACTGAAGTGTCTCACATATTGTAGCTTATGGTCCTGGAATATCATTTGTTTAAATAGTCAGCATTATCTTAGGAATTGTCAATTAATCTTGTAATCTGTTTCTCTTTAATTTTTCAAATTAAGGCCAGTAAAATATAAATATTTCAATTTCTTCAGCCCTGATGTTAATAAAGAAATCCTAACTAACTAAACAGTCTTGATCTCTGTTTGCTGTTTTTATTTTTAAGTGATATATTTACACTGTTCTTGCAGAAATGGGAATGCTCACGGGAAACTGCACATTACACAACGATGGGTACATTTCATGGCAATTGTGAAATCCGTGAATAACTGTGAAAAGCATGCACTGTGATATACCCACTCGGTACAGAGTCAGTGTGTAGTGTAACATATGTATAGCACAATAGAATTGTCTGGTCTGTTTTAAATAATAATCGATTGTATGAGTTTCCTGACTCAGTCATGTTTTCTCTAAATTAACCTTGCCATAATTCAGTAGTTTTTTTTTATGTTAATCATGCTTTTAGTTTGCAGTGGTTCTACCACAGTATTCCACAGTAACCTTGAACGATATCTGTGGATCTCATTATTTTTTCTTCAGATATCTATGATGAGTGTTTGGAGTTTTGAATGATCCTCCCCCTTGTTCTGCCAGTTTCACTGCTGTTTCTAATGTACACCTCCTGTTGCAAATCGTTTTTGGCTGGTTATGTCCGTCATGAAAAGGGCAGTTACAAAGGGACTACACTGCCCAAGAGGGATAAGAGAAAATATATATATATATATATACACACACACACACACACAGGGCAGCAGTGTGGAGTAGTGGTTAGGGCTCTGGACTCTTGACCTGAGAGTCCAGAGTCAACCCAGCTGTACAAATGGGTAATTGTATGTAAAAATAATGTGATATCTTGTAACAATTGTAAGTCACCATGGATAAGGGCGTCTGCTAAGAAATAAATTATATATATATATATATATATATATATATATATATATATATATATATATATATATATATATATTATATATATATTGTGAGATGGCAGGGAGGGGGTTAAATCCTCTCTGCAGAAAAAACATGTGCGGAAGGCACACTTTTGTTTTGTTAATTGTTTAATTGTCTTTTGTTAATTGTTTTATTGATTGATCATTACCTGCACCTGGCTACTATTGAAAATTGGAGCCAGGTGCAGGGTTTAAAAGGAGAGCAGTCAGTCTGCTCGGGGCGGCTGCTGAAGAGGGTAGAAGCCCAACTGGGCTGGTGTGTGGGTACAGCTGTAATTTAAAAAAAAAAAAATGAAAAAGGTAGAGAAGCCTTTTTGTTGTGTGTGTGCTGTTTTGTTTGTTTTTGATGGAGGTAAACAGCTTAGCTGTCCTGTTGTTTAGTTTAGGTTCCTGTTTTGTTTTAGTTCGTGCTCAAAGAGAGCTAGGTGTTTGTTTTGTTTATTTTTGTTTTTGTCTTCATTAAAAATTGCGCAACCGCGCTTAAAAAAAAATCAATTTCTGTGTGTTGGGTCAGTGTTTTTAAAGGGGCAACGAACCGCCGTGAGGGTGATTCTTTTACATATGGTGGCAGCGAATGTGGGCGCCCCTGGAGACCCAAAAATGGATTTTAAAGATTTAATTGAGAGGATTAATAAAAACACCGCTGCTCAGGAGGAGCAGACAAGGAAGCTGGAGAGGCAGAGACAGGAGCTGGAGTTGGCCCCGTGGATAATACCAGAGCGGGAGCCAACCGAACTGGAGCTGCTGTTACAAAGGTGGGAGCTGCCGTCCCGAGAGCCAGTGGGGGTGGAGCTGCCGTCCCTAGAGCCAGAGGGGGTGGAGCTGCCGTCCCGAGAGCCAGAGGGGGTGGAGCTGCCGTCCCGAGAGCCAGAGGGGGTGGAGCTACCGTCCCGAGAGCCAGAGGGGGTGGAGCTACCGGCCCGAGAGCCAGAGGGGGTGGAGCTGCTGTTACCAGAGCCCAGAGGGGAGGAGTCGCCTCTTCCAGAACCATCATCCATGCAAGGGAGTCCGGCGTTGCCAAGGGAGGTCCCCAGTCCCGTCATCGTGGACACCTGGCCGGAATGCCCAGACCTACCTGCACTGGACCTTGCTCCCAGGTCGCAGCACTGCCAGGCACAGTCACTTACCTGGTCCCTTACTCCACTCCCCCTGGAATCCCAGACGTCGCTGCGCAAGAGGCAGACGTCGCTACGCAAGGGGCAGAGGTCACTAGCGTTTCCCCTGCTGATTGCTCCGCTCCCCTTGCATCGTGCTGCGCTCCACCTGGAATTCCAGAGGTCGCTGCGCAGGTCCACAGGCGCACTCCTTTGCCTGTCAGTCCTGGCTCCCGGTCACCGGTCCGTGCTATGGTCGCCCTGGACAAGCCGTCTGGGTCCCTCCTCGCCGGTCCTGGGTCCCTCCCTGGAAACGCCGGAGGGACCAACCCACCCTCAAGCCCGCCCGTGGAAGAGGGCGAAAATTGACATTTGTGGACTTGAGGGTGGGTGGTCTTTTAAGGGTGGAGGGAGGTGGCCGTTGTATGGCTGGTGTCTTGAAAAGACATGGGGGGGGGGGGAATGTGTGAGATGGCAGGGAGGGGGTTAAAACCTCTCTGCAGAAAAAACATGTGCGGAAGGCACACTTTTGTTTTGTTAATTGTTTAATTGTCTTTTGTTAATTGTTTTATTGATTGATCATTACCTGCACCTGGCTACTATTGAAAATTGGAGCCAGGTGCAGGGTTTAAAAGGAGAGCAGTCAGTCTGCTCGGGGCAGCTGCTGAAGAGGGTAGAAGCCCAACTGTGCTGGTGTGTGGGTACAGCTGTAATTTAAAAAAAAAAATGAAAAAGGTAGAGAAGCCTTTTTGTTTTGTGTGTGCTGTTCTGTGTGTTTTTGTTACAGGTAAACAGCTTAGCTGTCCTGTTTAGTTTAGGTTCCTGTTTTGTTTTAGTTAGTGCTCAAAGAGAGCTAGGTGTTTGTTTTGTTTATTTTTGTTTTTGTCTTCATTAAAAATTGCGCAACCGCGCTTAAAAAAAAAATCAATTTCTGTGTGTTGGGTCAGTGTTTTTAAAGGGGCAACGAACCGCCGTGAGGGTGATTCTTTTACAATATATATATATATTAGCTCAAAGAGCCAGCTATATATACAGTATATAAATATATACAATATATACAGTATGAAGCCTGCTGGGTTTATTGTTACCTTAACAAATTTAGAATGAAAACATTAGAAAATAAAGAATCGGATTTCAGTTTCTCCTTTGAAATGTGAATCTGAATGAAGCTGCTGATTTTACCTCAGCATTGACACTTCATCTTTGTAATGCCAGTGTAACGGGCAGTGTTGTGTGATTCTAGGAATTGCTTTGTGTCTTTGAAGAAGAGGATTATGAAAGAATTCTTAATTTAATTTCCAACCTTAACAACTACCTAGGTATTACACATAAATAACCTGGTATTAGTTAGAATTAGGTACAGTACTGTTTAAGCCTATATTTACATAAATGTGTACAGAGAACACATTACTGTTATTTTAATATATATATTGTTTTGTTTTTTGATTGAAAACATACAAATACATATATAGTACTTTAATTAATTTTGAAATAAATATATATCCAAATATATGAATAACAAACTAACTAAACTAACAAATACATAAATAAATAAAACCTCCTAACATAAAGAAACATCTCCCAAAAACCTGAATAAAAAATGTAGCGAAAAACTTAAATATATTCTTAACCTCAGAAAAAAACAAGGTCCTATCTACAATTGAACTCTGATCTGGAGTTGTAGTCCTGAGAGGTACGCGTTATACATGTTTGCAGTGTGAAGTAGTGGTTAGGGCTCTGGCCTGTAGACTGGATTCAATTATTATTATTATTTATTATCCAGGGCAACTTACAATTGTTACAAGATATCACATTATTTTTACATACAATTACCCATTTATACAGCTGGGTTTTTACTGGAGCAATCTAGGTAAAGTACCTTGCTCAAGGGTACAGGACACTACTGCTATACCCTTGAGCAATTTGCTCCAGTAAAAACCCAACACTATAAATGTGTACCAGCATTTGTATGTAAAATAACTAATTGTAACTCGCTTTGGAAAGAAACGTCAGCCAAATAAATTATCATTACTACGAATAGGTGAGAGCACCATCGACATACCTTACGATAAATCCCTACCTTTATTCATAAAACCGCCCGGAACACTCGGTTCCAAAGTTCCATTTGGGATGAAAATGATTGAATGAAACTAAGTGAGTATAACATAACCTAAGAAAAAAACTACCCAACCGACCTTTAAATACCTTTATTGATCAAACAGTGTTAGAAGCAAATTTCTAACTGTTTGACACAATGTTACAAGATTAATCACAGTTGTAATTAAACATAGTTACTAAAATTGTAACTAAACATAGTTACAATGTATATTTTTCTGTGGGTTCTTTTCTGGCTTTACAAAGTTGGGAATCCTGATGAAGCTTGTAACATTGTGTCAAACAGTTGAATTGAGTTCAAATTCTGGAACCTAGCCAGCCATCACCAGTAGAATAAATACCGTGCGCAACTTCAGACCTGTTGCCACCCACAATTTGTATGCTAATTAGAATTTTTCCGACTGGTATTTTTACTTCTAATTAGTTAGTAAATAGGGCGTGACACTGGGAAATATCATGTGTTGTCATCGCAATTGTGGCCAAATTACCTATCTTTCAACGCCTGACCTTTTCAAATCTCTCTTGCGGCGTAGGGTTTTCTAAAGGTCTATTCATAATCCTTAATTGAGTGGTTTATATGTTGGAAATGCAACATGGTCAGAAACAGTGCAGATGTGACGGTTGGTTTTGACTTTGGGACTCAAAATATACTTTTATTTTTATGATTTAATGGAACCGCTTTTACAAGTCACAGAGGGAATTGTGAGACAGATGCAAGGAGGGAAAGGGACTGACTGCTCTGTAATATCATTTTGTGTTTTATATGCATGGGTGCTGATGCAGGGAGCGTAACTAAGCAGTAATATATTAGTTCTATAAGGGTATTTTCTCTAATGTACTGTATTTACCTCCACCAAAGTAATTACAACCGTTTCAGTGCAGATCTTGGTAATTACCAGTCCTCTGTCAAGGTTTCATTGCCTAAATTACATTTTCCAAAAATGAAATTTCTGGGATATAGCGCAGGTGTTATGCTCAGTGGCACCAAACATCATTCTTAAAAAGTTATCCCAAGTTTAAATAGCCATAGTTTATTTTCAGTATATGTTACAGTTTTAACACACAGGTAGGGCTTGGAGTTTACGGTGTTAACTCATAATAACCTAGAAACCCTCCCCCTCTCCTCAATGACATATTTAGTAATATCCGGGTTTATTTTTTGTGCTGATAAAATGTGGAAATGTATGAATGTATTTAAAATAAACGGCCCTCATATAATCATGCTATGGGGGGTGCATTAAACAATGTTTGCGGAAGGCTGGTAATGGTGAATGTACCTCT
Organism: Acipenser ruthenus; assembly: GCF_902713425.1. Lineage (NCBI taxonomy): Eukaryota > Metazoa > Chordata > Actinopteri > Acipenseriformes > Acipenseridae > Acipenser > Acipenser ruthenus. The sequence continues at coordinate 32,070,417 of NC_081202.1, read as the reverse complement.
GTTTGACAATAAGAAAACACCCATCAGATCGCAATTGATAGCACATGTACCAAAGTCTGACAGCGTACCACTTTCAACGTGACAGCTTACCATTTTTTGACATTATACGGGTCAAATTTTGGTACACTTACCACATTGCGATGATGTACCACTTTCTAACACTACACAGGTGTGCTTAATGTTGATTTAAAAACCTAAACATAAGTTTTGTGAAGCTACTACAGGGTGTAAAACAAAATTAGTTAGCCAGTATGTAAAGGAGAATGAGGATTTGGTTGAAGAAACCATGTTGGAAAGACAGAAATGGTATACAAGTACTGCAAAGTTGTAATTCCTGAGAAAAGTTACACAACTATACATAGTTTACCAGTAACAGTTATGTTTAGGGATTCGTTATAAGTTATTATAAACAATCTATAAGCATGTTATTAATTGTGCTATTAACAATTATAGAATATGATTATAAATAATAAGACTATAATTTCAGCATTGTTTTTTTTTATTGTTGCTATAATCAGTTGTAACGGATATAGTCTATCTGCCTATCTTTTCAGGTCAGTTTGTTTTTCTATGCCTGTCTGGCTGGCTGTCTGGCTGGCTTTTATATGTCTGTCTCACCAATTGTATGCAGCTGCTTTGTTTTTGCAATACAGTTATCATACACTTTTGCCATTGTTTATTTTTATTTTTGCTATTGTTTATAATCCTTATAACATATCCCTAAACTAAAGTGTTACCAGTTTAACTGTGAGGGATCTGTTTACAGCAGTTCAGTTTGCAATGGGGCCTTGGTTTTCCTTCCTCAGTGCCACTGCAAAGGGCTTTCTAGATCTCTAGTAATGATCTTAGCCAGTTCTTAATGACACACTGCCCATCTGTCCTTAATGAGCTCGTCCGTTCATTTCTGAGAGGATTGGGAAATCAATACCTGGGTGCGTGTGATGTGTCGCACAGCAATGCTCAAAAGTCTGACTTCTTACTAACTGTGTGGGTGTCTGTTTGTTGTTGGATCCACTGATTTGTACGTATAATCAGTTTATGTAAACACAAGAGCCTTGCCGGGAACAGTAAGCACCCTTGATAATGACACTGAATTTGTAAGGATCTTGTTTTTACATTATGGTGCATAAGGGGGCAGCTGCAATTGGATGAGGCTGTAGAGGTTTCTGTAACGCACTGATTTGTAATGGTGATTTTTCAATGGGATTCTCGAACCGCAAAGTCAGTGCCAATGAGAAGAATAGCCCGCCCCTTTAGGAAATAAATCTTGAGTGTACGGTAGACATTATCCTGCACTTCGGGATATTGAATAGTGCTGGCAGCTGTTTATCGCAGATCCAGTTTTGTTTGCAGGCTGCAATCTTATACCCCCCCCCCCCACACACACACACACTTCTACAACAAAACTGCCAATAAGCTTATCTGAAATGATGGGGTGTGTTTTGAGTGTTATTTTAATGAGCTGACTTTTACCGTATTACCACAAATTCAAGTGCATGACCATTTTCAAAGCCGCGCTTTTGCACGCATGTAGTCACTCTTGTGTGTGGGAGAACTGAAGCAGAACCCAGATGAAACAAAAAGCCATAAAAACCTAAAGTAATGTGCCAGTGCACAAATATAAGCGCATGTGCCTTTCTGAACAAAATATCATACTCTACATGATAAAGTTTACATGATGGCATTTTGTATTATCTTAATTAGTTGGCTACTTGACTTAGCTTCTTATAGTGTTACCTTAGAAATGGTTCTGTTTTATTAAATCATAAATGTTTATTTGTATCTTCAAATGACCAGTGCAATCAGAAGTTCACATACTGTGTTACTATGTTAACAGTAAACACTAAAAAGGGGTCTGCACTTGAATACTGATGCACAATGAAAACGCAACAGTTTAAGTTTTACATCAATAGCTCATTGGGCACATACATAATGTTATTTACATTTTAAATAGTGACCAAATAGGCTTGTTGATTGTTTGAGCAGTATTGTTCCTTGAGATAACAAAATACTGAGCTCAAGTCATGTGATTTCATAAAAACAGCAGGTGCTTTGGTAGGTGTTTGGTATTTGAGGTGAGTTAAAATTGCTAAAATGAGTTGTTTAAGAATCTGTATAAATAGCTATTCGAAAAGACATGATTTTAAGTAACGCAAGAACAGCAAAAGATATGACCACATCCCACTTGAGTAATGAAGATTGCCTAGTTGTTATCGACATGATTGAAGGCGGCCTGTCTGTGAGAGAAGTTGCCTGGATAATGAGATGTTCTGCTTCAACAATCAGCAGACTAGTCCAGAGTAACCAGGAAACCGGCTCTGTGAGGGACAGGCCACGTCCTGGAAGGCAGAGGGTCACCACACCGGACCATCACATCTGACTGATACATCTGCGTAATCGTTTTCAGACTGCAGTGGTTACAGCATGAGAAATTCTAGGAAGAAATAACCAGCGCATCAGCAGAATGACTAGCTCGCCATCTGCATGAAAATGATTTGCCGTTCAGGGGTAACATGTTGACAGCTGAGAGACGAAATTGCCGTCTTCTGTGGGCCAGAGAACATCTGAGGTGGCAGCAGAGAGAGTGGTGGAGTGTTTTATTCACTGATGAATGCCATTTTGCCTTTGAAAGACTTGGCGGAAGACAGTATGTGTGGAGATGTCATGGTGAGCTTTATGCTGACTGTTGCGTTGTTCTAGCCAACTGGTAGGGCGATGGAAGTGTGATGATGTGGGGAGGAATCTCCTTTAACACAAGAACGCCTTTGGTACAGATTGAGGCAACCTTACTGCTCAGTGATACATTGACGAAGTCCTTGAGGCAACAGTTTTTCCGTTCCTGCAAGCCAATCCGGAAGTGTCGATTTTCCAGCAGGACAATGCAAGACCACACAGTGCCAGGATTGTGTTAATGCTCAGGGAGGTCATTCCCGATACTAACTTTGTAATATTTTCATTTTGACAGTGTGTCATGTTTCATACTGAAAACTTATCATGATTCTTTGATCTGTATTTTTGTTCACATTTTCTGTGATTTTGTTTGATATCGATGTTTAAAATATTTGATTAAATCCATTAGACCTGAGTGGAGCGTTTCATATTTGTTGTTTGATTATCTGAAGAAGCCCTGTGAATGTTTATGATGCTGTGTATAGTTTTAAGTGTGTATCCTGTGTGGTGTTTATCCATGTCACAAAGACGGCCAGAGTGGGTGGCGTCAGACCAGACAGGAATTCAAAACAAAGACAGTGGTTGATGATGAGCTGAGTGCAATGGCTGCACTCAGCGTTTATTAACAAATAAAAGGGTTGAAAACAGCACAAAACACGGGACACGGCACTATACGCCAAAGTAAAAAGACAAACAAAACGCACTAAACACAAACGGTGCACGGAGACAAACAAACACGGTGAGTACAAACAAAACACTTATTATATTTATAATTACGCTTTTAACTCTCCTTCTCTCTCACCCGTTCTCCACTCTCTGAACACCTAACCCCGACTGAGTGAAACTGTGCATCTATATATACTGTTGTGCTGGGATTCAATTACTAATTAATTACTCACTTGAATCCCAGCACGTGAATTCATTACGTGCAACCCCGTGCCACACATTATACACATTTTATCTGCACGTGAAGTGATGTGCCATCCTCGTGCCTAAATATAATTATACACTTTAAACACACGTGAAACACAGACCCGTTTATATCCCGTGTACCAATCTATACACCAACATTAACATACGCACGCATATACACAACACAGAACACACAAATGCACACAGGGGCGGGGCACTTTGCCACAATCCAATAAAATTTTTAAATGAAATTTGGCGAACAGAAGATAGGTTTATGTAATTCATTGATTAGCTTTAACTCAAGACCCCTTGTAAATGAGGCTTTGGTCTCACTGGGTAAATTTCCTGTTTAAATAAACAAATAAATACAAACTATAATCCATTAAAACCGCTTGTGGTTAACAACCATTATTTATGACTGTTTTAATGATTACTGCTGCTTAGCTCTTTAAAACCCTTGTAAAAGTTCACAGGTATTTTTGCACTTTTACCATGCAGTTTTCCTGTAGTTATACTCTGCATTTACCACAGTTTAGCCTGGTTTCCCATGTTTTTTAATATGCTTTACTATACCTCTCTGTGCTTTTCAATGCTCCCCTATGCTTTCCCATGCATTCAGTGTGCTTTATCACACTTTGCTATGCTTTTACTGTGATGCACTTTTATAAGGGAATTTAACTCTACTTGTTTGGACAAGGGGATTCAATAGGCACCCTGGAGAATACAGAGTGGCCACCTGTCCCAGTTAGAAAGCGTGTCAGAGTGTATACTTCAGAGTGACCGGCTCAGCTGCCAGTCATCTATTCAGGAAATGTACTATGATGATAAACAGCATGTTACGGACCAATACGACCCCTCATTTGTTTTTTCTGACAGCTTTACACATAAATCTCCGAGGTAAGCTGGAGGTTAGAGCTGCCCTGTCAGACAGTCATGAGCTGGCCTTATTGATGGTCCAGTTTGTTTATATTCCTTAAACGCAAGCGATTGAGTGGTTGTTCAAACAGTTTCTTCTTAAAATAAATTTGAGAGTGACTCATGAGGAGGAAACTGACAATTTGGATGACCAGATCCAACCTGTCAGTAAAATTTAAACCCTGTTCCGTGTACCTCATTACAAAAATAAGAACGTTAGCATGACTTTTATTTGTGGGACACATATTTGTCCCTTGTACCCCAAAGGGTTCCGTTTTGACTTCATCAATGCTGAATTAAACACTGCTCAGCAAGGTGACACCAGCAGCTCATGGTGTCAGAGGTTGTAAAGCCAGAAGCCAAGAAAACAAGAGATGATTCTATTCGCAAGATCATCCTTGATAACTGTGAGTGATGGGGATGGATATCACCCCTGCTACTGTACATAATCAATGGCTGTGTCTACTTGCTCCTCTGACCACAGTGCCAGGAGCCCCTTCAAAGGCAGTCAGCCACACTGGTAAAGGAAGATGTGACTCTTTTCAGCTCCAATCCTGTTTGTGTATCTGTCTCTGATTAATGGATTGGTTCATTACAAGTGTTCCGACCTCCAGAACTATTTGTCGGAAAGTCTAAAATAACATTCTGTTTTCATGTTTATAAACCACAGATAAAGACAAAAAGGCCACTGCATGGCACACCAGGGGAGACTTGGGGTTTGACACAACAAAGTTGCCTCAAACTAGGTCTCCCGGTCTCCTGGAGCCAGGTTTCAAGCCACTGTTCCTGAAAAAGTGGCTTTGTTTTCTCCCAGCTGAAGTAAACTTGGCATGGTCGTGTGTGATTGCTAATGGGGCTGTTTGTACTGTAGGAAGCTATTTATTTCATATTGAGCTCGGCAGACTGCAATATCCTCCATTTAGCACTGCAAACAAGATTTCAATACAGATGCAGTGATATCATGTTGAAACCAGGGCTTCCTAATCAGCTCCACATGGCCCCTCATGGCCCGTATTGAATATCCAGAAGCTTCTTAATCATGTTAAAGGCAAGCAGTGGGGTAAAATATAGCCTTATATGTCCCCACTTGTTGCTACAACTGTTTAAATAACGTGCCTGTAGTTTTTCTTTTCATTATTAACACCCTGACAATGTTTTACACTAAAGTCTGTTTCAAAGCTCTTTTTAAAATGTCCGCTCTAGTACACTGATACTCTATTTAAACAGTTGTAGCAACACGTGGGGACGTGTAACGCTATATTTTTCAGAACCCCGCCACTTTAAAGAAATCGTGCAGCTCTATGCAGTGTGTGTTCAATCATTTACTGGAAGCAAACTAAACCGGCTGCCAGGTTCCTAAATGCAGTGTAACACGTAATGTTTCAATAAGGCAAACGTTAGCTGTATTTATTTTTAAATGATAAAAATATGTATATTTACATTATTCTTTAGAAATGGGAATTTTCACGGTGAACTACATATTACACATGAATGGGTATCTTTGACAACCGTGAATCATGTTGAGGGACCACCTTAGTATATCTGCTTTCTGTCAGAAAAATAAGGGATTGAGTGAGAGTGCACAAACATGTGAAGTGAGCAGCATGGAAAGCAAATAGTGGAGGATATTTTTCAATGTTTTATTGTTTTAACCGATATGAAACAATTGTGGTTATTATTATGATTTATTTATTAGCAGACGCTCTTATCCAGGGCGACTTACAATTGTTATAAGATATCGCATTATTTTTACATACAATTACATTATTTTTTACACATTATTTTTACATACAATTACATATTTATACAGTTGGGGTTTTACTGGAGCAATTCATGTAAAGTACCGTGCTCAAGGGTACAGCAGCAGTGTCCCCCACTTGGGATTGAACCCACGACCCTCTGCTCAAGAGTCCAGAGCCCTAACCACTACTCCACACTGCTGCTAGAGGGCAATTTCATTTTGCAAGCCAGACGTGGGCCAGAGAAACACTTTACCTGCGCTCATTAAACCAAAGCAGAATGTTCCTTTGCTACTGTGGAGTAGTGGTTAGGGCTCTGGACTCTTGATCGGAAGATTGTGGGTTCAATCCCAGTTGGGAGACACTGCTGCTGTACCCTTGAGCAAGGTACTTTACCTAGATTGCTCCAGTAAAAACCCAACTGTATAAATGGGTAATTGTATGTAAAAAAAAAAATAGTGTAAATAATAATGTAATTGTATGTAAAAATAATGTGGTGTCTTGTAACAATTGTAAGTCGCCCTGGATAAGGGCGTCTGCTAAGAAATAAATAAAAATAAAATAAAATAAATTTAATTAGCTGATCAAGCAATAAGCCCATATAGCTCACAGCTGAATGTAACGGCTCTGAGAGATGATGACATATATGTCCTAAACAGGCATAATTTAGTGCACTTAGGAGATCTTTCAAAGCTGCTGCACTGTCAAGTTCAGAAGAATAACCACTGATTTCATGGAATAATTTAATTACCTTTCAAAGACCCCCTCACCCATTTCCATTTCCTTCATCTTTCTGAGTAACATGATAACAGGTGATAGACGCCTGTTGCTATGGAGGCACAATTGCAAAGTTTCTGATTGGTTAAGAGGTCCTGCTATAGATTTATGAGCACTCTAATTGACTTGATGGCACGTGATTTTGTATTCTACAAATCACTAGTATTACATGGTATTTTGCACATCTTGTCTTGCTGGTGGACTTAACTTACCAACTGTGGCAGGGCAGAATCTCTGCCACTGTAAATATGGGTGAATTTAAGTTTGGCAGGGATGGGGTTCAAACCATCCCTGCCAACAATAACAGAATGTGGATAACTGAGTGCTAATTGTGGAATGGCCACATGTATATAAAGGGAGAGAAAACCTTTTGCTGGGGTGTGGTGTGTTATGGAGAGAAGCCCGGGAAGGCATTGCTCAGCCTGGCCCTGTAAGTGTACATATTGTATATATTCCTTTTTGTGTTTTTTGGTTGAACTTTTTATTTTGGCCCTATTGTTATCTTGTTCCCATTTGGGATTAATAAACGTGAGCATTAGCACTTTCCTGCAGCTTCTCTGTCACTGAGTCTCCTTCCTGCAGGTAACAGCTTGGGCCGTGATGCTCGCCTGCTACACCAATGAAGCAATACGTACATATATGACCTACACTGTGCAGTTTTTGAAGAAATAAAATTAGATAATGTGCTATATAAAGAATAAAGGCTCTCAACCCAATTGAGAACAACACTGTGTTTGTCCTAAAGGGATTATGCAGTGAGTGAAAAAAACTGTTGTGACATGGGAGATGCAAAGACACATTTCTATTTTCAAAGTTCAGTGTTGTGGGGTCCCCGATTGTCTCCCCTGGTAAAAGCACAGCCGTGTGGTGTGCAGGGCGAGTCATACAGTCTGGGGAGTGCAGGTTCGTGTCCTGGATGTGTGAAGTCGTCAGTCTTCACTGGGGATTCCAGAGGGAGCGTCGCATTGGCTCTGGCGCTCCCGTGGGTTAGGGAGGCAAAACCGTCAAGGACTGTTTCTCCTGATCATGCTACAGCGGACCCTGCTGGTCAGGCACCCAGTGAGCTCAGGCAGACACCTGCAGGGCTGGCCTTTGTCCTCCAGAGGCCGGTAGCTCGCTGACATCCGCTCTCGAGTTCCTGGTGTAAAAGAGGAAGCTGGCTCGGTCGTGGGATTGGAGGATGCCCAATCCCACGATTATTTTTCCCCTCACCGCATTACTGTGGTGAGGGGAAAAATAATAATAAATCAAAAATAATAATTTTAAATTGGGGCAGAAAATCATTGGGCACTAAACCTAAAAATAAAGCAATAGTTCAGTAACTTTTTTCTCTCTCTCTCTCTCTCTCTCTCTCTCTCTCTCTCTCTCTCTCTCTCTCTCTCTCTCTGCAGCTCTAGTGGTGAGGTTTTTGACCAAGCGCTTTATCTGGGAATACGACCCAACACTGGGTAAGTGGTTTCATTTTACTTGGTTGGTTTCCAAGAGGGGGGTTATTGAAGGATGTCTGAACTTGTGCACCACAAAAAACAGCAACAAAGTAAACTCCAACTGAGTTTATAGTGAACCTCTGAGAACTGTACAAAGAAACTCAAATCAGGCAGGATCAGAGAGGATGTCCTTTGGGAAAGGGTTTGAAAAAAATCAGGGGTTGGCAGAATTAACAGAGAAACGCAGAATCAGCAGCAGCAGGGTTTTCAGCCTTCACCCCCTAACCCTTTCAAATGAAGTTATGATTAGAAACACACAGCACTGGGTGGAAAGTGATGACCCTCACGTCTGCAGTGCTGAAGTGAACTACATAGGATAATGTGCGATCGTGTGTTGAAAGCAGGATTGGGAATGATGCTTTCCACATCCATTGAAATTGCATTGCTGAGCTAGCATCAACCGGGATTGTCAGATAGTGGATACCAGTCCGTAAAACTCAACCTTATCTTGTTTCAGTATGAAACTGGGGCAGCAAGTTGGAGAGATTGATTGATTTGTGCCAGCAAACCACAGTCCTGTCTGCGACTGGCATTATTACAGTCCTGCTTTTGCTCTGCTAACGGTGCTAAGTAACAGAACTGATTCCACATCGAATAAATCTTGACATCGGAAGAGCCCTAATCACTGATTTGCAACCCACTCTACCTCTTAACAAATGTATTAACAGATCAGTGCCTCTCCAGTTAAAAGAATATATTACGAGTGTGATTTAGAAGCATATACTGGCGTGCATGCAATCTCAATATTTACTACTGTGCGCAAGAGGGATTTGAAACACATAGACAGATTGACAGATACGTAGATAAGACACAGATGGTAACACATACTGGCTGGCCCTCTTGTCAACATGTTGAGCTGTCAGCATATTGTTTTTTGCAAAAGGAACAAAGGAAGGAATAGAAATGCTCAAGCTGTCGAGCTGGCAGAACTGGAGTCTCAGTTCCACTCCAGAGAGCCTGTAAATCCTGAGAGCAGTGCTGTAGAAATAGACAAGCCAAGTCACATGACTCACATCTCCCGCACAACTGTCATATTCTTTGACTAGTCATCTTGGTGCAACTAAAAGAGCATTAGGAACTTCTATTACAAACTACTTCTTGCTAAAAAGGGCTAAAAATGCTGACGAAGACGACAACAACAGACAGTGCATCTACTACGACTGTGGACACAAACACAAACAATCTCTTCCATGTAGAATCCTCTCAGTGATGCCAAAACTTGGCTCTGACATTGTTCTACCCCTGACACTTAAAGTAAAAGATTCTGACAAGATGGAGAAAGACACTTTGTGGAAATACTTGTAGAAATTTGATAAATGCAGTATATGTTTACTAGAAGTTCAGTATACAAATAACATGGGAATTTGTATAATCATATTTAATCAGTATTTTAGTGGCGTTCCATTACCTTCAGATTTAGGACTACACCACTGCTTCAGAGCTGCTAAATCAGCCAAGAATTCATGTGTCACCCCCGAAATCTAACTGCAGTCCATCTTTCAGCAGCCTCTCTGTGGAAACGTAGCACACAGTGCTGTGCATACTTCAAACTCAGCAGCCTGAAACAGAATGCAAATTATACGATACTTGAAAATTAAGTTTTATTTTTTTTTTATTTTATTTGTTTGGGGGATGTTTTTCCGTTTTTTATTATCATTGAAAATAAACCCCTCTAAAAAACACTTCATTTAGTTTTTAACACTTATTATTACATGTTTTTGTTTTGATCAACACTCCTAAATAGTTTTTTTGGAATTCCATTGACTTGACTGTATTGGTCGTGCTTATTTGAATTTGTGTTTATTATTATTATTATTATTATTATTATTATTATTATTATTATTATTATTATTATATGTCACCTTCTTGACCAGGTCTCCCTTGTAAAAGAGATTTTAATCTCAATATGACTTTCCTGGTTAAATAAAGATTAAATAAAAACACATTTAAAAGTTGTTGCGGTAATCTGGGCAACACATCATTTTAGAATTGTATACATTATAAAAGTTCCATGTTGCTTCCACAGACAGAAACAGTGAATCTGACAGGCTGTGTGATAGACGTCTGTAAATGAACGCTCGGCTGTGGTTCTATAGCCAGGAATACACAAGTGATTCGTTATTTCATAAGAGATGGTTGTGAGAGAATGCTTTCTTCAGGGCCCTAAATCTTATTGTGCTTTATCTCTTGTCAGTCTTATGTCAGGCATCTGGCCACCCTTTGATTTTCTTTGGAAAGGTGAGAGATGGAAGCAGAGTAAACTGTATATTGCTGGATGTCATAAAAAACAAAACAAACTGCAGCCTTCACGCTCCCCTGCACATTCAGTAATTACATTTCCTGAAATTTGGCAGGGCTTCAGAAATCCCTGTAGGACTGGTGGCTGGAAAATATGAATGAAAGCAAGAACACAAGGTAGAAACCTGAACTAGTGACCTATTGGCAATCTGCTCCATTTACATAGGATTGCCTTTGACAAGAGGCTTTGTCATTTTATTTGTGTTCCAAGCTACGGTGGCTCATTTAGGACAGTGGAAAATTAATAAAAAATAAATGTGTCATGTCGAGATCACAAGATCAATTAACTCAGGATCGCCACATATGCATTTTTCTTATTTGTTCCATGTCCTCAATGCGCCCCCGTATTAAACACTGTTGGTGTTGATTTTGTTGTGAAGCTCGTAAGGTAATGGAGCAGAGGTGGGTTTATACAGACACAGTCACGGAAGGGAACGGTGCTGTGTGCTCTGGGGGTGTGAGCTGTGGAAGGGAACGGTGGTGAGTGCTCTGGAGGTGTGAGATGTGGAAGGGAATGATGGTGTGTGCTCTGGGGGTGTGAGATGTGGAAGGGAATGGTGGTGTGTGTTCTGGGGGTGTGAGCTGTGGAATGGAACGATGGTGTGTGCTCTGGGGGTGTGAGCTGTGGAACAGAACGGCGGTGTGTGCTCTGGGGGTGTGAGCTATGGAAGGGAATGATGGTGTGTGCTCTGGGGGTGTGAGCTGTGGAAGGGAATGATGGTGTGTGCTCTGGGGGTGTGAGATGTGGAACAGAATGGCAGTGTGTGTCCTGGGGGTGTGAGCTGTGGAAGGGAACTGTGGTGTGTGCTCTGGGGGTGTGAGCTGTGGAAGGGAATGGTGTGTGCTCTGGGGGTGTGAGCTGTGGAAGGGAACGGTGGTGTGTGCTCTGGGGGTGTGAGCTGTGGAAGGGAATGGTGGTGTGTGTTCTGGGGGTGTGAGCTGTGGAATGGAACGATGGTGTGTGCTCTGGGGGTGTGAGCTGTGGAACAGAACGGCGGTGTGTGCTCTGGGGGTGTGAGCTATGGAAGGGAATGATGGTGTGTGCTCTGGGGGTGTGAGCTGTGGAAGGGAATGATGGTGTGTGCTCTGGGGGTGTGAGATGTGGAACAGAATGGCAGTGTGTGTCCTGGGGGTGTGAGCTGTGGAAGGGAACTGTGGTGTGTGCTCTGGGGGTGTGAGCTGTGGAAGGGAATGGTGTGTGCTCTGGGGGTGTGAGCTGTGGAAGGGAACGGTGGTGTGTGCTCTGGGGGTGTGAGATGTGGAAGGGAACGGTGGTGTGTGCTCTGGGGGTGTGAGCTGTGGAACAGAACGATGGTGTGTGCTCTGGGGGTGTGAGCTGTGGAAGGGAACGGTGGTGTGTGCTCTGGGGGTGTGAGCTGTGGAAGGGAACGGTGTGTGCTCTGGGGGTGTGAGATGTGGAAGGGAATGATGGTGTATGCTCTGGGGGTGTGAGATGTGGAACAGAACGGCAGTGTGTGTCCTGGAGGTGTGAGCTGTGGAAGGGAACTGTGGTGTGTGCTCTGGGGGTGTGAGCTGTGGAAGGGAACGGTGTGTGCTCTGGGGGTGTAAGCTGTGGAAGGGAACGGTGGTGTGTGTTCTGGGGTGTGAGATGTGGAACAGAACGGCAGTGTGTGTCCTGGAGGTGTGAGCTGTGGAAGGGAACTGTGGTGTGTGCTCTGGGGGTGTGAGCTGTGGAAGGGAACGGTGTGTGCTCTGGGGGTGTGAGCTGTGGAAGGGAACGGCAGTGTGTGTCCTGGGGGTGTTTTTTCAGTAGTCTGCTTCGGTATGTGAACACAAAACCCATTATAGAAATAAACTTTCTATATTCTATATTTCATTCGAAAGAGATTGGAATTTGGCAGCTTGGCAACTGAAGATTGAAATGCAGTCAAAAGCTCTCCAGATGCAGTAGAAATCCATACAGGCAACAGTATACATTACTGTACTGTGAAACGGAAGCAATAGTTGAGAAAGACTTAAGGTTACATTTAAAAAAAAAAAATTATAGTTTCTTTTAGGAGTACTACATAGTTATTTACACAGCTTGACAACATTTTGAGATCAATCAACTGAGAGCCGAACGATCTTAGATGGGACAGAATGGCCTCCTCTCATTTATATCTTACCTCAAACCATTATGTCCCTGCTAACTTCTCTCTACACAGGAAATAAAACTAAACCCTGTTTTTTGTGCTCAGTGGCGAATCAGTAATAACCCTAACAGGTCTTAAGAATGATGACATCATCTAAGAATAGATATAGAGTCACAGGGCATGAGCAGCCCAAAAATACGCCGCCGTCTTTATGTATATCCAAGCTAGAGAAGGGATTGTCAGGATTGGGTAGTAAACTCTTTAGTCGACACAGTTAATAGCTTTTAATGGCTTATTGATCCTCCTCCATAAACACTCTCTTATGGTTTATGTTGATGTTAAGTGCTGTGTTTTATTAATTGTTTACGCAGTTGAACCCTTTTAATAATACTTCAGAAAGACAGAGCAGGAACTAATGACTAAAAAGACCAGTAAAATAACCAGGTAAAATAAGCAACTCTGACAAGCAGTAATTAAATCAAAACCACTGAGCATCAATTCAACTGTATTATTTATTTTCATAGTGTCTACTGTGCATGTTCAACACTCTGCAGAAACATGTTAACAAAGCAGTATTCTGTATTCCCCAGCATTGTACTGTACATCAGCTGTACATAGCAATGTCCCTTATAAAGGTTCCCCATAGTAAAAGCATTGCAGAGTGTAATAAAGCATAGTGCAAGCACGGTAAAGCATTGTAAAGCACAGAGAGGTATGGGAAAGCATATTAATAACAGGGTAAACTAACCCTTATAAAAAAGTCCCATAGTAAAAGCATAGCAAAGTGTAATAAAGCACAGTGAAAGCGTGGTAAAGCATAGGTAAGCATTGTAAAGCACAGAGAGGTATAGTAGTAAAGCATATTTAAAAACATGGCAAACCAGCGTAACTGTGGGAAAAGCATGGGAAAACTGCGCAAAATAATTAGATTTTTTGAATGTAGATTTGCATTAAATCAATTGACTTTAAAGTTTCATTGACATTAAAGTTCCATTGGTCAAGCTCACCAAGGGCCAAAAACGGACACTATACTGATTCTAATCTTGCTTATTCTCCTCATATTTTACTATAAATTCTCAATCAATGAGCAGTAAGCACGTGGACAGCTGTCCTAGTTGCAATTTGTAGAATTTCAGACTGATTGCCTATCACTCTTTAGATCAAATCCTGCTTTAAAACTAGGGTTACCAGATTTCCAGAATGAAAAAATAGGACTTTTTTTTTCTTCAATTCATCAAAGCTGTAGCAACTCTGAAGCAGTTAAAATAACTGTATATAAAAACACAATCATAATTTAAAAGTTAAACATTGGGTGTATTTATTGCAGATCATATGAGACTTTCGAATGAGACTTTATCCTGAGAGTGCTTGACTGCACAATATAAAAGATCTCATTATTAACCAGGCTCCTGTGTCTTGGCACTTGTGTGTTTCTGTCACACTGTGCTGCACTGTGCCATGGCAAAGCCCAATCGGAATGAGTTGGTAAACATTGCTGCCTGTGGGGAGGGAGAAGTCTAAGAATAGAGGCAGGCTGGCTGAGGCCATGTGGAGAAATAAATCTCTGGTTAAAACTCCTTTTAAAGTGATCAGGATGCTTAGTTTAGTTTAGTTTAGTCTATTGACTGTGTGCCGCAAGGCCAGCACTGCCAACTCATGTGATTCACTACAAGTTGCGTGAGAGTTGGGTGCAACTATTCAGCAATAATCACGTGAAAGCAGAAGGATCTGTGTGAGAAGGGGCAAGATAGTGAATGCCAGTGCAGCCGGTGATCCGCAGAGCCATGCCTCTCACGAATGGCATGTTAACAGTGCATCCAAACCATGTGTTCCATAGAACCACGTCCCTCACTAATAGCATGATAACAGTGCATCCAAACCCTGTGTTCCATAGAACCATGTCCCTCACTAATAGCATGATAACATTGCGTCCAAACCATGTGTTCCATAGAACCATGTCCCTCACTAATAGCATGATAACAGTGCATCCAAACCCTGTGTTCCATAGAACCATGTCCCTCACTAATAGCATGATAACTGCACATATACAGTGTGTCTGTTAGTCATGCTATTCTATTTTCTAAACATGTAACCACCCCATCCCACCCCTCTCCAAGAAAGAAAAAAGATAACAAAATAATGATTTTTTACGCTTTTAAAAAATCTGTATGATTTTCATGTGGAATATAAATAGAGAGCACGGGTAATCTTTTCCATGACAAGCACAGGAAAGCAAGGTAATAGTGTAATATAAGCTAGGTTAAATGCAACTACGATGCAAATATACCATTTTGTAGACGCTACTGTACTGTACTGAGAGAAGGTGAGGATATGATAAGTTATTGACTTCCTGTCTTGTATTCCCATGTATTATGTTACATTTTCGCATGTACACACAGTGCAGTGGTTGGAGGTCACATTGTTTGATTCATTATGCAGTCTGTTTACTACTTTTTGTCCCAGATGGCCTGTTGTACATTTACACCAACACCAAAGAACACTCGATAGGGAATTCGATAGGGAATTATTTATTTATTTTGTGGGTGAATTCAAGCTGTTCCAGCCAGTCTCTGCAGAGATAGTGATTATCTGCAATGTGATACATTCCAGGAAGAAAACATGTACCGGCCAAGTGGAAACAGATACCCCATCGTTTATAAATTGATACAAGCTTGTTTATGGGAGCTGCATTGGCTTCGATCAAGACTGAGATGGGAACAATAAGGCAAAAGTGCATTTTAACAGTGTGTATTTGAATGCATTCCTGCCTTGCTGTAACACACCTAATTAACATTCAGTTCTGTGTGAGTCAGTCTGTCAGAAGTCCATCAAAGCCTCTCATATGCTCCTGTTTTATTTTTAGTAACTAATTTGCCTTGCTGTTTGAAAAACGGAAGATAGATTGACGCACTGTGTAGCAACATTAAAGGCTAATAAGCAGCTGTGACATTAAGAGGTTTACCGAACTTCTGAAGACAAACCCTTTGGGTCTATGGATAGCAATCTAATTAAATAGGCAGTTTGCCATGCTTGGTGTTTTGCTCTACAGAGATTCAATAATGACAACAAGAGGTAAGGGGCATGACAATTACAATGTATTTCAATAGGTTGGGCACCTTTCATGGGGTTTTCATGCGGGACAATTTACACGTGAAATGGCGATGCACATGCACGTTTTGGAGGATTACTCGTGTAAATCAGATTTGTGGCTAAAACAAACGGCCAAAGAGAGGGAGAGGGTAAATCTCATTTACTTGTGTAAATGACAAAACACACAGGAAAATCCACACCCAGTTTCGCATGGAAACCCGCATTTCACGTGTGAATGTGAATGAGTTTGTTTACCCTTAAGTGACATCACTGTAAATATTGCAAGGGAGCAGGTCAGTTGTTACTGTGGATTCCAAGACGGCAGAAAGTAAGTGGCTGATGGGCGGTTTTATGGTTAGCAGTGGTGTAGGTCACCTTAATGATAATGCAGTGTTTTTTTTTTTAATTATTGTTTTTTTGCTGTGTCTGGCCTGTCATGTTGTATATCTTTTGTGGGTTTACAGTTCTGTATAAAACCACTTACCATGAACTGCGTTATGCCCTTGTTATAGTATTAAAGCAGCTGTTTGAGAATACCCCTCCTCTACGCTAAAGTTAAACACGAAGAGCAAGTGAGCTGATTATATGTCAACTGTATTAATTCACATTCTTTTTTTTTTATCCCAGCTATGTCCGAAGTCCACCCTCCACTTTAATAAATATAGTTTGTGAACTGGATGTCATAAGCCAGCTCGATCGCCCAAAACAGCGCAACAACATCCAACAAGTTGTTGATGCCCTCTCAGAACTGACCAAATAAAATTGCAAATGGACGTATTGATTGTGTTGTATTTGTTTGCATCATTAATATTTAACACAATGGTAAATCCAACACAACTTAAAAGAATGGAGAGAATCTCTGACAGCACGAGCCTCCTCAGATCGCTGCTGTCCAATTGAAACTGGCGGCTCAGGTAACCTTCACAGTTGCCAAGTCCGCTTATAATAAGCAGAATTGGGCCTGTTTTTTTTTGAGAGGCAGGTTGGAATTTGCATAAACACCCATTCACTTAACATGGGTTGCGCTTGTTTTGGGCTTGTTTAGAAAGGCAGTACTGCTTTTCTTTTTTTGTGAGACTTGGCAACACTGGTAAGCTTCCCCGTCTGTCCCACAGGCAGCCACTGGTTCCTGAACACCTAATTTTGTTTTTGACAAGAGTTTGTGCAGAATACAGCAGGCAGTGGCAATTTTGGGAACAAACTAATGCTGCACTTCAGTCCGTTTCATCAGTATCTGCCACCTTCCTTTCAAGTGCCCACTACCCGTATTTGCCAAAGCGTGGTGTTGAATGCTTCCTCAGCAGCTGTCAGCTGTCCAGACAGGTAGGGGTTCTAAGCAAGGGTAGTATACGCAGCACGCAGCATCACCTGATCCCCTATATGCTGTATTGCCTGAATGAAAGGGAAATATATATAACTGTACCGTCCCCCTGGACCTCTCGCTCACTTTCTAGATGAACTCGACTATCTACTGTCCTCCCTCCCCTCTCTGTCTACCCCAACTGTCCTGTTAGGTGACTTCAATATCCATCTCTCCAACCCAAGCCACTCTGCTGGATTCCTCCCTCTCCTTCACTCCTTCGACTTTTGTCTCTCTCCATCCCCCCCTACCCACAAAGCTGGCCATCAACTGGACCTCACCTTCTCCAGGGCCTGCTGCCCCTCCACCCTCTCTGTCACCCCCCTGGACCTCTCTGATCACTATTTCATCTCTTTTTCTCTGTCTCTCCCCTCCCTCCCTGCTCCTCCTACCCCCACTGTCACCTCTCGCCGTAACCTCTGCTCTATCTCCCCCTCTGTCCTTGCCTCCACTGCTCTCTCTCACCTCCCTCCTATCGACTCCTTCTCACAACTCTCTGTAGACTCTGCTACCTCCACCCTCTTCTCTCTCACCTCCTCCCTCGACTCCCTCTGTCCCCTCACCTCCCGACCTGCTCGCCCCTCCCCTCACCCACCCTGGCTCTCCTCTGCGCTCCGCTCAGCAAGAATCACACTGTGATCTACTGAAAAGAAATGGAAGAGAACCATACTCCCTGCTGCCCTAGACCTCTACCGCACTCTCCTCTCCTCCTTCTCCTCTACTCTCTCCTCTGCTAAATGTACTTATTTCCAATCTGTAATCCAAGCCTCCACTAACAAACCACGCAAACTATTCTCGATCTTCTCCTCCCTCCTAAACCCCCCCTCCTCCTCCCTCCTCTATCTCCTCTGATGACTTTGCCTCTTCTCTTCTAAAATCTCAGATATCCGCAAACTCTTTAACACCTCTCCCTCCCCCGCACCCCCTCCTGCTCCAACCCCTACACCCACTGCATCCCCTACTAACTCACCTTCCTTCTCCACCTTCTCTCCCCTCTCAGATTCTGACCTCTCCTCCCTGCTCCAGGGTCACAAACCCACCACGTGTGCCCTCCCCACTCACCTCTTTCAAGCTGCTGCTCCTGCTCTACTTCCCTTCATCTCCTCCCCTCTCAACACCTCTCTCCTTTCTGGTCTCTCTCCCTCTGCCTTCAAACAAGCCTCTATCACTCCCCTCCTCAAAAAACCTACCCTCGACCCCACATCCCTCCAGAGTTACCGTCCGGTCTCCCTCCTACCCTTCCTCTCCAAAACCCTCGAGCGGGCTGTACACCGCCAGCTCTCTGCTTTCCTGTCCAACCACTCTCTGCTCGACCCTCTCCAATCTGGCTCCACTGAAACCGCCCTCCTGTCTGTCACCAACTCACTAAACTCTGCCCGAGCTGCCTCTCTCTCCTCTGTTCTAATTCTCCTCGACCACTCTGCTGCCTTTGACACTGTCGATCACTCTATTCTACTATCCTCTCTCGCTGACCTGGGAATCTCTGGCACTGCTCTGGCCTGGTTCTCCTCCTACCTCTCCAATCGCACTTACCAGGTAACCTGGCGTGGAGCAACCTCCACACCTCGCCCTCTCTCAACAGGAGGCCCCCAAGGGTCAGTCTTGGGTCCTCTCCTGTTCTCTCTCTACACCCGCTCCCTGGGCCCCCTCATCGCATCCTATGGTTTCTCATACCATTTCTATGTTGATGATGCTCAGATTTTCCTCTCCTTCCCCACCTCTGACTCCACCATGCCCTCCCGTATCTCTACCTGTCTGTCTGCTATCTCCTCCTGGATGCACTCGCATCACCTCAAACTCAACCTCTCTAAATCTGACCTCCTTTTCTTTCCCTCCTCCTCCTCCCCCTTCTCTGATCTCTCTATCTCTGTTCCTCTGGAATCTACCACACTCTCTCCCTCCTCCTCAGCTAAGAACCTCGGAGACCCTGGACCCCTGCCTCTCTTATTCCCAGCACATCTCCACTCTGGCACGCACTTGCCGATTCTTCCTGAGCAACATCCGAAGAATCCGACCCTTCCTCACCAACTACGCCACCCAGCTCCTGGTCCAGGCCTTGGTACTCTCCCGCCTAGACTACTGCAACTCCCTCCTGGCTGGCCTCCCTGCGTCCACCACCCGTCCGCTCCAGCTCATCCAGAACTGCTCGCCTGATGTTCTCTCTGCCTCGCTTCTCCCACGCAACTCCACTGCTCTGCTTATTCCACTGGCTCCCGATCACCGCTCGCATCCAGTTCAAGACTCTTGTACTAGCCTACAGATGCCTTGACCAGACTGCACCCAGCTACCTCCAGACCCTCATCTCTCCCTACACCCCCACTCGACCTCTCTGCTCCTCCTGCACTAGAAGACTGGCTCTACCTCCTTTGCACTCTCCTGCCTCCAGAGCCCGCTCCTTCTCCACCCTCGTCCCACAGTGGTGGAATGACCTTCCTACAGATGTCAGGACTGCCCAGTCCCTGACCACCTTCCGGCGCCTCCTCAAGACTCACCTCTTCAGACAGCACCTGTAGAACTCCTCTGTTTTTCCCCCTGGACACTTATTACTCTTCCTTAAATGCGCTTTACTTACTCTTATCTGCCCCCTATTTTACGGCATTTAATCCTGTATTTTAGATTACTGTAATCTGTCAAGTGTTATTTTAATCTGTGGGTATTTTGTATTTAATCTGCTCCGTTATTGAATCGTTTTTTTTTCATACTTGTACTTGCTAGAACCAAAGTCATTGTATTTATCTTGCTCTTAATTGTATTATTACTTGTACTGTGATTCTTAATGTATTTGTTTACGACTGTAAATCGCCCTGGATAAGGGCGTCTGCTAAGAAATAAATAATAATAATAATAACGTCTCTGCCGGTTTTCAGCCATGGTGATCTGCAATACCTGTTGGTCAGTTTCATTTCACACCTCCAAGTTCATTTTTAATTAATGAGTCATAAGATAAATTAGTTGAAACAGTATTCTCTACTAACAACATAACATGCAGTAAAACACATTATTAACCTACCAGGCACAAGGTATTTTGCTTTATTACAGCAGCTTAGATTCACCCGTGCACCAGTTCTCTGCACATGGAAACCACATTTTCACAAAATTTCATTAGTAATCTTCAAAAACAGCACGAGTACTTTACGCATAGCTAATCTACATATCAACCCCCACCTTTCCCATTCATTTGCATGATGTCAGGTGAAAAGCCCGGTTTACTCGAGTTAAATAAACTGACCGAATGGAAACCCAAAAAAGCATTTTACACGAGACATTTTTCTCGAGCAAATGTCTCGAGCTAAAAAAAAAACACACATGGAATCTCCACCTTCGAGGACAATTTCAGCTAGTGTTGTAATAATGTTTTATTTTTAATTTTATTTTTAGAGTCAACCTATCGGCATCAAGCGAATATTGATGATGATGTTGTTACCATGGAGATACTCGACACAGCCGGTCCGGTGAGTGGGACCTGCAACTACAGCTCTATTTTATTTTGCTGTTTCTTATTTTAAAAATACGTTTGAAACAGGGTTTTGCAAAGGATTATGCCTCCATAGAACATCTAATAACTGGCATACAATGCCAAAGCTTAGGCTTATTCATGAATTATTAAAATATATTTTAGAATAGAATGTTTAGATTTTTAAAGAAATCACATTCTGACCATGGCGTTCTTTTTTCAGATTATATGAAAACTGTGTGCCCTTATAAAAGTATCCCATAGTAAAAGCATAGCAAAGTGTAATAAAGCATAGTGAAAGAGTGGTAAAGCATAGGTAAGCATTGTTAAGTGCAGCGAGGTATGGTAAAGCATATTAATAAACAAACCATGGTAAACTAACATTTATAAAAGAAATATATATATGAACATAATTTAGATCTTATCAAAGAAACTACAAAATGACATTGCAAATGTCTCCAGAAGCCATAACAGTATTTCATGTTAGATTTTGAAATGTCACTTTTTTATTTTTGTCAGTTTTTCATTATGTACAGTACAGGAGAATAACAAGCCCATACCATCACACAACCTCCACCATGTTTAACTTTTCTTTCAATTCTTCTACTCTCTTCCTCCAAATATATTGTTCCTTTCTTGGTGAAAAAAGTTATATTTTGTATTCGTCTGACCATAACATTTGGTTGAAGAAATCATCAGGATTCTTAAAGTATTAAATGGAAAACTCCAATCGCTTTCTTTTGTGTATTGTTTTTTAAAAAAGGTTTTCATCTTGGTTTTTCGCCCATGGACAGTCATCTTGTTAAGGTATTGTTGAATTGTTCGCTCATGATTTTCTTGTTATTATTATTATTATTATTATTTATTTCTTAGCAGACGCCCTTATCCAGGGCGACTTACAATTGTTACAAGGTATCACATTATTTTTTACATACAATTACCCATTTATACAGTTGGATTTTTACTGGAGCAGTTGAGGTGAAGTACCTTGCTCAAGGGTACAGCAGCAGTGTCCCCACCTGGAATTGAACCCACAACCCTCCAGTTAAGAGTCCAGAGCCCTAACCACTACTCCACACTGCTGCCCACTGTCTTGTCCATCTTCTCTGCTCGAACGATTCTTCTTCAAGATTTTGCAGAAATCAATCTTGATCTTCCAGTTGCAGTAGTTCCTGTTCTCCTTTGTTTGTCAATAATAGCGCACATAGTGCTTTTCGGTAAACCAAGTCTTTCTGCTATTCTTCTGGTAGTTTCTCATTTTTAGTTTAGTTGTATCACTGCCATTTTGAGATCGTTGCTGTACTCTTTAGTTTTAACCATTTTTGTTGCTTTTTTAATCACTAATGTCCCATTTATTTTTCAGCACTTGATGATTATGTATTTATTTATTCTATAATTATCATCAGGTGTTGGTTTTCAATCATGATAATTGTCAATATTTAGCAATGAATGGGTTCCATATGAAATATGTTGATTGACCAAATACTTTTGGCAAAGTATGAAATTAGTTTTTGCATGTTATTTTTCATTTTATGCATGTTATGTAATAATGTGTTGTTTTATTATAAAGCTGAATCTCTAATGTATATCTTTCAATAGAACCATTAGAAATTTTAGAAATCACTTTCTTTGTGGTTTTTCTCATTTTTTTAAACTGCCCAAATACTTTTGTCTGCGACTGTATATGGAAAACTACAAAGCGGTGTGTAATTCAATATGTTAATGTAACATTATTCAGCAGGTTTCATTCGACTTTATGAAACAAAATGAGTTCATTCTATAGGGTAATGCAAAACTTTTGGACATAGCTGGATACATGTTTCATCTTCAGTCCTTCTCCGCGTGTATAAATAAAATAATTTTTATAATTACACTGTACGTACTGGCAGTTGCGGTACATCATTTTTACTCAACACAGGAGGGTGGTATATCAATAGTTTGCACAGAATACAAATCACCATTACAAAACTAGCATCGCTAATTGAAATCTCAACTGGCCCTGATTTAATCCAGGTCCCAGTGCATCAGAGCTGACTCAGACTTAATACATTCACCCCATTCACAATGTTAAGCTTCCTCTTTGAAGGTGCAGGATGACCCTCATCAGACAGGGCTGCCTGCACCGTGTAACTCTGCCTTTGTTGTGTCCTTTGTTGTGTCTTCATGCTGCCGCTGTTGTTCTGTCTAATGTTTTTATTGGCGCCGTGCTAATGCCTGCTTCCCATGAGAAATAGTTAATGTAGAGGGATCCCAGTTTTAATACATCTGTAGTCTCCAGCTTTAGTTCGCTTCGAGGGTGTTCAAGGAACCCACAGTATACCAGGAGAGGATTCCCCACACCAGGACGATGCCAAGATTTACACTATTCTTTCAGAAATTTTCACAGGGAACTACATATTACACAGCAATGGGTAAATGTCACAGAAATAGTGCATTCTGTGATCATGAAGAGAATCATGTAACAAAAGTATCACGATTCATCGAGGAATCATTACACCCCTATCAGTGGTTCAACCCCCCCCCCCCCCCCACATACACTTTTTAACTCCCCTCTGTGTGTTTTCTACTACAGGAAGATCTTCTACAGAGGGAAGGTCACATGAGATGGGGCGAGGGCTTTGTCATCGTCTATGACATCACAGACCGGGGCAGCTTTGACGAGGTCGTGCCTCTGAAGAACTTCCTGGACGAGATCAAGAAGCCCAAGAATGTGACACTGATCCTGGTGGGCAACAAGGCTGACCTGGAGCACGCCCGCCAGGTGAGCACCGAGGAGGGAGAGAAGCTGGCAACCGAGCTGGCCTGCGCCTTCTACGAGTGCTCGGCCTGCACAGGGGACGGCAGCATCCACGAGGCCTTCCACGAGCTCTGCAGGGAGGTGCGGAGACGTAAGATGGTCCAGGGGAAGACCCGGAGACGGAGCTCCACCACTCACGTCAAGCAGGCCATCAACAAAATGCTGACCAAGATGAGCAGTTAAACAACCAGTAAATACATAAATAAGACTGCCAGCTGAATTCAGACAGAAGTACAAGCCAAGACTTTGCCATCCATGCTTCTTAGTGACATCGGTCGCCCTATTGTTCTGGAGTGAAGATGGCCCTTGCGTATTTTAACTGAATGCAGATGCAGCATGATATACAGTATGCCTGGTACCTCATAATTTCTTGTGCTATAGGTCAGACTTTGGACACGCATTGTAGTAATAGTGAACACTTTTTTTCTTTATCAACAGTAGCATTCTAGCATTCTTTTTTATTTGACTGAAGTTTGGAACCATTCTCTGGCTCTTATTGCGATTACTAAAACATTGTGTTTTTTATTTTTTGATTAGTATTAAGGTGCTTTTGTTCTAGTTGTCTGCCATAGACAAATGTAATATAGGCTAGATCAGCCAAAGTGTCTTTATATTAGTGAGCTCCATTTGGTGCTTTGTTGTGTATGTCCTGCAAAACTGACAGATACATCGGTAGTGCTGGCTGTTACTTCTATAAACACACTGATCTAGCCTGAGTTACATATCTCTATGGCAGGCAATTAGAACTGAAGAGCTCTTGATCTCCAGCGATAACATCTTAACACAGGCATCGAGCAATTGCAGTCAGAAACACTCGGAATGATTGCAGACTTCAGAAAAAAAAAGAAATGGGATAAATCCTCTGAGACGACCAGGTACCTGGAAGATTCAATTTGATTTATAATCTGTAATGTCGTGCTTGAGAAATCTTCAAACATATATATATATATAAAAAAAACTGTAGCGCACAGGGGTCTGTGATAAAACAAGTACATGGATATTGAAGCAGTGATTCTGTCTCCTTTAAGCAAGACCATCTTGTAATGAACTTACTAAGTACAGTGCTACACTGTTATAATGTGTTTGTCGGGGTCCATAATTAGGAGACCACGTTATTTGTGTTTCACCTCATAACCAATATTGGCATTTTTGTTCCCAAAATAATTTACAATGCCCACAAGCCAAATTAATATTGTAGTGTACCGTGGAAAATGAAGGAAGGGGAGGCACACAATTTGCAGGTACTCAAATCCACGGTTTATTGGGACGATTATTCCCGGCCCCTGTTAGCCTGGGCCACACCAAAAACAACAAACAATCTTGCTCTCTCACAGCAGCACATTCTCACAGCAGCACATTCACACAGCAGCACATTCACACAGCAGCACATTCACACAGCAGCTTGCCTCACTCAGCTCTGCCCGCGCTGATGTGGGCACCCCTCTATATGCTTTCATGTCCCCGCCTCCCCAGATGTCATTCACCAATCCCAGCTGAGGCAAGCTTATTGCTTCCCTGCTAACACACATACACACACACACACACACACACACACACACACACACACACAACAGAGTATGTAGACCAGTCCTGCAACAGTATATATCCCAGGTTGTTACAATATATACAGTATAATAGAAACTGCTATTCCACCAGTTTAAAGTTTACACCACTCATTTAAATTGTATATTTTTTATAATAAATGTTGCAAACTATAAATAAATAACACAGAATCCAAGGTCGTTTATACACACTTGTATTGTTTCGTACTTGTTTTGTAACATTAACGGACAGTTTGTTTTTGCTTTTAGAAAAAGCAGGGGAGCTTTATAAGTACTATATGTCCCAGTTTCAACTTAAATGCATTTAAATATGGTAATGTAAAAACAACAATAAAACAAAATCACAGTGTTGTAGGTTTTTTTGAATTTCTATTACAATGTATCCCAGCATAATTCACGATAACATCACCAGGATCACTGGTTCACCCAACGTTCACAAGTCAAATTGCATTATGGGGGAAGTGGGAAGCACGACCTTACCGTGTTATAACCGATTCGACACTATAACAGGTCGCGTTATAACAGGGTAGCACTGTAATCTGTATAACAGTGTGCAAATGTATTAGAACACCCCATTGCTTTTGTAGTTTTGGTTTGTTGTGCATATCGACTCACACCACTGTAACTGAAAAATAGGCAAATTAGTAATTGTCTAATTTAATTGATGACTTTAATAAGCCACACATGCAATTCATTTACAATAGGAAGAGAAAAGGAACACCTAACCACATATGGTAAAATGCATGAGACTTTTTAAAAGTTGTTTGAAATGCCTAAATAAAACACAGAGTGGTCTAACATTTTCGTACGAGTGCCTATCGTTTCTATATCGCTGAGGTTTTCATGTAGGTAGGTATATAAATGATATAAATGAGGTGCTCTAATGTATTTGCTCACTGCTGTAGGCTGTGATGTGGTGCCAGTTCACCTGCTATTGACACAAAGAGGGCTATTCTATTGCTGTCTTGTTTACTGATGAGTAATCCCGCTGTTTAGCCACCTGTTTAACAGCATTCTTTTCTTGGATTGAAACCTGTCACCCCCACAGTAAACCATTCACCTAGACCCAGTATTGATGTCTTATTCCAGCTTAATAGTCATTCTAAGAAGGGCTAACATAGGCTTTAATATCCCTTTGTATGCATCTTGTTATCCCTAACATTAGGACTGGTCCGTCTATAAAGAAGAGCGAAGAAAAGCTTAAACATCAATTCTCTAGCCTAAAGCCAAGGGGACACATGCAAGCTACAAGTTTCAGGCAACTTTGTGGACTGTTGATTTTGTAGCAACATTATGTCAAAGAATAAATCAGTCAATGAAAGTGATGTAAAAAGTCATGTGACTAGCTTCTTCGCTCATGTAAAAAACATGGTGGAGAAAAAATGGTGGAGAAAAATGGTGGAGCGACAAAATTATTAATATTATATTCCTTGAAAAAAACGATTTACTATTATAAGCTGTTTAAAACAGGGGTTTCCAACCCTGGTCCTGGAGAGCCCTTATCCAGCAGGTTTTATAGGTGTCTTTACATCATCAGTGGCTAAACATCTGGAACACCTGTTAATCTTGACTAATTAAGCCAATAATTGGTGCAATTAAGTAACTGAGAACTCGTTTGAAACGAAAACCAACAGACCCAGTAGCTCTCCAGGACCGGGTTTGGAGACCCCTGGTTTAAAGATAATGTTGTGTTGGCATTATAGTTTAATATTAGAAATTACAAAAAACAAAAAACAAAAATAAAAACAAAAAAGTGGTTTGGTACCGATGCTGAAGCATTAGAGCGTTCATGTTAAACTGCAACGGCGTGTTAACGGTGTGTTAGGGTTAAGTTCCCAAGTTGTGTTTTCTTCAGTGGTCATTTTGTCTCAAAAAATTGCTTTCATTTGATACAACTTAATAGTAATGGATAAAGTGAGTCCTACTTTTTGTTTAAAGCCGTTTGAACATTGCAGTTCAGCAGACGCAACTTGCAAATATTGTTACGCGGTTACCGATATCTGATTTGTAGAAGAAGAAAAAAATTGTCAACTGGCATAATTGGGAATTCTGTTCAAAATAATATAATAAAAAAAAATAACAATAATCACATTTCAAGTTCTCTCTATTTACAGTTTTATTGACATGTTTATTTACACAAATAAAACAGAAAAACATTCAAGACTAGGGCTGCCTTGCCTGCACCGCCTAGGGCTGCCGAGCCTACACCGCATGGGGCTGCCGAGCTTGCAACGCCTGGGGCTGCCGAGCCTGCACTGCATGGGGCTGCTGAGCCTGCACTGCCTGGGGCTGCTGAGCCTGCAACGCCAGGGGAGGCCTGCAACGCCAGGGGAGGCCTGCTCGCCATCGCCTGGGGAGGCCTGTTCGCCTTCGCCTGTGGAGGCCTGTTCACCTTTGCCTGGGGGTGCCTGCTTGTCATCACCTGGGGCTTTGTTGTATCCAACAGCAGCAGTTGCGCTGCCGAAAATTCTGGGGCCGGAGCCCAAGAAAAGGGAACCGCCGGCTACAGAGAAGGGGGGAGTGGTGAGGAGACCACCTCCATACGCACTGCCAGAGTATGCAGCACCGCTGCCACTGCCACAGTGTTCCGCACTGAGGGCAGCATTACCACTGCCAGTGCCACCGCCATCGCTCGGGGATGCATGTTCGCCATCGCCCGGGGATGTCTGTTCGTCATCGTCTGGGGGTCATTTGCTGCTGACCCCTGGGGATTTGCTGTGGCCTCTGGCGGAGTGGACCACACTGTTGTCCACCAGCATTTCCGCTGACAGCATTGCTACTGGCAACATTGCCGCCCATGGGCCCCTTGATGCCTCCCTTCTTGGCCCAGGAGTACCCTAGACTGACCCGTGACTTGAATAAATGATTAAATGATTAATTAAGGCTCCAGCCACAGGTGTATAAATAGGGCGATCACGGGTGAGAAAGGATGTGTGTTCAAAGGCGGAACGAGATGTGTCTTAAGACAAGAAAGTCAAATAATAGAAAGTAATTGCTACCTGTAGGAGCTGAATTGGAATTTTGTATTTTGATTATAAAAAAGAATGTATTCTTATTTTAGTTTATTTATAAATGTTTAATTATTATTATTACTGTTTACGGATTGGTATATGCTCCTTTTCTATACACTGCGCTCACAAGTGGTAGTTTTGTTTATAGCTAATGACATTATTATTATTATTATTATTATTATTATTAAGTAAACGGTAAAAAGAAAGAGGAAAGATGACGTAGTGAGTTTTTGTAAGCGGAGGAGCAAATACAGTTTTCAATCATTGATACTGTTGATATCGTTGATACCGTTGATATAGATTAATAGAAAGACTGTATACATAGAAATCATAAAAAAGGGACATTAAGAATATAAAAGGACCTTTTGGGTGGAGTTACTGTCATGGAACATATTGCTGTATTGGAAGAATTTTCCACTCATTTGACTATTATTGGATGTAAGTAAATAAAAGTGTAGTGTTTTCTGAAGATTGGGAAGTCTATACGCCTGGAATTATTCTATAAGATGGAAGTGATATGTGAAGCACAGTGACTGGGTGACGAGTCGTAATGTATAGGATACCAAGCTAACAAAAACTAACAAGTGGTAAAATTGTATATGAAGAAGCCACCACATTTAGTTGAAAACTATGCTTTGAGTTGGAAACCTTTGCTACTAGTAAAAGGACTCTGTGTATTGAAGATATACTCTGTTTATTTTTCTGTGGAAGACCGTGTTATTGTGTGACACGCTTTGTGAAGATTGGCACTGTAAACAGAGATACATAAAAGGGAAGCTTGCTTGCTGTAAATACAAGTGAAGATTTAAATGGACGCTTTGCTTGCTACCAGAAGAGGAAAGAGACACTGATCAGGTTAGCTGGTATGAGCCTAAGGAGGCTTCCTTTCAAGAATTTACAAGATCGTGGAGACATACGCATTCATTGACCCAGGAAGTTCAGCAACGTTTTGTACTGAAGCTCTGACGAGACAGCTGATATAAGAGGCAGGAAAACAGAGATTGTTCTGTGCACCATGGGTCAAGAGAAGTCTGTTGATTGCTCTGTCATTGCAGGTTTGGAAGTGGGTAGCCTAGAAGACAATGCCTTCATTGAGCTGGCAGATGTGTACACACAAAAAGAAGTTCCTGTTACAAAGGACAACATTCAAAAGCAAGAGGTCATAGAACAATGGCCTTATCTAAAAGAAGTACAGCTCTCTCAAATCGATGAAGAAGTTGGATTGCTAATAGGCACTAATGCACCAAAAGCTATAGAACCTTGGCGTGCGATAAATAGTCAAGGAGACGGACCTTACACTGTCAAAACTCTACTTGGTTGGGTTATCAACGGTCCAGTTAGAGGAGGTGGCACCAGCTTGAAGACACAAAGCCATCCATGTGCCACAGTGAATAGAATCTCGATAGCACACCTGGAAGAACTGGTGAAACAGCAGTTCAATTACGACTTCACTGAACACAGCATCGACGATAAGTCAGAAATGTCTAGAGAAGATAGTCAGTTCATTGAATTAGTATCAAGCACAGTGCAATGCATTGATGGACATTACAGCATAGGTCCGCCTTTTAGAAATAAGCAAGTCAACATGCCAAATAAACAACATGTGGCAGAGCAACGAGTTTCTAATCTTAAGAAGAAATTCAGTAAGGATTTAAATACTACAAGAGGTTCATGAATGACATTATCGACAAAGGTTACGCTCAAGAGGATCCGCAAGAACAGCTGAGCCGTGATGATGGCAGGGTGTGGTACATACCACATCATGGAGTATATCACCCCAAGAAGGAGAACATTTGTGTTGTGTTTGACTGTGCTGCAGTGTACCAAGGGACTTCTCTGAATGAGCAACTTCTACAGGGGCCAGATCTGACTAACACTTTAATAAGTGTTATGACAAGATTTCGACAGCAGCCTATTGCGTTGATGGCAGACATTGAAGCAATGTTTAATCAGGTTAGAGTACCAACAGGCAACTCAGACTTTCTACTCTTCCTCTGGTGGACAAACAGAGACATAGAGCAGAAGTTAGTGGAGTACAGAATGATTGTACTTTTGTTTGGATCTGTCTCAAGGACAACAGATATAGTTACAAAACAGAAGTGATTGACACAATATTGAACAACTTTTATGTTGATGATTGCCTGAAGTCTGTACCCTCAGAAAGGCGTGTCATTGTCAAGGGAGCTAAAGATTGTATGTCTAAATGGAGGATTCCAACTAACTAAGTAGATAAGAAATAGTCGTGTTGTGTTAGCATCAATCCCAGAAGATGAGAGAGCCAAAGAAGTCAAGGATCTGGATTTGGTCCAGGATAGTCTTACTATGGAAAGTGCTCTTGAAATTCAATGGTGTATTGAATCAGACACTTTCAAGTTCAGGATAATAGTCAACGATCGACCACATACGAGGAGAGGAATACTTGCGGTCGTCAGCTCAGTTTACAATCCTCTCGAATTCCTAGCCCCATTCATTCTTCCAGCAAAGCTGATTTTACAAGAGCTATGTAGAATGAAGTGTAGTTGGGATGAAGATATTCTATACTTGCAGCAATGGCAACAATGGTTGACAGATATTCACCAGATAACCAGCTTAAAAGTAAGAAGATGTCTGAAACCAGAGGACTTTGGCGAAATGGAGTCAGAACAGCTACACCACTTTTCCAATGCAAGTGAAAATGGTTATGGCACCGTAACCTATCTCCTGCTAAAGAATGAAAAGGACCAGACTCATTGTGCGTTCATGATGGGAAAAGCCAGGGTTGCCCTATTGAAGCAGATCACGATTCCAAGAATGGAGCTCACAGCAGCTGTAATTTCAGTTTGTGTGGAAGATGATGAAGTAGGAACTACAGCTTCATCTTGAAGACTCAGTTTTCTGGACTGACAGCATGTCAGTACTGAAGTATGTCGAAAATGAGGCAACCAGATTTCATACCTTCGTCGCTAATATGATATCCGTCATACGTGAAGGATCAGAAGCATCACAGTGGAAGTACGTGAGCACTGCACTCAATCCAGCAGACGAGTTATCTCTGAATGCATTGTCTGTCGATGTCAGTGTGCCAACGTTGGAGAACAGAAGATGGCAGATTTCCCAAAGGATCATTTGCTGCCAGATGAGCCACCATTCACAAATTCACTAACCACAGCTTTAAAATAAATGTTTTTTTTTATATCTTAATAGCACTAGTATCATTATCATTACCCCACCCCCACAATACACACACACCTTCTGTTATGCAAACATTTTTTCAAGATACATGTAGATTGCAAATGCCGCTTCCTGCTACCTTATTATGTCTGTGCTGTTGGTCACATGTTCAGATCACAGCTAGATTGGAGGATGTGACAGCACGTTTGATCTATTGTGTTGTATTTCAAAATTGTATTTCAAATCTTTATGGGGGGTGGTGGTGATAATTATTATTATTATTATTTATTTTTTAGCAGACACCCCTATCCAGGGCGACTTACAATTGTTACAAGATATCACATTATTTTTACATACTATTACCCATTTATACAGTTGGGTTTTTACTGGCGCAATCTAGGTAAAGTACCTTGCTAAAGGGTACAGCAGCAATGTCCCCCACCTGGGATTGAACCCACGACCCTCCGGTCAAGAGTCAAGTCATGGCTAACATTCCTTTAAAACGGGGGGGGGGGTAGTGGTATTATTAGCACTAATGAGAGGTAAGAAAAATAATTTTAAAGCTCGAAATTCTAAATCTGGAACCTCTACCAGCAAAGAGCAAAGAAGAAAAATTACCTAGTACCAGGAACAACACAATGTGTGTTGGTGTTGATTTTACAAAACAAAACATGTCAGATTAAAAACATGCTGCCGATAAAATGTATGCTCAATGTTTAATAAACCAGAAACTATATTAGTCTTCTGGTTTCTGGAAAGATATGAAAATCTATTTGACAAAACCTGTAAAATGGCAACACAAAAAAAAAATGTAAACTAGATTTTGTAATGTAATGTTGTGAAATAAAGCACCTTAAGAGTTAACAAATATTTAGCAGCATGTGTGTTGATATATTATAAAATGCAATGAATGTATTTGAATTGAAAAATAAAAAAAGCATTCAAATTATGCAAGGCTCCTCCCACACTCTGTTCACATCTCAGCAGTTTTGTCAGATGCAGTGTTGTCAGACCTCGAATAATGCAAAGAAAATAAGTTCATATTAATTTTTAAACAACACAATACTAATGTTTTAACTTAGGAAGAGTTCAGAAATCAATATTTGGTGGAATAACCCTGATTTTCAAGCACAGCTTTCATGCGTCTTGGCATGCTCTCCACCAGTCTTTCACATTGATGTTGGGTGACTTTATGCCACTCCTGGCGCAAAAATTCAAGCAGCTTGGCTTTGTTTGATGGCTTGTGACCATCCATCTTCCTCTTGATCACATTCCAGAGGTTTTCAGTGGGGTTCAGGTCAGGAGATTGGGCTGGCCATGACAGGGTCTTGATCTGGTGGTCCTCCATCCACACCTTGGTTGACCTGGCTGTGTGGCATGGAGCATTGTCCTGCTGGAAAAACCAATCCTCAGAGTTGGGGAACATTGTCAGAGCAGAAGGAAGCAAGTTTTCTTCCAGGACAACCTTGTACTTGGCTTGATTCATGCATCCTTCACAAAGACAAATCTGCCCGATTCCACCCTTGCTGAAGCACCCCCACATGAGTCCAATTTTCAGCTTTGCCCAACACCTGGTCGTCTAATGGTTAGACGGAGACCTGGAGAGGCCTACAAGCCACAGTGTCTCGCACCCACTGTGAAATGTGGTGGAGGATCGGTGATAATCTGGGGGTGCTTCAGCAAGGCTGGAATCGGGCAGCTTTGGCATGAATCAAGCCAAGTACAAGGTTGTCCTGGAAGAAAACTTGCTTCCTTCTGCTCTGACAATGTTCCCCAATTCTGAGGATTGGGTTTTCCAGCAGGACAATGCTCCATGCCACACAGCCAGATCAATCAAGGTGTGGATGGAGGACCACCAGATCAAGACCCTGTCATGGCCAGCCCAATCTCCAGACCTGAACCCCATTCAAAACCTCTGGAATGTGATCAAGAGGAAGATGGATGGTCACAAGCCATCAAACAAAGCCGAGCTGCTTGAATTTCTGCGCCAGGAGTGGCATAAAGTCACCCAACATCAATGTTAAAGACTGGTGGAGAGCATGCCAAGACGCATGAAAGCTGTGCTTGAAAATCAGGGTTATTCCACCAAATATTGATTTCTGAACTCTTCCTAAGTTAAAACATTAGTATTGTGTTGTTTAAAAATGAATATGAACTTATTTTCTTTGCATTATTCGAGATCTGACAACACTGCATCTTTTTTGTTATTTTGACCAGTTGTCATTTTCTGCAAATAAATGCTCTAAATGACAATATTTTTATTTGGAATTTGGGAAAAATGTTGTCAGTAGTTTATAGAATAAAACAAAAATGTTCATTTTACCCAAACACATACCTATAAATAGTAAAACCAGAGAAACTGATAATTTTGCAGTGGTCTCTTAATTTTTTCCAGATCTGTATATATATATATATATATATATATATATATATATATATAAAATGGGTTGTAGGGAGATATGCAAATACAAGAGCCAATCAAATCGCGTGAAAGTTGCCTAACGGCTTCTACATTCACACCGTTTTAAAAGTCAAAATTTGTTTTTGAATGTATTGCTTTCACTCATCTTAACTCGAAAGCTACTTGTTTATATATGAACAAGTTTTTTTTTGGATGTACACACAAGGTTTAAATCATTAAAAATAAATAATTTCAGGATGTTTCGGACAAAAGCCCTTCTTCAGCTGTGTGGAAAGAAAAGTAAACACAGTGCAGTAAACTTGTTATTTTGCAAGAATTAAAGAAAAAAAGAAAAAAATAACAATTTACTGCACTGTGATTTCCCTTCTGAGTCCTCAGCAAAGACTGGCTAATTCGCACAGCCGGGATGCAAACCTGCATTGTATGACTCACCCTGCACACCATGGAGATGTGCTTCTACCAGGTGACGCACGTCTTTTCTTCTCTCCATGTCAACGGTTGGAATGTTGTAAAAGCAGACAATGGCTTTGGATTGTGGGTACTCTGTTAAAGAATTTCCACATTGTAGCTGTCATGTAACATAGGACCCAACACCTGAACCAGCGCAGCACAGTACAGGGTATCACACTAATCAGACTACATCATGCTTCGTGTTTAACACCAGTTCAGTCAGGAAACTCATGTGATAGAATATTTATTAAAATATAGACTAGACAACACTACTACATTATACATATTTTACACTATATTCGCTGGCCTCTCCTTTCAAGGTACCCCTGCCCATAAAATAGCTCAGATAAGTGGAGAGGCTGACTGTAGGGGAGCCATGGGCAGGGGGGCATGATAGCTGCCCTCCCCGTTAGACGAAGTCAAGAAGCAGGTGGAGGCTGGGAGGAGGAGGCGAACTCTGGTGCACAGCGGGGACATAATGGATTGAGGTAAGATATAAATCCTTCCTTGCCGATCACTGGACGTATTGTTTATCAAGGGATAAATAAGATACTAGGTATTCGACTGACGATTTGATCTGCTATTGGAAGCGCCTAAAATATGCTTGATGTTTACGTGATTTAATCTAAGGTTAAATAAAGTGAGTTCCCCGCCTGAACCACTGCTTTGCTTAATTTAAAAGGAGTCTGTAACACCAGCCCACAGTGAAGTTGCACTCTACTCTCTGAGTCTGGTATTCAGACTGCCTCTGTTTACACTGCACAGTGCCCAGATTTCTGAACCTCACTGTCCCGTTCTTTTGAAAAACAAGCACAGCACTGCTGGTTTTTAAAATACCTAGAATTATCCCAGAAGGATTAAGCAAAATATTGCTGCTGACATTTGCAGTTCTATTTCCAGCCTGTGGCTTGGGGATGATCAGGGCAACGTCAATGAAGAGAACAGAATATTGCTAACAAATGCAGTCTGTGTGTTTGTCTGAGTCAGCAGAACATTACATTTTTCATAGAGATCCAGCTGCAGACAGCTGTTCAAAAGCTGCTGCCTACTCCACTCCCTCATGGGTGATAGAACGAGGAGCAGGAGCTTCTAAAACCAGGGGTAGGAGTCATCGACATCCTAGCCTGGGCAAGGCAACCTCCAATCAACGTGGAAGCCAGGAAACCCAAAAGTGGTAATTATTGACATCCGTAACGGAAATGTGCTTGCTTGTTTGCAGTTTCATTTCAGACAGGGCAGGGCTGCAGATTTTGTCGTGTAGTTTTATAAGCTTTGTGAAAATGGAATGTCGTACCATTCTGTTTTTAAACTGAATTTGATTTACAGCAGATGGATAAATGTAGAAACACAGGTTATCCCGCTCAAACGTCTTGATACCCCTGACTCGTCCCATCTTCAAATAGTGTGCTGTAAAGATTATTATAATTCCCTTATTTTACACTCCACATTACATTCTACCTTGAACGTTATTGTTTAGATGCAATACGTGCCACTAGTATTTACAGAGCTAGGCAGTTGATGAGATTACCTGAACCGCTGGGAGCTTCTCTGTCTGTATAGGCCTCTATGCCTGGTATTTATACTCTAGATGGCTCAAAGACTACGTGACTACAGTTTATTTCTGTTATTTTACTAATTA
The DNA here is from genome assembly GCF_902713425.1 of Acipenser ruthenus. Taxonomy (NCBI): domain Eukaryota; kingdom Metazoa; phylum Chordata; class Actinopteri; order Acipenseriformes; family Acipenseridae; genus Acipenser; species Acipenser ruthenus. The sequence continues at coordinate 32,034,591 of NC_081202.1, read as the reverse complement.
TAATAGAAATTAGTTTTTTTTTTAAACTTTCTGACGGTTCATTGGATAGAAAGAGGGTTATTTGTGTCTACTGTCAAACTGAGTTCCAGTATCACAGAAGTGCATCTAGTCTGCTGTACCACCTGCGTGCTAAACATGCTTTCACTTCTCAAAATACACTTTCTAGTAGGTTTTCTGTTACAAACAACAATACAACAAATGAAACCCGTCAGTTTTGACAGAGTACTCTTTCAGAAATTCAGGATCACTGTAAACCCATGAATCAAGCTAAGTGCAAACTATAACCAGTATTGTTGCAAAGTTGATAGCTACCGACTGCAGACCCGTTAACACTGTAGCTTTGTTTTAGTTTAATAACTACATTATTTTAAACGATATTACAGTCAGCACTCACATATCCGACCCTATAAAATATATTAAAAAAGTGGGCTGTGACGGATATTTAGATCAGTTATAACACTGAAGAGATGGGCTTTGTATCAGAAAACTGGTGAGTCGGAAATCGTGTGTGACGGGTGCATTCATTTGTTACATATATATAATGGGGATTGATTTTATTCTTAATACAAGGGCAGTAAAACGCGACAGACGTGTTTCTGGGTAACAGATATCTGAGGTTCTGACTGTATTTATAATTATGAAGGATATAACCATTACTCAATGGATGTTTTGTTTTATTTAGGCAATTTCAAGTTATTAATAAAAGAGAATTAAAAAAAAAAAGTATTATTATTATTACTATTTAAACGTCAATGAAAAATATCAGTTTATAAGTAAAGGAAACTGAAAAGGAAACGGATCATTGTAAATGCAGTAAGGTGAGTAATAAACTGACTCCATTGTGATTTAGCAGTTGGTTCAAACAATTTAACAACACATGCTGGATTGTAAATAAATCTAAAACTATAAAGAGGGACCAACAAATAGGATCCAGAATCCAGAAATAGGTAAACAGGGTTTTTATGTTGTTTTTTTTTAATAATAATAATAATAATAATAATAATAATAATAATAATAATAATAATAATAATAAAACAAATGATATGAGATGGGTGCAGTAATTGTATAAATTAAATATACGATTAAAACCAAGATTGAGATTAATTTTTGTAATCTTAAAATTAATCGTGATTTGTTTTTTTAATCGCTTGACAGCCCTAGTAAGTACACGTGTATTTTACAAAGTAACATCTATGTGAATATACAGTAATTAGAGACATGGCACTGAAAGAAATGTAAAACTGCTTGTTTCTTCAGGTGGAGTCAAAAATGTCATCAAGGTAACAGCACACTTACACAGTCACCCAGCTCCCCTCTGCCTCTCTTGCTTTTTGGTCAGATATGGTGATGAGCCTTTCATGCATGGATATAAGGTGGATTTCTGACAAACACACTGCTGTTTTCTTATCAACACTGAGCACAAATACCCTGGTATCTCTGCATAGATAATCGTCTCCTCTTTAAAATGTTCATTAAAATATCTTTCATATTTTTAAAGAGGAGACAATTTTCTATTCAGGGATATCAAGATATTTAGTGAGCAAGTAGTCTGAGTGAAGTTATCCTCAACAAACATCTCCAGTTGTACTGCTTTCCTTGAAAAAGGAGAACATTTCAGGGTACCATTCCACTTGTGAGATGTCTTGCTTATTAAAATATTTAGCATGTTTTTAAAGAGGAGACGATCATCTATTCAGAGATGCCAGGGTAATTAGTAAGTAAGGGGTCTGTGGGAGGAAAGCTGGGCAATACAATCCCCAGCCCTAGTCTTGCTGTAAATCATTTGTTGTTTCCAAATGTTCGAACACTACTGTATATCGGAGTGATTTGTCTCCCTTAGGGTGAACTGAGCAATCGTTCTGTATGTATTCCATTAAAAAACTGCAATAAAATGACTAAGATCAGAGAGAGTCTATAAATAACATTGACTTGTGTAATTAAAGTATTTTATGTAATTAAAAGACAATGACATTAGGTACTTATCCGATTTTTTGGGCAATAGCACATTTATGGTCATATGATCCTGTATTAGCCAATATGGTTGCAAGTTGCTTAAAGCTGAGGGAACACAAAGCTACTTTGGGGCTTGGAACTTGGCACACCAGGGGAGACTTGGGGTTTGCTACAGCAAAGTTGCCTCAAACTATGTCTCCTGTAACCAGGTTTCAGCCACTGTTCCTGAAAAAGGGGCTTTGTGTTCTCTCAGCTTTAGGGTTTAATAATATGTTTTGCACACTCTAAGCATCTATACAGTGTTTATAAAGCAAGCTGTAGGATTTATCATGGCGATATACTGAAGATGGGTAGAAGCTGCCTCTCTCCGCAATAGGTCAAAGAAAATGAAACGTCATGTCATCTTCCTGTTCACAACCCGGTCGATGCATTGACTCTGCCTGCCTCACTGCCGACAATCACACAGACAGCTCTTCCCTTGTGCTATTGATACATGCAAGCAGGGCGAAACAGGTCATTGCTGAAGCCTGCTTCACACCAATTTAGATGAGAATTACCGGGGGATATTTGACGTCAACAGGCTTTGCCCTTGGTTGCCTAGACGACAAGGCTCATCCCTGTGTTGCTTCTGCAGGGTCATTAGCAAAGTAAAGAATACACGGAGGTACAGATATATTATTAATTTAAATGCAAGCAATGTCTGTTTTAGGAATACATCTCTGGGCACACTGGTACAGTCCTATAGTGAAATGTGTGTGTGTGTGTGTGGGTGGTTGTGTGTGTGTGGTTGTGTGTGTTTGTATAAGTAAATTCGGAAAAGCTTTATTTTGAGTGGCATAAATCTAAATATTTAATTAATATGCAATTAACCATTTGCTGAAGTTTAGTTACATGTTAATAAACAGTCAATAGATATGCCATGCATGTGTGTATTTGTCATTAGACTGCCATTGGAGCTCATATGTATGTTGAGTGTGTATGGTAGTTTCCTGCTCCAGTAACAAAAAAGATATACAAAGAGTGTTACCGATATTATTCTATAAGCTAGCCACACTACCTAAAAAATGCGCATTTAAACCACATAATTATAATTCACAATCACGTTTTCAAATTGAGGTGAGGAAGCTAGCTTGGTCGTGGGATCGGAGGATGCCCACTGAACCTTCAGTTCTCCTCAGCTGTGTGGAGAACCACTGCGGTGAGGGGGGGAAAAAATTGGACATTCCAAATTGGGGAGAAAATTGGGGGTAAAAAAACCATTCTGAAGATAAATACCACCACATACACTGTAGAGCTATTAATTAGCACAATGTAAAAAGGGTCAGTTTAAGCCTTACTGTATAAACTCCAGCTTCAGGTATTTTATGACCATGACAAACATTTATTTTATCAACTATGCATTATGACATCTGCAACGTCTACAGCATCATCTCTGTTGTAAAAGATGGCAGACTTGACCCACGTCAGTTTGACTGATTAACTTCAAACACAATAGGATCCAAGTTCATGACTCTGCAAAGGCTGGTTGATACTTCATTCTCGTGACCAGAGGGAGACGATCATGTGACTGTCTGCCATGATCAGCTCACCCTTGGATCTCAGATAGAGAGAATGGGAATCACCTAAAGCTAAGGGAACATGAAGCCTCTTTGTGGATTGAAACACAGGTTTGAGACTAGGTTTCAGGCCACTGCATGGCACATCAGGGGAGGCTTGAGGTTTGATACAGCAAAGTTGCCTCAAACTAGTTCTCCTGGAAACAGTTTAAGCCACTGTTCATGAAAAAATGACTTCATGTTTCCTCAGCTCTATAGTTTTACCTTTAGAATTGTGATTGAGTGATTTTAAGTTACTGCATTGGGACAACACATCAAACACACACAGATACAAAATCTCACTGCCCATGTGTGCAGCTTCCTCTGTAATAGAAACACTTTGGAAACAATTTGCAGCATCCACGAGGGGCTTAGTGTGATGTGATTGCAGTTTGATCCAGACTGAGCCTGCTAGACTGCTGTAGACTTTCCCAGTCTACTGTTTCCTGTTCAGGACATCATGATTATTTTTTGTACCTAGTGTGTGGAAAGAAGGGAGATAAATGATACAACCATAATAGCACCACAGTATTTCATTTAAGTATAAAGTCAAATGAAACCTTCAGGGTGAATCAAAACTTTTGTCCATAGCTGTAGGGGTTATAAATCCATGATATTGAGCTCTGCTGAGGTGTGGGAGTAGGAGGTTAAGTGCTCTCCAAAGAGCTTGTTTTGTTTGAGCTCCAGAGGCTCCTTACAGGGAAGGCAGCTTCTGTGAGTGACACAGGCAGCCAGGCCAGACAAGGCAAGGCCACAGTCCTCCTCTCCCACTCCCTGCACAGTCCACACTAGCGCTGTACAGAGACACAAGCTCCTCAAACACAATGCTCTGCTCTGTAAGAGGAAAGAGTTACACTTCATTTTCTCAGACTGGAGTTCCTGGAGCCGCCACCCTGTTACACAACCTTATTGATGCGCACAGGCTGGGAAAATGTGCTGGGAATGCCAGATGGCTTTTCAAGAATGAATGGGGGAGGGCAGCAGCAGCAGCACCTGCAATTATAGATAGAAGCAGTTCAAATCTGAGGGAAAATATACAACAAACTGCTAGGATTTTAAGGAGATATCTGCGGAGTGTTCTGAGGAGCATCTTATGTGTTTAGTATATGTATTTATAATGGCTTATAAAAATGAAAATCAAGTAAACATGATCATATCAATCATATCATTCAATGTATGGGTTAAGTCCTTTTATAATTTAATATATCAAGAATTTGTGTCAGTAAAATCTTTAGAAACTGTCAAACAAAAAACATCACATCACATCACATCACATCACATTAGACTTCTAAATGGGCCACATTTTCAAAGCCTTAACTCCAGTTTTTAATGAATTCCTACTAATTTAACAAAACTAGAACCGAACAACTAAGTTCTATATTTCAGGTCACTTTAGTAGTCTGTTTATGTTGATGATTTAGCTGTAGAATATTGCAAATCTGTGAAAGACTGCAAATTCCGCGATTTCTGAGGAATTCCGTTATCCACAGATTTGACTGCCTCTAGTTATAACACTTTAAATCCACATTGCGTACACAGACAACCCAAATCTTTCACTTATATAGTGACTTTAATACAGGCTGGCCCCTAAGTCATTGGCAATATTGTATTGTGTGTGAAATGTCTTTTTTTTTTTGTCTAGGTTTCATGCTGTCACAACCTTTATTTGTAACGACAAGTTGACCTCTCGTCAATAGGAGAGAAGAGAGACATTAAAATGATGAGACCTCTCGCGAAAGGCACTAGACCACGAGCTTAGCGCTTCACACGATATACAGTTTAAAAGCAGTTCGCTATGTTGTATACTGCACACATCTAGAATGCTGGCTAGCATTGTTTGTATATAGTCGCAGGCATTCTGCTAGTTTGCCATCCTTTGAATTCATGTCAAAATAAAATCGAATGTGAAACTGTTCAATTTGACTGTGTTCTCGTAGCACCATTGTTATTGATTCCTTAGTAAAACAGTAGCGTTTTCTCATTGTCATGACAACCATTCATCTGTCAAGGTCTAGCGGCCAGAGGTAAGGTCCTTCAAAAATCAACTCTTTGATAGCAGAGATTGTTAATGCCTACATACTGTACAAAGAGAGAACAATGGAGCAAGGCTTTTAAAGATAGGAATATTTTATGTCGGCTGAAAGACTTTAGTCGAATAGAAAAGCATTATTATCAGGTGCTTGTGCTCACTGACTCCCGTTATATTCGATCCGAGACATTTCAGTGTGGTGATTAATATGAGGGGGGGGGGGGGGACATTAATAGTAATATTAAGTGTGTTTGACTGTACATTGAGCAAGGTGGCAACTAGTTGCATTGAGCAGTAGAGACAAATTTCACTATTAGAGTAGAGCTGAGGAAACACAAAGCCTTGGTTTCAGTCACTGCACGGTACACCATGGGAGGCTTGGGGTTTGTTACAGCAAAGTAGCCTCAAACTAGGTCTCCTGGCCTCCTGATTCCCTCAGCTTAAGAGAACACAAAACTGTACTAAATGACTAAATAAAACTTCAATGTAACATTGGATTTAAGTTCCCAGCCTCAGTGCGCAGCACAGGACAAGAGTCCAAATAAGCATATGCATGTGGAAAGTGGAAAGTGGATTCAGAATGTGAGCTTTATAAGTTCAAGTACTTAGTTGCTGAACACACGCTTCTTAGACAGTTTTTGTTTGGTCCAAAACTTTTCTGTGGGCTATTTGGACCCTACCGTCCTCACCGTAATAAACAACTCAAGTTTGTATGGAAGGAAAAGGTTATATGAGTAACCATTAATAGTTGGCAATTGCTCAGTTCATAAAACAAAATCTGTCTCAAATGCCAATCCAAACACGTACCACCTAAATCCTTGAACTGAAACGTAAAGATGGGTGTGTCCTTCAACGATCAAAGGATGTAATGGAATTGTGAGTGTGGACACAGAGCATGCTGTTTTACTATTAGAATAGGAGTCGCCAACACTTTGATCTCACACCTCTGCAGCTGTGTCTTGACGACGACTTGTAAAAGACCCAAATAATAAATGAGCATGATGGATTTTGCTTTCCTTCTTTATACGTCTTGGGAAAGCAAACCAGAGCTTGTATTCTTCTTGGAAACACAGGGGTGTTTCGTAACATAACATAGTATAATCCTTCTGATACAATCGTGTACTTACATATATAGGTCCTCATTTACGAAAGGGCACTAAATCTGGAGTTAGCTTGCACGTAGTGAGCGTAATGTGCTTGATAAATCAAAATTTACTGCCCCATTTACTAACAGAGAACGCATTAATTTACATGCACAGTATTTGCAAGCCTTCACTTTGACCGATAATTAGAAGCACCTTAAATGGTGAAAGGAATTTGAGGTCACATTCTTATATCACACGGTTCTGTGCAGGTTATAAAGTGCGCAAGTCTCTTAGAGGGTTGGTTCTGAACGAAACAAACATTACCTTGTATTGGTATCACTAGGTCCATTATTGTGTTGTATACCATAATCTAATACTTTCAGTGTGGCCCAGGCGTATTCCTTACCTTAACCTTGAGGCGTCTGAGCTCAGTCCAAGCTGTGCATGTAGTAGCCCTGAATTCTAGCCAGCACTGTGAATTCAAGCTTTTTTAAGCATTCATATCAGATTATTGCAGTTAAGCCTGAAGAGCATTACAAAGGTTTTAGCTAATGAAATTAGTCCATTAATCTTACCTGTAGTGCACTTCCATTCACTGTTCTGGTCTTTTGAAAGACGCACCAAAATGTCCCCGCCCTTTCCACGCCTTCTTCCCTGTCTTTAACCAACCAGCTGCTTCCTGTGAAGACTGACATGCCATGCCGTCAGTAACCCCAAAGACACTGCTGATTGGCATTTCTTGCATGTGATCTGATGAACCCCTTTATCAGATTGCAAGTTGAAAGGTTTATAGGAGTCTAAGAGAGAAGTTGGAAGAAGGCTTGTGAAAATTTATGAGTATGCAGAAGAGTCCACAGACGACTCTAAAAGCACCAGTCTTCCAGTGCTTAAAAACGTAAAGACATTCCTTTGCTGTTTTAAGTGCCCATTTAATACAATTCTTGAATCCAAAACATATGGCAGAATATGGTAACAGATACAGTATGAGAAAAAAGATTTTAGGCTCACTCACAGAAAGGACCTTGAAGCTGAAAGGGGTTGTTTGCTGCCAAATACTTCCAAGTGAAATCTCTTAATTTCCTTGATTTACTGCCCCCTTGCAGCTGCACTGCTTTGACATTTCCACCACGCTTCAGACCTGCCAGGTGTTTCCTCTGTGTCATTGAGGGTGTCTGCATCATGTGCAAGAGTCCGGCAACAAGTGATTCTGGTGGCTTGAGAAAAGACAGGGTGGTGTCAGGGTCAGATTCATTTCCTGTTTTTTCAATTCTAATTCCCTTTTTTAAAATCAATTCAAAGGAATTGGAATTGATATTTTAGAGACATCATAACTGTTGTGATTGTTCAGCTGCTTTCATTTGAAGCCAGTTTAATTGAGTAACAAACAGTGACTTAGTAGTGCACAGGTGTAGAGGTGAAGCAGTGCTTAATAACAACAGCCAACAACAGTTCCAAGGGTATATATCAAAGCTTTATTAAGGCTTTTAAATAATAACACTGACTATACACAGCGATGTGTATAGTCAGCAAAACCACGGGGTTCAGTCCCCAAATAATAATAACAAACACCCACTTTAAGACCTATACGTTCACCAGTCCAATAGTGAGTGCTCCGAGTGCAAGTAGTGTTGTGAATGTGAAACAAGTGCTTTACAATGGGACAGTGCAGTCCGGGTTTAATGCTGGCTTGACAACGACAGCTCCCGGATCTTTAGCCGTCTACAATGACACACAAGACATAGTTAAATAGACAGTGAAAGCATGGTAAAGCTGAGGTAAAGCCCAGAGATGTATGGTAAAGCATAATAAAAAAACAAACCATGCTAAACTAACCTGTATAAAAGTTTCCCACAGTAAAAGCATAATAAACTGTAAAGAGGTAAGCATTGTAAAGCCCAGAGATTTGCAGTATGGTAAAGCGTATTAAAATAAATATGGCAAACCTTTGTATACACATAATATAACCATGGGAAACTCATAGGATAAGTACAAAATTACTGTGCCACTTTACAGTGTTAAAAGGTCAGGCTGACACATCGTAGGCTTTTATTAAATCGAGCCTTCTGTATCTCATTTATTTTGAGGCTTGATTTAAAAGTAGCTTATGAAATCAAGGCTGAACCCATTATACACAGCCTGGTCTTAATTTATCACCTTGAGATTGGGGTGCATTTCTCAGTACATGCTTGACTGCTTACCCTCTCATTACAGGTCCTAAAATCCCAGACACCTCTACCCAAGAGAGAGAAGAGTCTCATATAGTGTCAGTCGTGATATCAGTGTTTATCTTTACTTTCCCAGGAGTGTGGGCCTGTGCTTGAACTGTGGATGGGATATACTTGTTGTCTTCTGACAGCTCTCACGTTAACAGGGGTGGGGAGGAGAAATGTGTTAAAAACACCTCAGAAAAAGTGAAAATGGTTTGATATTACAATTTCCACTACAGTGAGGACTTTCTGTTGTATATGTTTACAACTGCATCATTTTAGAAGACTAAGTACTAATCAATGGCAATTAACTTCTGAATTTAGTGTTTTATAAGCCGATTTTTTCTTTCACATTAAGCTACATTTTTTTTCCCCAGAAAGTGACCATTGGCCAGTTTGTGTAGAACAGTATTTAATATATATATATATATATATATATATATATATATGGATGAAGGCTATATTTGCATCCTGAGCCATACGAAAAAAAAGGCATAATACCACAGTACTGACGACAAAAAGTGATAATTCCTCTAGAGGAAAATATACTTGAACTTTGACCCATTTGACTCCTCGAGACATCACTTTCAATTGAAACACAAAATGTCTCGTTTTCAATCACTCCACAACACCCACAGTACAGAAATGTTCATTAATGATCAACAAAATGAGAATACGTTAAAAAAAAAATTATGTAAAGCTGGTACATTCATATCTCAGGGAAACTGAAGAGGAACATAAAATTAAAACAAGGTAAAGGCAAACATCCAAATAAAGCTGAAGCACTAACAGATAATGACACAGAACAGCTGTACAGCACTGAAACACTATGTTTTAAAAAAAACAACTGTACAGCTGAACCTCGTCTTCTTTAATATTAGCATCACAAGGGTATCCATATATTATAAAAAATAATAGATGGGCCTCTTCAGTGAGTTACATGAAAACAACTTTATCTCAGGTTTCTGTGACATTTTATAAATTACTGAACGTTCGGTCTCGTAAAACCTGTCCCTGTCTTCTTGTTGTTGCCGGAGGGGGGAAAGCTTCTGAAATCTCTTCCCCTTCGACTCAGCCCTCCCCATCGTCGTTCTAATTTCCCATTCTTTTCATTGTCTTAGTCCCATTGACACCAAGCTGAGCTGTATCTCAACGCAGAATCGTATAGAGCCTGCTGACAGGGCCATTTAATAATACAGCTCAGATTCTCTACAGTATACAGGCAAGGTCGAGGTCAATTCAAATTCCAATTCTAATTCATTCAAATTAAAATTTTAGAGACAGTATAATTGTTGTGATTGTTCAACTGCTTTCATTTGAAGCCCATTTAATTGACTAACAAACAGCGACTTCCATTTAATTAATTTGTTGCCATGGTCTGTGAGAAGCTAACTTTAACAGAAAATTGCTAATTGCAATTTTGATCAACAATGTGTTCAAATTGATTAAAAGGAACTGGAAATGGATTTGGAATTGAAAAACAGGAATTTACTGCAACCCTGTACACTGAACTACCTTCACTGTGGTACAGCAGCATAGCTTAACTGACTTGCTTTTTGAAAATGCCCCAATGTAGTCACTTAAAAACACTTTCATTCTTTAATTTATGGTTTCTACTATTGGGTGTGACCTTTGTTTGTAGTTTATCTTTACATTAACAAGGTTTACACACACTCATGGTACAATGCTTTCATCTAGTGTTAATTTTCATTCATCTGTTCCACTGAAAGAACTTTTAAGTTCAGTAATCTCCCTGCAGATTTTTGCAAGATCAGTATCATGTCTGCAGATGAACACAGGCTGTAAAACAGGTTTCCTCCTCTCAGTCCAGCCTGTCTGGTTAAACACTTTGCCATGTCATCAGTGTGAGAGCTCTCTGTGTCAGGCACTGCAGTATGCGATAACAGCTCTCCAAGACTGTCAGAGTTGGGATTGGAATGTATTTTACAAACTCGGTCCTATGTTACCGGGGCTGATGTTCTAGTACTTAAGCACCAGAACCCTGGACAGAGGGCATTGCCTGCTAGTAGCTGACTGTATGGAGAAGGTAAGGCTCGGACACTACCATAAAGACAAGGTCAACTACCTGATACAGCACAGATAATTACTTGTGCCCAAGTAATTATTGGCAGGGATGGGGTTAAATTCCCCTCCCTGCCCAGGTTTATTGTGTCAGGTGGGAGTAATTAACAATCAATTAGCACCCACCACCTGACATAAAAGGAGGTCTCAGCTCCTCAGTAGAGAGAGGTAGCTGAGGAAGCAAGGGTGGTTTTCCCTTTGTGCTGGGTTTTTGAGATTTTGCAGTCCAGTGAAGGCAAAGCTCAGCCTGGAAGATTTATTTTTTGTAAGTTTTACTTTGTGTTTTATTGTTTGTGTTTTAAAAACCCTTTTGTTTGGCCCTCATGCCTGTTTATTTTGTTTATCCATTGTTTCTTGGTAACAGACATTTTTTTATATCCAAGATTCTGAAGTGATTATGACTGCATTTCACAGACTAAAAATAGGTATTCAAGATATTTCACAATTAAACATAATATTAATGAAATCAGAAAAAAAAAGCATGTCACATTGAAGATTTATTAAAAAAAATAAAAATAAGAACAGACATGTGAAATGTACCTTGTACTGGACAGAGCAATCCTTAGCAGAAATATTTACAGTCTTTGATGCTGGTGTCTTTTTCGTTGAAGACATGATCAAGAAATCATGCAGCTCTATGCCGTGTGTTCAATCATTTACCGGAAGCAAACTAAACCGCATGCCAGGTTCCAAAATGCAGTGCAACAGGTAGTGCATCAATAAGGCAAACATTTGCTGTATTTATTTTGAAGTGATAAAAATCTGTATATTTACACTATTCTGTCATAAATGGAAATGTTCACAGTGAATCTGTGATAACCATAGAAGAAATACAGCCTTAGTTGTAAGTCTTTAAAGGCAGCGGTACTGTATTTAAATCCAACATGGTTTATATCATAGAGCTTACAGCCTGTATGGCTCACAGATTCCATGCCTGGAAACACAGTATGTAAAATGTGGACATTTTTTTTTTTATGAACCATGCCAGGTTTTTGGGCTGCAGGGGTCTGATTTACATTTTGCAGGAGTAAGGAGCGAGCTGGATACAAGACTAAAAAGCTGTAACCAATCGTCTGAGATTCACTTTTTTTTTTTTTCCAAGAAGTTTTCCAAAACCCTAAAGCCCTAAATGGTTGATGTTGCTTGCCAAGAAATATAGCTCTTTGTATTACAACTTAAGGAAATCCACGTGAGAAAGCCTCATTAAAAATACAGCAGTTGGTGGAGCTCCAAGGATCAAAAACCGTGCATTTGAAGATTAAATGATTAGGTAAGAGAGTGGGAAGAATAAAACCAGGAGATTTTCAGTCCAGAGACCGAAAGTTCAACCCCATTAATGCATCTGTGTAATTCTGACAATCTGAGTGGGAGAGGCATTTTTTCCCCCTTCTGTCGTTTGTGTAGCTTTAGACGGTTATTAAAAGCCTTTAGGTCGGTCAATATTGGTGATGTTTCAACGAACAGTCCAAACCCTGTCCAATGATGCAGGTTGCGGTGGGCTTGTTTGTTTAAAAAAGCGTCACTGTCTTGCACTTCTAAATTAATTTCATTAATCATAATTTACATAACAACATTCTTTCCTGGCAACCGTCAGTCACCCGCTTGATCGCGAGAGTTTTTGCTTCCGGTAAAATTCACTGGAGCGTCTGAGATTGACCGAAAGAAGACAAACCAACAGTAGTGTTACAGAGAGCAGAGCTATGCACAATTGGTGGTGCAAAGTTTAACATAAAGGTAGTTTTTTTTTAAAATGTTTTATTATATTCTGTTAATGTTTATAGTTGCTGTATGTTGCTAGTTTACAGGGGCACAGCGACAGCCACTAAGTGGATATGCCAATTAGCAATCGGCAAATGCTATTCCATTCATTCAGTACTAGTAGTACTGATCGTCGCTACCGAGTTTTAAAAAACTGAACATCCTACTAGTCTTTAGGCTAGTCACCCAAAATATTGTAACAACCCGGCAGTCTGCGCTAACTAAAAGGGCTTGTTTTGCTGTTTGGACGCAGAGAGTGCTGAGCAGCACTGGGCAGGCAGATTAAAAGAGGAGAGCTCAGGCTGGCAACGGTAAAAACGGTTTAGTTTTGAGAGAGAGAGGAGTCATAAACAGTGTTAAATCCAGTAGCACACTTAAAAAAGAGGAACATCATTAACCAGCAAGGTTTTTTGGAGGCGTGGGTCACGGCTGACAGTGACTCCTGTAAATAATAACTGCAATCCCTGACTCCGTCTGTCTTCATTCACACAAAACGTCACACTGGTGTTCAGAAGTGGCATTATGGAGCAGAGGGGGACATATCGCCGCAGCTTAGTGTAGACCATCTGCGGCAGACACTGGAACAACTTGCCGCTGAGCTGGAAACTGCAACCAAGCGATGTGTAAGAGCTGGGGCCCAAGACGGTACAAGGGGGGAGGAGACCAGAGAAGGTGACGTCAACACACAGCAGGGCGAAGCGACCATGGCTGTGACATCAGCGTGAGTCGCGTAAAGACCTGCAAATGTAAACAATAATGACGGTGCCCATATTGTAATACCAAAACAAACCTGTGAACCCCATTTTGAAGATTTTTTGGGGCAGTTTGACTGCAGTGCAGCATGTAGACAGCTAGTTAAGCCCCGAGATGGGCCCCTGCGCTGATCGTGAGAATGTAGAAGAGCTATGGGTAGGTGAAGAGGCTGTGAGGAGGACTGGAATGGCTAGACTGACAGCGAGAAGGCCAGCCGGCTGACAGCTGCGCTGAGAAGGTGCAGCTTGTCCTCCTGAACCTCTCCCCCAACTGCCTGTGAAGCTACCAGGCCCTGAGCAAAGCACTGACGAGACGGTTTGGCAATATATTCAACCCCAAAGGCCTGAAGCTTCAATTAAGGCAACGCCTGCACCGGAAAGGCAAAAGCCTGGCCAGGCTGGCCTTGGAGCTTGAGAGGGAGACCTGGCGAGCCTACGCGTTCTCCACCCCTGCTGAACAGGAAGAGCAGGCATGCCTACAATTTGTGGGAAACACTGGGGCCCAGGGAGCTGAGGAAACATCTGAGGCTACAGCGACCACTGACTCTGCAGGCCACACTCTGCTTGGCCCAAGATTGGGAGGAAGTGATAACCGAAAAAGGGGCAGAGGGACCCTGACCCCAAGTGCACCTTGCCCAGCCCTGTGAGGATGAGACCGAGGCCAGCCAGTCCATCCCTGCCTGGCTCCCTGAGATGGTAGCCCTTATCCACGCCATGTCAGCACTGCCCCACCATGCACCTCAGGCCTGTGCATACCTGTGTTGGAACTGTGGTCAGCCAGGCCACTTGCAGCACCAGTGCACCATCGCCTCTGCTCCAGCCCCCAGAAACCAGCTGCCTCAGCTATCGGGAAACGGCGTGGGACCCGCGTAAGAGAGACAGCGTGGGTCCCCCACCAAGTCTCTAACACCTATACCGACCCAGTTGCGCTGGCAGCCGGAGAAGCCCAACAGCACAAATGGGGGAGGGGGGCTCCACTCCCCCCAGAAGCAGCTGACTGCACTCCACCGAGGGCCGCTGTCATTGTCGGGAGGACCTCGGTGGGGGACTTCTGCCATGTTCCGGTCCGGATTGAAGGAGTCTGGATAGGTCGACACGGGGTCGATCATGACACAGGTGCGTCCTGATGTGGTTCATGAGTGGGTTCAACTGCAGCCCACGTCCATCCAGCTCTGTACGGTTACAGGGGAATTGACGCCCATAAAGGGGAGGTGGATGATGGCAATTCAGGTGGCTGGCTGGACAGTACACTACCTTGTCTGGGTAGCAGCTGTCCAGGACCCTTACATTCTTGGCATGGACTTCCTGCGCTTCACACGCGGTCAGCTGGACCTCCATACAGGGACATTACATTTTCAAGGGAGCCCAGCCCTACCTTAGCCTACCCCCCGGGACAGCTTCGGCCGCCGCACGCAAACAGCCATTGACATGACCCCCCAGGCACCCCTGGAACAACGCCACTTTCCCGGGGCCAGCAAACTCCAGCACAGAGGCCGTTGCCTGCATAGCCGTCCTGGGGGAAATCAGCCCTCCCCCGGAGACAGTGGACTACAACACAGAGACTACCGCTCCCCAAAACAGCCGTCCCTGGGAATCCCAGCCCCACCCAGTGTTGGCGTCGAACCAGAATACCCCCCCACCCCACCAGTGAACCTTCACCAGTCCAACCTGAGTCGGTCTGACAGTTAACCACTTGTGCACAGCAGCAGCCAAGCCAGCGAGGGTATGCAACTCATGCAGCAGTGACCTCTGTCTGGCGCCACAGCTGTGAGGGGCTCGGCCCAGAACAGCAGGACCAGCTGTGGGAGCTGCTGCTAGAGTACAAGGACAGCTTTGCCACCACTGAGGGGGGAGTTGGACGGACACATCTGGTGCAGTACCGCATCGACATGGGGGAGGCCACACCTATCAAGCTGCGTCCCCGCCGCCTTCCACTGTCAAGCCAGGAGGCTGCAGAGAAGATACTGAGGGAAATGAGTAAAGCCGGTCTGGTTGAGCCCTTGGACAGGCCCTGGACATCACCAGTGGTGATGGTACCCAAGAAAAATGGCGAGTGGAGGTTCTGTGTGGACTACAGATGGCTGAACGAGGTAACCAAAAAGGAATACTCCTTGCCCCGCATCGATGAGTCGCAGGATCTGGTAGCCGGATCCACCTGGTTTTTCTCTGGATTTAAAGAGCGGCTACTAGCAGGTAGACCTGGCACCCGACACACAGCCAAAAATGCGTTTTCCACCGGCAGGGGGCTCTGGCAGTTCCGGGTCACACCATTTGGGCTCTGCAACGCTCCTGCCACCTTTGAGCGGTTGATGGAGAAAGTCTTGGTTGACGTTCCACCCAAGAGTGCCTGGTCTACCTAGACGACCTCTTGGTGCATGGAGCCTCCTTCCAGTCTACCCTGGACACACTCAGGAGAGTGCTGGAATGTGTGGCTGCAGCTGGGCTGAAGCTCCACCCCGTGAAGTGCCAGTTCATGCAGCAAGAAGTAACCTTTCTGGGCCACCGAGTCGCAGGGGATCAGCACGGAACCCGATAAGGTGACTGCAGTCTGGGAATGGCCTACACCCACTGACCAGAGACAGCTGCGAGGGTTCCTGGACCTCGCCTCCTATTACCGGCACTTCATCCAGGGGTTCGCCAGCATCGCCGCTCTGCTACACCAGAACCCTTCGCTTGGACGGAGGAGTGACAGGCTGCCTTTGACACCCTCCAGAAGGCACTGACCCAGTCACTAGTGCTCTCCTCACCCAACCCCAGCCTGCCGTTCCTCCTAGACACTGATGCCAGCAATGAGGGGATCAACGGCGTATTTCAGCAGGGCGCTCAACAAAGCAGAGCTGCCTTACTGTGTAACAAGACGGGAGCTACTGGCGGTGGTCACGTCAGTCTGTCACTTCCGCCACTACCTCTGCTGGCTCCTCTTCACCATGAGGATGGACCATGCAGCCCTCCAGTGGCTCCTGACCTTCAGAGACCTGGAGGGACAGGTCACCCGCTGGATTGATCAGCTCCAGTCCTTCAACTTCACCGTCCAGCACCGGGCTGGGGCTTGCCACGCCAACGCTGACACCCTGTCCCACTGACCTTGCAGTACAGACAGCTGTAGTCACTGCCCCAGGAGGGAGGCTTGAGAGAAGGACTTGAGGGGCCAGGAGGAGGAGTGGAGCCCCGCAGCAGAGGTGAGCAGGTTCGTTATTTGGCTGTGTCCTTACTTTAATTGATATATGGTATGAGTTTTAGATTTGTATTTTAATTGGGTAAATTAGCTAATTAAATGTACTTGATTAATTGGCACTTTGTTTTATTTATTAACTAGAGTAAATTGATATTGCCTTTTAGTAGTTTTATATTATATATGGCCAGGTGTGTTTTTATTATTCAGATCCGACAATTTGTCCCCATGACAGTTCGCCACTTGCCCAGCTCTGCTCTAGAGGCCGTTCGGATACGTTATCATATCGTTATCAGGATCCAGCTGTGCAGCTTCAGAGGTAGTTAGTACTTCAAAGGGACCAGATCCCTGGAGTGCTCTGTAAGGAAGATGCTTTTTGTATGTTTCATTAAAATGCCATGCAGCAGTCATTAAACCTGCTGACAGATGATCACAGGCATCCCGCTTTACTGGAAGCAGGGAGGTGATATTTACAGGTGCAGCACACCACAGCTGCCTAACAACAAGCCGTTCATATTTTCTATAGTTCATTAACATGCCATTTTCATCAATAAAAAACACACAAGTTTTCAATATATTGTTGTGGCTAAAGAATCTACTGTACATATTCTGTAAAAAGCAAGTAAACAAACACAAGATCCTCTGCATAAGAGAAGGGAGGGGGCAGTGATAATGAGGTCAATGTCACAGGGTGGACACCGGGCATGACCTGGCGACCTCTCATACCGCAAGGGAGCGTCTTAACCACAGTGCAAAAGAGCCAGGTGCTGTCTGCTTTCTACCCCCTGTAACCTTGGCAATCGTTAGCGAATGTTTAATAAACCAGTCACTAATTAGATGGGTGCCAGCACACTAGTTATAAAGGGTCCCCTTTCTTACATTTTTTGTTCCTTACTTGATCTTGATCCAGCATCCTGACACAGATTCAGAGGATATTTATTACAGTGTGGTGTGGCCTGCTTTAGATTTATCACAGCTTCTACACTTGTGATTTCATTAAATTATTGTAAGTCACTTTGGACCCTAAAGCTGAGGGAACATGAAACATCTTTGTGGCTTGGAACTTGGTTTCAGGAGACATGGTTTCAGGCCATGGCATGGCACACCAGGGCAGACTTGGGGTTTGATAGAGCATAGCTGCCTCAAACTAGGTCTCCTGGAACCAGGTTTCAAGCCACTGTTTCTGAAAGAGTGGGTTCATGTTCCCTCAGCTAAACTCGCCTAAAGGCAATATTTTGTTTGCTTTTGTATGTGCATTGTATTGATAGAATTCACTACATTGATGGCTTATCTTAATCTATGCTATACTATAAAGTTAATCGTAGCTTTAGTGTTCAACCTGTTATACACTGACAGTGTTCGTGCAAAGAGGAGATTTAGCTATAAAAAGAGGCAGGAAATTAGTAAAAAATATTATTTAAAAGAGCTTTGTTTTTTAATCAAACTCTGAAATGTCCTAAAGTGCCTTTGTGATGGGAGGGGAGGAGGAGAGGAGGAAGAGGGGGAGTGGGAGGAGGTGGGGGAGTGGAGGTATAGTGAAACCATTATGGTCCTGGCTAACCATTTTAGAGCATGATAAATACATGGTATTATGTAGATTACCATGGTAAACTTTGATGAAGGACAGACGTTGTGTTTGATATATATATATATATATATATATATATATATATATATATATATATATATATATATATATATATATATGTATTTATCTTGCTCTTAATTGTATTATTACTTGTACTGTGATTCTTGAAATGTATTTTTGTTTACGACTGTAAGTCGCCCTGGATAAGGGCGTCTGCTAAGAAATAAATAATAATAATAATAATAATAATAATAATAATAATATATATGGGGTTTTTCGGTCCAGTATATAAAGAGTTAATCGGTGCAGTAGCCCCGGCAGCGTCCCGTTCATTTCAGTCTCTCCCCGGCTATCATCACCCCTGCAAGCCCTTGATGAATAACCACTCAGGAATTTATATGAACTCCTAAGCACTGGAACAGCAGCAAGAAACTTATTAGTGCCATAAATAACTAAGAGCCGGCTATTACCACTGTCAGGGGCTTGGTGCAATGAGTCAGACATAGACTGTTGTAAATGTTTTACAGAACTGTGATATAGAAGTTTGTTCTTTTATGACGTTTCATTATGATGACATGGTTTGGATCAGGTGATTTTTGGGGGGGATTTGTATTTGTTGTTGCAAAAAAGAACTCTATATACATAATACATACGATAATAAAAAAGACAAATGCGTACTGTAACAAAATACTGTTGGATACTCTATCCATGAGTATGAAAATTATTAGTTTTTTTTACACCCCAAACGCCGAAACACCAAAAAAGTATCGCTCTTAACAGTGTCGTTGCTCCTGTTCATCACATTAGTCAGCCCGCTGTAAATCAAGGGCAGTATGTTATGTCTAGAAACAAAAATGCTATCCCTCTTTCTTTTTTCTAGGATCCTGTACACCTGGTTTAGGATAATTGATCAGTTCAGACTAGCATAACACTTTTTGCACGATATATGTAAGTAGGCCTACACAATTGTATCAGAAAAGGGCTAGGATTCGGTTCAGAGTTAGGGTTAGGGTTATATCATACAATTACGCATTAAGTACATTGTAACTATGCATAATAACATTGTAATTATGTGTAAGAACACATGTATTACAGGTGCACTCCACTTATAACGGACTCCAAGGGACAATGGAAATCAGTACTTTATAAACGAAGTACGTAGTAAACACAATTCAAAATGCTGTCTGTAACTGTGAACATAAGTACCTTAAATATAAACAATAAAAGAAAGCTTAACTGCCAAAGAACAGGAGTTTATTATTTGAACAAAACAATAATAATTGTAATAAGTACAATGTACAATGAAATAAGTAGTACCATTTTACACATTTATATTTTCGCTACATGTAATTACAATTGTTTACGCTATACGTTTAAACTGTATAACGGCTTTGCCCACAAAAACATACTAGAATAAAAGTAAACAGCAGCTGATTTTCCTGCCTGACATCACAAATGCTTCTGTGACTGCCATTTACAGTCCCGGATATTTTCGCAAAATATATATATACCTGTGGAACAGGAAAATTGTACATATTAAACGGCATATATGTTATAAACAAGTCAGTTTTAGCCAGAGTATGGCATAAAACCCATGTCACAGGGCCTCCTCTATACATTGTAAACAGAACTCTGTTCTAACAAGACCCGTTATAAGTGGCGTGCACCTGTAGTAAGTACAGTACCTATGTAAATACACAGTAGTTAGAGACACTTCATGGAAAGTGTTGCCACATTTTCTTACCTTTTCTTAGCCCCAGTGATTCTGCCCCCCTTCTCTTCTCTTGAAGATCAAGTTACCATATTTTCTTATTCATAATTGAAATACAGGCAGATACTAAGCACGGCGCGAAGGTCCTGCTGCTGCTTCCTGGTATTGCGTCACTTCCTGCTCTGTACTACAAGCTCTCTCCAGTGGTCTGGCTTCAATGAGACGAGGCAGCAGTTCATCTAGGGCGGGGGTGGCCAAAGTTGGACCTTCCACTCCTGGTCTTTGTTTAATTGAACACTATCTCATTTTACTAGTATTTGCAAATATGAATTCATGTACAAAAAAAAAGAAGAATGATTCTCAGCACAATAAAAAGACGGACCTGTAAAAATGTTAAGAGTACGTAGCATCAAATGGCATTTTATTCACTTTTTATATTCCCTTTACTTTTTTTAGAATGTTTTTTTTTTTTGTTTAAGCTAGTCTGGAGAAAAGTGTTAGGACAGTTTTCCTCATTCCATTTAAATCATGTGACCTTGAAAAGTCACATTGTCTCATGATTTGAATGGAATGAGCCAGGCAAAAGCAGATTTAATACAAATGGTAAGAATTTAATTTTGGAACAACAAAAACCCAGAACCACTCAGAATGATTGCAAATGTTCGTGTCCTGGCTGTGTGAAGTCATCAGTCTTCACTGGGGATTCCAGAGGGAGCGTTGCATTGGCTCTGGGGCTCCCGTGGGTTAGGGAGGCAAAACCGTCAGGGACTGTTTCTCCTGATCGTGCTACAGTGGACCCTACTGGCCAGGCACCTTGTGAGCTCAGAGCAGACACCTGCAGGGCTGGCCTTTGTCCTCCAGAGGCCAGTAGCTCGCTGACATCCGCTCTCGAGTTCCTGAGTGTAGAAGAGGAGTGCTGGCTCGGTCGTGGGATCGGAGGACGTCCACTGAACCTTCAGTTGTCCTGAGCTGTGTGGGGCATTTCTGCAGTTGGAGGGGGGGGGGGGGGGTAATTGTGCTGGTAGTGCAGGGGGAGTCACACAGCCTGGGGAGCGCAGGGGTCTGTGAGGGTCTCCCCTGGTAAAGGCATGACCGCGTAGAGTGCAGTGGGGGGGATAATTGGGCAGATTTGCAGCTAGGTACTCTTTAATAAAGCCAATGAGGCACAACATTAAAAACAGTGACCTCATTCATGCTAACCAATCCTTCTCAGATGACAGTTAAAATATACTCATGCAAAATTGGCACATCGCATATTAATAACAAAAGTTTCTGGACATCGCATCGTCTTACCATAAATAATCTTTAATAAACAAATACAGGGTTTTGTGAACTGAATCTCTTGGAACCAGGGCCAGATTCTTTCAGAAATGTTGGCAAAAGATCACCTCGTTCTAACCACATTGGGACCCCCCCCCCCCCCCCCCCCCCCTCCATGAAGGAGGGCCCTGGGCACTGAACCGCTAATGTTCCTCTGTCACCCCCCACCCCTTCTTTTTGACAAAAGGCTATGTTTGCAGACTCTGTGTACTTGGCTTCTTCTGTGTAAACTGACTGTGTCTGAAATACTGCCACACTAACAGCAATATTTAAGAATGCCTCAATAAGAGAAGATGTGATAATAGGTGAAAATATTGTGAAACTCATATTCATTATTATATTGCACTTTAAAGATTCATATTAATACTATGACTACTACGACTACTACTACTACTACTACTACTACTACTACTACTACTACTACTAATAATAATAATAATAATAATAATAATAATAATAATAATAATAATACAGTTGTGTTTATTATTATTAATAATATTTGATGTTTGTATATTTGGTAACACTTTACATTGTGTCTCTAATTACTGTGTATTTAGATAGTAGTTACATAGTAAATACATGTGTACTTAACATAATTACAATGTTATTATGTACAGTTAAAATGTACTTAATGTGTACATGTTTTTGCATGATATAACCCTAATCCTAACCCAAACCCCAACGTGCTCGCCATGGGTGTGCTGATACTTGTGTTCGCCATTGCCTTTAAAAAATATTTAGGTGCAGGTATTAAACACATCCATTCATTAATGTGTTGATGTCAAAGAAGAAAGGCTGTCCTTCCCTCACCTTTACAATTGGTACAGCTGTTCGAATGTCATCTTACGGCCTCGGTACACCAGCAGCCTGGATGAGAGGAAAATACGCTTCCAATCGGCTTTTAAAATGCTCAGTGTTCAATATCTCCATCCAGTGAATTTCTATGTAAAAGATATGTGTTTTTGAAAGCAACTCCTGTGTTTTTTGGCAAACTATTATTGAATCTTTAGAAAAGTAATTTCTATGAAATTAAACTAAACAATTCTGGAATGGAATTCATACTTGGTTGTATATTTGTTTGCATTTTGCAATTTGTTGTATGATGAGATTATATGTTATTTTAATGGGACGTGTGCCACTTTATTTATTGTGAATCTAATTATTTTCTTTGACTTTACACATGAGATGAAACTCTTTAACCCTGTAATGCCCAAACATTTTTTTAAATGAGAAAAGCTACTTAACTAGATTCCATCTGGCAACACAATGTACTGCAAATGAAAAATTCTGTCTTGTGAGGCTGGATTTAAAAAATATATAAAATATGGAGGTGTGGCTAAGCATTATATCCAATGTGATACAGAAATGGTCATGACAGGTTTAAAAATAGTAAATTCTAAACTAGCATGTAGATCGCATTATGTAATAACCCAATCCCTCCTTGTTTAGCGATTAAATACAGTTTATACCTCTACCTGTTTCTGTAGTTTCGTTTCCTTAACCTGTCATTAATGTAACCAGAATGTAATAATACAAAAAAACCCCCAAAAAAAACAGCACTGAAGTTCGAAGTTAATCGCCAGTGATTGGTATTTGATTGTAAAGGTGAGGGAAGGACAGCTTATCTTGTTTTGAAATCAACATATTAGGGAATGGATTCATTTAATACCTGCCGATAAATACTTCTTAAAGGCAATTACGAGTACGAGCATCAGCACACCTTTAAGACATGAGCTGACATCAATCCGCTGTGAGTGCGCCTGTTAATCCAGTAATAAAAGAACACCCACCATCACACGATCATTCCTGTAATGAGCACCAGGGGCCGGCTCTCCAGTCTCGCAGCCAATATAAATAAACTCTGTTTTGAGCCTGGAGGAATCTGAGGATTGGAAATAAATCTGTCCATTTTTGAGCTCCAGAAATGGCTTTTCAGTTAATGCCCTAAAATGGAGAACCACAAGAGTGAAATTGCAGTTGGTGGTTAGTAGCAGGGCATTGTTTTAAAGTCTTAAGTATTGGAGACTGGCTGTACGCTGAAGTTGATAAATCAGGGGCTATGTATCAAAGCTACTTGTCCCTAGTACATTCCGAGGTATGCATTCTATGGGTATGTGGGGTATCAACCAACAGACTTTCCAAAGACAGGAGCTTGAAAGATCCAACTGTAAATCTCTCTCCTGCAGGCTCTGTTAGTTTTTATCTGGGCATAATCTGGAGAAATGAATGGAAATTCATGTAAATCAAAGTCGCTTTTGCTTGTTTAAATCTACAAGTGATATCATGTCTGTGCTTTGTTGATCTGGTTTCGAAAGTATTTATATCAACTTTATACCAACGATTTCAAAAATGTTTCCTTAGCTCTCATTCACTCAGAAGCCTTGTCGTTTGCTGACTTTCTTTTGTTTTATTTCTGTTTTGCTCAGCTGAAGCTTACAGGTTCTTTCCTAAACTCATCATGAAACATCAATGCCAGTTGTATGACACAAGATGTCTACATTCCGTACCTAAGAAGGTCGTACAAAATGTTAATGAAGACTCACTGAATAACGTAGAGTCAAGACTTCTTTAATAAAATGTATATTATCCAAGTTTTTTATCCAAGTTTTTATATGAGCCAGTATGCCTTCTACTTTCAGCTACAATGCGAGGAGTATTTTCCTCTACTGTGTTCACAAATTCACAACCTGTGCTGTTGCTGTTGTACAGTGGAAATGTGTTGGTAATCATGAGAGAAAATGTTTTGGTAATGTTAAACCAATTTGCTGGAGGTGGCTTTGGCTGAAGAGATAAAACATGTGCAGAAATGTATGGGAAAAGAAATACAAAGGAAAATACTGTTGTTAACCACAGTAACCTTGTAAAATAGAGTCGTTAGTGGTTGGTTGCACTTGAAAGGAGTTGCACTTGAAAACAAACTGTAGTCATGTATATTCTGACCCTACTATAGTATAAATATAAGGCTTAGCGGCGACACAGACAGTGAAGCCTCTTATACCTCCAGGATCATCATGGGCCATCTGTAAATCAGTCTGAGGGCTCTCTCCATGGGTTCAGGTAATCTGATCAATTGCCTGTCTCTGTTAATACTAGTGGCACGTGTTATATTTAAACAATAATGTTCAATGAAGAATGTAATGTGGGTATTTGGAACTAATAAATGGTACATTTTTCATGATGGGCAGCAGTGTAGAGTAGTGGTTAGGGCTCTGGACTCTTGACCGGAGGGTCGTGGGTTCAATCCCAGGTGGGGGACACTGCTGCTGTACCCTTGAGCAAGGTACTTTACCTAGATTGTTCCAGTAAAAACCCAACTGTATAAATGGGTAATTGTATGTAAAAAAAAAAATGTGATAGCTGTATAATGTGAAATAGTGTATAATGTGATATCTTGTAACAATTGTAAGTCGCCCTGGATAAGGGTGTCTGCTAAGAAATAAATAATAATAATAAACATTTGTTGTTAAGATTTGAAATCCTGTCTGGTCTCATCCTTATCGTGTCACAAAGTAGTTAATTCCATGTTTACTTGAATTCACAAACCTTACAGTATGATATCCATACAGCTCCCCTTTTATAAATACATTGTTAACGTTTATAGATGCTTAGCAGATGAGAGCAAACCACAGAGATATATAAGAGCCTTGAAGAAACTTTATAGCACGGTTGTAATAGGATTATTTTTCTGATGATGTTTGACACCTTTCTTGCTTTTTAACCTCGGAACAGTCCTGCATTGCTGTGAGGAATTCTTTCCCATCTGAATGAGAGTTTTAGTGTAAACATGACAAGCGTGCATACATACCTAATTAAAACATGCAGTACATGAAGTCCGGACCAACACGGTTTACAGAAACTCCTTTAAAAAATGGAATCCCTGTAGATTAGTTTTAAACAAAGATGACTATTTCTGTCACAGTATTAAGAGTTGTCTTGTTAGAGGAATCGTTGGATTAGCTTTTCTCTCAACACTGCAGACATATTGTCAGGTCTAGGAATGATAACTGTGGAACTGTATATCGGTTTTGAAGTATAGGAAAGATAACTACACTCAAAACAGCCGACCACTCTTGTCTACAGTGGCTAAGCCTCCTGTATGTTTATTTCTTTTTATGTTCGATATCTCAATTTGAGGACAGGCTACTTATTGATTTTTTGGAGCATTTTTAACTGGCATCCACCTGTTAATGTTCTCTTTAACTATATTGTTATCATAACTTACTCTAATTGTAACTGTTGATTCTACAAATATAGCCCTTCAGAGACATGTCTTGGTGCTTTCCTTCCCACAATGATGATAAAGCTCCATTTTCTATGTGTTGAGCTTCATAGCTGGTGTGAGATTTCACTTCTCTGATTACGGGCACATCTCACTTGACTGCCCTCAAAACAGGATGTAACTGTGTTTTGCCAAAATGAAGGATTGCTTTTTCTTCTTTTCTTTCTTTCCTTTTTTTTAAGAAATATTGATTTAGAATGTAGCAAATGACAAAATGACAGCTTGTACTTACATTTTTTTCAAAGAATAATGTATTTGGTTTTTTTGCTGTGCTTTTACTGTGGGGAACTTTTCTAAGGGTTAGTTTACCATTGTTTGTTTATTAATATGCTTTACCACACCTCTCTGTGCTTTACAATGCTTGCCTATGCTTTACCATGCTTTCACTGTGCTTTATTATACTTTGCTGTGCTCTTACTAGGGAAAGCTTTTCTAAAGGTACCCCTTTGTTATTTCTTTGTCTTTGCCATATTTCATGTATTCCCTGCTTTGATAAATAGATGATGATGATATTAATAATAATATGTTTAAAAATAAGAAAATAAGAAAATGCTAAGAAAAAAGAAAAGAAAAAAAACAGTGTAACGAAGCAGGCTGTTTTATTTTTACTAGGAACTTTAAGAACATAAGAAAGGTTGTTAGTATCTTATTGATCCCGGAATCTCATCAAGCAGCTTCTTGAAGGATCTCAGGGTGTCAGCTTCATCAATATTACTGGGGAGTTGGTTCCAGACTCTCACAATTCTCTGTGTAAAAAAGTGCCTCCTATTTTCTGTAATGTTATCTAATCTCCATTTGTGCCCCCTGGTCCTTTCTTTTTTCAGGTCGAAAAAGGCCCTTGGGTCGACATTGTCAATACCTTTTAGAGTTTTGAATGCTTGAATCACATCGCCGCGTAGTCTTCTTTGTGCAAGACTGAATAGATTCAATTATTTTAGCCTATCTGCATATGACATGCCTTTTAAACCAGGAATAATTCTGGTTGCTCTTCTTTGCACTCTTTCTAGAGCAGCAATATCCTTTTTGTAACGAGGTGACCAGAATTGAATACAATATTCTAGATGAGGTCTTACTAATGCATTGTAAAGTTTTAACATTACGTCCCTTGATTTAAATTCAATTTTCACTATATATCCGAGCATTTTGTTGGCCTTTTTTTATATATTCCCCACATTGTCTAGATGAAGACATTTCTGAGTCAACATAAACTTCTAGTTCTTTTTCATTGATTCCTTCATCAATTTCCGATATGGTATTTATAATGCACATTTTTATTGCCTGTGTGCAGTACCTTACACTTTTCTCTATTAAATGTCATTTGACATGCGTCTGCCCAGTTCTGAATGCTGTCTAGATAATTTTGAATGGCCTTTGCTGCTACAACAGTGTTTGCCACTCCTCCTATTTTTGTGTCGTGTGCAAATTTAACAAGTTTACTTACTGTGGTACACCACTGGTTACCTCGCTCCATTTTGAGGTTTCTCCTCTAATCAGTACTTTCTGTTTTCTACATGTTAACCACTCCCTAATCCATGTGCATGCATTTCCTTGAATCCCTACTGCATTCAGTATTAATCTTTTATGCGGGACTTTGTCAAAAACTTTCTGGAAATCTAAATAAACCCTGTCACATGCTTTGCAATTATCCACTGTCGATGTTGCATCCTCAATAAAATCAAGTAGGTTAGTTAGACACGATCTCCCTTTCCTAAAACCATGCTGACTGTCTCCCAGGATACTATTACCATATAGGTAGTTTTCCATTTTGGATCTTATTATAGTTTCCATAAGTTTACATATAATAGAAGTCAGGCTTATTGGTCTGTAGTTACCTGGTTCGGTTTTGTCTCCCTTTTTGTGCATTTTCCAGTTTAAATATGTTCTCTGTACATTTACCATGATTGCACAAGGATATCTCGGCCTCTCTCTCTCAAACAGAGACTGCCCATGGTAAAGAAAGACAGTTTAGAAGCCAACAACCAGGGCAATTGCCCGTGGCCCAGGCCATGGGGGCCCCCACTAGGCTAAATTAGGTCATATCTGCAAAGTAGTGAAAAACATACATTTAATGCAAAAATCCATAATATTGTACCACATATGTCACCTGAAAGTCTCCTAAGAAACAAGACTTCTTACAGGCCATTAAAGTTTTTGACTGACATAAATGACTAATTAGTTGGTACCTGGTGGAGTGGTCAAGTTCTGCCAGTGAGCAAGCGTAGCTTTCAGAGGTATGATGACGCCATTATAACTACAAAAGGTATTCGTCAAATGGTGTGAATCAGATATAAAAGGCTGAGCCGTTTATCATCAGTCCGTCTTTTTAAAACAAAAACCACTTAGGAGACAGAAGTTGTGTTTAGTAAGGAGTAATGGATTGGTATAATGGTTCTGTAATGGATTAGCACTCTACTCGGTTGCCAGGAGTAACAGATTGATCACCCACCATGAGGGCTATTTAAGTCAGAGGTTCTCAAACTGTTTGGACTACCTTTATTTTAGAAACAATTTAGACCACAGAACGCCAACCAAAAACAGAGGAAATACCAAATCATAAACGAGAAAGATGCACTGTACTGACGTGAATGTAAATTATACTGTAGTATCATCTGGTCTGTATCCAGACAGACAGACAGACAGACAAACAGAGATAGATAGA
Organism: Acipenser ruthenus; assembly: GCF_902713425.1. NCBI lineage: Eukaryota > Metazoa > Chordata > Actinopteri > Acipenseriformes > Acipenseridae > Acipenser > Acipenser ruthenus. Next base: position 32,006,401 of record NC_081202.1, on the reverse strand, counting down.
TAGATAGATAGATAGATAGATAGATAGATAGATAGATAGATAGATAGATAGATAGATAGAATGTAACCTAAGACAGACAGAAGGCACAAGGTGCAGCAAGTCACTGATTTAGTGTGAAATCTTGCAATTACAGGATGTAAGGTGGCTATTAGCCAAGGATGGTTTACTTGGCGCCATGACCAGGTGCTGCGATGTTTGGCCTTAGCATTGGAAGACAAGCCTAACATGACCAATAAGTTGCCTCCTGTTCCATCAAAACATTACACACAAAAGACAACATCCCTCCATCCAGGAGAGCAACCACCAAGAAAAGGTGTTAAAACCAATCCTCGCCCAGGACAACTGGAAGCTGCTAGAGACTTAAAAATGCTGGCAGATGTTGGTCAACGGCTTATTTTTCCACCTGAGGTTGCCACCACTAACCTTCGACCAGATATTGTCTTGTGGTCTGGATCAGCACGCCTTGTTCACCTGGTAGAGTTAACAGTGCCATGGGAGGATGCTGTAGATGAGGCGTATGAGAGGAAGAAACTGCAGTATGCTCAACTAGCCACTGAAGCGGAACAGCGAGGATGGAGAGTTCGGGTTTACCCAGTGGAGGTGGGTTGTCGAGGATTTGTGGCACACTCTGCAACCCGGTTTCTCAAAGATGTCGGATTCAGTGGCCAAGAGTTGCGTCGCACAGTGAAGAACTTATCTGAAGCAGCAGAGAGGAGCAGCAACTGGCTGTGGTTGAGAGCCGAGTTCAAATCAGCATGAAGTTTTAACATCTACTCTCGTGTAATGGAAATCGTACCTCCATTGCTTCCAAAAGCAGGTATGAAATAATGCAATGTACACCCTATTTAAACTGTGCAATTTCAACAGGCATGCATGTTTTTACGAATGCAGAATATAGGACTTAACATTGCACACTGTTTAGGGTGAAATGAACTTTTATGTTTTAAGAGACAATTTGTTTTTACACTGTTTGTTCAGCTTACTCTTAACTGCACCTTACCAACGGTGTAAGCGTGGTGGTAAATGCTTTATGGATATCCCCCATAGTCCCTGCAGCTGTCATTTCTCAATTCAACTTTAGGGATATTATTGCCCTTATTTAGATCTCCTCAAACACGTAGCAGCTTGTGGGGTCTTTTGGCTACAGAGAGCTGCTGGAGTCTGGATAGCAGCAGACAAGACAAACACAGATAACACGAGTAACTCTATACTGCAGCACCCCCACTATGGGCAGACTCGACTACGCCACCCTTAGCTTCTGTTTATACTAGAGTAAAGGGAACTCGAAAGATTGTGCGCCTTGTCCAATTAGTCTCCCTCTGAATGGTTCCCCTCAAACAAATGAAGGCCAGCAACAAATGTGAGTTTCCAAACACTTCTAATACAAATGGGGATATTAAAAGCTTTACAAGACATAAGTCAATAACTAAGAGGAGCATAACATTCATCAATCACAACTAACTAACAGTTAATAAAAATACTATTTACATAAAAACATTTGATATAACTGGGCAAATACTGATGAGCTACAGGAGAGTGGAAAGCAAGCCAGCCAGGTGACACCTCCTCCCCCCTCTCAGGCTTAGGCAGTGACCTGGCCTACAAGACACGAGAAAAAAAGTCATTATTAAATGACTAACTACACAAAACCAAACCAAGAAAATATAAGGGGAATAAAAATAGAAAAACGATCCACAGGGACACTAAACCCAAGCAAAATAAAGAGAACTAATTTAAAGCAACGTGAAGCAAAATAATCGAAATAAATCTCACACCAACACCCTGACCCTGTGACCAAACCCGAAAAGAGAATAAATAAATAAATAAATAGAACAGACAGGTACCAGTCAATATGTGGGTGTAATAATGCGATGTGATCACCAGGGTACGCAGGTATGGAACATCCTGTCTCATACTACACTGGGGCTCTCCTTTAAACCAATAAAAACAGGAAAACAGGAAGTTTCTGTCTTTTCTTCTCTCTGTCACGCTGGGAAAACCTACAATCCCTCTGCTACCAGAAGGCTTCCTACTATCAAACTGGGGCTGTGCCTCTTTATACACCTGTCAATTTAGGTTGATAATTACTGCACTAGGTTACCCAATTGACTAATTTAGCTTTACTTGGCTTTCATAGTCCCATCTGCTACAATACTATATACTAGGACAAAGCCAACAACACAAGTGGCACAAGACTGGGCTGACAGATCTGTTAGTCTGGATACAGATCCTGCTACAAATCTCTTAGGCACTACCAGGAAAAACATAGACTCTGTTTCAGTTCTTCCGCCTGAAAAAATGACTGTAAAGTAATTGTGCTGCAGGGCTTTGCTTTATTTAATTTCCCTACCTCTCCAAGGGTCAAAACAAACAGAAACCTCTGCCACAAAGTCTGTTGCCCACTTTCAATTTAACAGACACGTCCAGTTCTAGCTGTACCTTGCATGCTGTAATATTGATTGACTCATGAATGAACTTAATCAGCATTGCATTTATTGATTCCAAGTCTCAAAGCATAAGAGATTAGAATTGTGTCCCGTGTCGGTGAGATGAGATGAGGTTAAAAACTCTAAAATCATGAATGCAGATGAGCCCCGCTCTTCTGAATTGTGGTTAAGATGCTTGCTTGCAGTGTGCAAGGTCATTGGTTTGAGCCCAGCCTCTGTCCTGTTACACATAGACCATGGTAAAAACATGGTTAAACAAAATGTCTGAGCAAAAGTGGTGTTCCTGCAAGTTTTTTTTTTTTAATAGTAATTATTTTTTGTATTTTCTCCCAATTTAGAATATCCAAGGCTCAGCTCACCGCTACCACCCCCATGCAGACTCAGGAGCGGCCAAGATGAACACATGCTGTCCTCTGAAGCATGTGCTGTCAGCCGACTGCTTCTTTTCACACTGCAGACTCACCATGCAGCCACCTCAGAGCTACAGCATTGGAAGACAACACAGCTCTGGGCAGCCTACAGGCAACCCCGCAGGTGCCTGGCCAGACTACAGGGGTTCCTGGTGCATGGTGAGCCAAGGACACACTGGCTGATCTAAGCCCTTGCCCCCCGGGTGGTGCTCAGCTAATTGTGCACCACCCCCTGGAAGCTCCCATCCAAGATCAGCAATGGAATACCTGGACTCGAACCGGCGACGTCCAGGCTATAGGGCGCATCCTGCACTCCACGCGGAGCGCCTTTACCGGATGCACCACTCGGGAGCCCCATGTTCCTGCAAGTTTTGCAGCATTTTTTTTTTATAACTTAATACATTGTGTATAGGCTGTCTCGTATTGTATAAGGATGTCATCTCGTGGGGTTTGGGCGAGAGGACCTCAAAGGGAAATGACATCGTAACAGACATGATTTACAATCTTAAAAAGAAAGAGTACAGGATTGTACAGGAGCAAGATTTTAGTAACCGTGTAGGTTAGCTACAGTACCACCCTGCATCAAACATGGAAATAAAAGGCTTTCCATTATGATCTTACAGTAGAAACCCTATTAAAAAAAAAAAAACTATTAAACATGAAAGAATACCGTTTAAATGAAGATATCCCGACTTCTGTCTGCCGATTTGAAATGTCTGCTCTTTCTCATTAAAGTGTCGCTCATTGGCAGAGGCAGCACTTAAATGCATAAACACTGCGATGGGGAAAGCTGAGCCCTCCAATCACATTGCAAGACCCTATCAGAACACATCTGAGTACTCGTAAGAATGATAGAAGCAATAGTGAATCTCTAAACATTAGCAGATGTAAAGAACGAACGGTCCAAAAATCCTTTTAGAATTTTTTTATAGAGTGTGTGTGTGTGTAAATAATATAATGGGCCAGAATATAGCACACAATCATGTCTAGTTGATTTTGAGCCTTAATGGGAGCGTTTCTGCTATCTAAAAAAAATGTGCTGATATACATTTCCAGTAAATGGCTTTTAGAATCCAGTCCTTTGTTACTTACAGGCGGCCCTGCTTGACTTCTCATCTCTGTTAATTTGAGCTTTAAATCCAGAGATTGCATTGGGCTGACTTCCAAACAGTTTGTGAAATAGATATCAAACTGTGGTCGCCTGTCACATCAACTAAGAGGAAGCTACTGACCTCTAGAGGAAGACCTGAGTAACTGCAGGCCTAGTGTCTCCTAGTACTGAATCTTTGGTCAGTTAATTGATCACGGTAATCATGGAGTTTTCCTATGGGTATACTACGCATTTAGTATAGTTTACCATGGCTTGGCCTGTTTTTTTTTTTTGTAATATGCATTACTATACCTTCCATTCATTAATAGCTGTAGCTTCACTGTGGCTTGGCTGACACCAATCTGTCAGCAGTTGTGTGACGCGCTCATTCAATTTTCCAGCAATGGCTATTGAAAATGGCTGGGGTTTCGTGCCAGATGGATAGTTTATTATAACTTTTTTATGTAGACGTTTTTTAAGTCAAACCCATGAACGTGATGAATGCTATGCTATGGAGGCTTGGTGGCGCAAACAACCTGCAAACTCGCTGGTCTTTTCACCTTTGGAGCCCGTAGTCTGAATCTAGCTACAGGAGAGACAGGTTTGGGGGGTTCAGTTTGGCAGTCAGGGTAGGGTTGCCATCTGTCCCTGTGTTCCCTGGATCATCCTGGTTTTGAGGGAGGTGTCCCGGGAATTCAAGTTAGATAAATCAGGATACAATATTACTGCAATAGACCCACAATATGAATTGGTTGTCAAGACTATATACAGTAGTAATATTATCAATGTTTCCTGTTGGATAAATACAGGTTATCTAAAGAGGTTCAACTTTTAGCAAACCTAAAATGAATTTTGCCAAAGGTATAACAAAGGTTAATACCTTGAATAGAGTGTTTCTTATTATAGATTGCTAAACTTAAAACTATTTATTAATTAAGCTATCAATGAATGGACTGCAAAGACAGGCAACAACCTGCACACCCGCAACACATTTTGTAAGACATTATATGAGGATGGCAATAATTAAGGGCCATTGTGTGTTGAAGCAGGAGAATCAGTGGTGCTAACTGTTGGTGAACAATGGCTAAGGCATCGTCTAAGAGAAAGCAATATGGCAAAATTAATTTATTTGTTTTACTCAAAGAAGTGGAACACCACAAGGACCTACTGTTCGCAAAACTTGGCAGCCGTGCAACGTCTACTGCAAAGACGGTTCAATGGACTGAAATTGCTGCTAAAATGAGTGCTACAAGTGACGGGAGGGCCATATCCTGAGAACAGGCTAAAAAAATTAACTGATTATAGCAGCCGCACGAGAAGAAAAGCCGTACAGTGGAGATGTGAGTACGACAAAACAGGTGGAGGCCCCAGCTTCCTCTCCAATGGTTTTAGCAGCACAGTTTGTCCATATAAATGCATCATGCATACAGCCCGGCCATTTACAAATAACATGTCTTATAATGAGATCAGTGTCGCATATAATCTGCACATTCATAGAGTGGTACCCTTTCCAACACACATAATGATATTCACACTTGGAATTTATATGAATATGTGTGCCATCCACAGCTCCAATCACATTGGGGAAACCACAGATGGAATGAAAACCTTCCTTGATTGACTGTAATTCCCGTACAAGTAATGTAGTCGGAAGCGTGGTTTGTCAGAGCTGTAGTAACGGAATGGAACGACATATTGATGCCTTGCTCAGTGCCAACGTATCGCCCAATACATTCTGGAAGGAACCGCTGGCAAGAAAACGTAATGTAACAAACACTTACACTTCTAAAGACAGGGCATGATGTATCTTTGTTTGTCTTCTTACATGTGGCTCAAACCAGGTAAAGTTCCTGGATGTTCTCCCTCTTTAAACGGTACTTTGCAATTATTTCCTCATTAGATAACTTGTCAAAGATTTTACGCATCTGTCTGTTGCTGTCAGTTATGTGCGCTGATGTTCTAAGTCTGTAATTCTCTCGCTCTGTGTCGTAGATATACAGCATGCATCAGAGTCGCCATTTGTTTAGCAACCATACACAAGAAAGGCGATAAAACTAGGTGAGACTGACCTTTCGTATTTATATGATGACAAATTTGGTGGTGATAAATTGCAAATGGTTTTACTAACGAGTGGTGTGAGTGTTGGTATACAGAAACAGGCCCCAGGTTTTTATTAGCGGGCGTCTTAAACGCAATGCAAACAGCCTGGCTCGTCTGCATTCGTGGTTATAGAGCTTTTAACCACATCTCACTGACAGTATACAGAATCCGTAACAACAGTGTATCACACAACACTGCCTGTTACATTAGTTTATAAAGATCTTCATGTAGAACCCTTAGTTCAGAATGAACAAAGTTTGTTAATTTGTTTGTAATCAAGTTGTTAATAGTTAATAAACTAAAAAAGTGCCTCTTCAAATATAACGTGAGCACAATAACTATAGACATACTGTTGTTACCAAGTAAAGCTGTAGTCATGGAGTAAAATAAACAATGACTGCTGTTTCCTAGCAATGGTTCTCTGATTATTACTGTGGAATATGTGGTCTGTAACTGAGATAACCATCTCATTAATAAAACTGGAGTCTTCTGCTTTCCAAAAGTAGTTTTTTCTTTTTATACAGTCGGTCTCCTGAGATCAGCTCTGGCAGTAAGTCCCCTGAACAGCTAGTGCAGAAAATGCATTTGGCCTGAAAAACAGTGCAGGAAGAGTCTGGACTGTCCTAGCATCTCAATCCACAGATCTCTTTGTGCTGTCCATACCGGATCTCACTGCATACTTACAGCCCAAGTGCTTTTTGGATCCTCTCATATAAAAGTGATATTTGTTTCTTTTTGGAACGTGTTGGGAGCACTGCTGGAATAATTCTGTTCCACATGTGTTTGCTGCAGAGGCTGAGTGTCCCTGATGAAAGTTTACCCAGGTATTTTTGGATGGTTTTGTTGTACTTTTACAATACTTTTCCCATGATTATACTATGCATTTACCATCACAAAGTAAAACTCGTAATAATAGACCTGGATCCTATCCCAAACAAGAAGAATAATGGTTCAGGTGCTTTTTGGGCTTTCCCCATAATGAGTGAGTCCCAAAAATGTAAACTACATGGCTGTAGAAACAGTACGTAGGGGACGTAGACAGAGACATACGGAGGCACACAGCAGGATTAGAGTCCAGAACTCCACTCCCTACACACACACACACACACACACACACAGCGGGATTAGAGTCCAGAACTCCACTCCCTAGACACACACACAGTGGGATTAGAGTTCAGAACTCCACTCCTTAGACACACACACACACACACACACACACACACACACACAGACAGACATGCTGGCCCTGAATATCAAAGCTTTTCCAACCATCGGGGAGGGCTTTTGTGGCAGGGTTTTAACTTTCCGCTTGTTTTTCGTGGCCTGCCTGTTTCAAAGTCCTAATGGAGATGGGAACCTATTTCAAACAGGCTCCGTCTAAAATAAAAAGGCTCTGATGTGGGTGCAGTGACTGTGACTAGTATGGTGATGGAGCCCAATGTGCTGCTAGAGATTGCTGTGATTTTAGAGGATGCAAGGGATAATGTAGCTGCTCTGCCAAAATGAAAAATAAATAAATAAATGAATAAACAAACAAATATATACATAAATGTCTATATATGTATTTATTTATTTTGATATATATTTCTATATTTATTTATGCATTCATTTATTTATTTCTATATTTATTTATGTATTAATTTATTTATGTACTTATTTATTTGTTTTTCATTTTGGCATGCAATAACTGAAACTATAATTTAATACTATAATTTAGTATTTTAAGCTCTCTAACATTACTTTTTTTCTCTTTGTCATGAGTTACTTGCTTTATTATTGTGTTCTATTAAATGTATCTTCTCTTCTTTCTCTGTATCTCCTGAAACACATGCCTGTTTTGTTTTTCTCCGCCTTTACTACCTTTCAATCCCACCTGTCCATTGACTGAAATCCTGAAATGATGTAAAACCTATAATTTGCATCATCAGCATATAGGCTTCTCATTTAAATACTAAATAGTTATTGTGCCACTTTTATGTCAATTGTACCCATTCTACTTGTCGGAAAACATGAGAAAAGTGTTTCATTTTATGATGAAAATAACGTTTGGATAAGAGTCGGGTTAAAACAGACGAAGACAGCGAGTTTCAGGTAGTGGTTAGGGCTCTGGACTCTTGACTGGAGGGTCGTGGGATCAATCCCAGGTGGGGACACTGCTGCTGTACCCTTGAACAAGGTATTTTACCTAGATTGCTCCAGTAAAAACCCAACTGTATAAATGGGTGATTGTATATAAAAAATAATGTGATATTGTGTAACAATTGTAAGTCGCCCTGGATAAGGGCGTCTGCTAAGAAATACATAATAATAATATGTATTGCTTTTTTGAAAAAGCCCAATTGCTTGAAAACAACATAGTTATTTTGTAGTTCACTCTTTAATTGGTATAAAATATAAATTTAAAACTATATAAATTAAACAGATGATTACTTAACTGTGTCTTGTGTGGCAGGGTAAATCCCTCCCTGAAGAAAATGTGTTGGTGGTTGGCAGGGATAGGGTTAATTTTTGTCCCTGCCAGATAAATGTGTGGGTGTGGCTGTGCTCGCACAGGCACAGTTGTAATTAGTTTATTTAATTTGATGACTTGTTTAATTGTTTTATGATTTGTGTCACATGCCTGTAATTAGCAGGCAGGTATATAACAGGGCAGAAGTGTTTGTTTTGAGCAGTCTCCAGTCTGTGTGAACACAGGCTGTCATAAAGAAGAAACCTGTGTGGTTTAGAAAAAGGTAGTGTGTGTGTGTGTGTCAACCTTTTTGTTTGTTTGTAAAAACGGTGTGTTTTGCAACGGGTAAACACCTTAGCCGTCTGGTTTTATAGTTAGAGGTGGTGAAAAGTTTTAGTTAGCGCTCTGAAGTGGAGTTAGGCTTTTGTTTGTTTTGTTTTGGTTTGTCTTTTATTTCTGTAATTAATAAAAACACATGAAAGTTCTTTAAAACACCTCAGTCTTGTGTCTGGGTCTTCAGCAAAAGGGCTATCGAACCTCTAAATAAAGGTGAAATCTTGTACACATATTACTAACATATTCGTATTACATAAGAACATAAGAACATAATAAAGTTTACAAACGAGAGGAGGCCATTCAGCCCATCTTGCTCATTTGGTTGTTAGTAGCTTATTGATCCCAGAATCTCATCAGGCAGCTTCTTGAAAGATCCCAGGGTGTCAGCTTCAACAACATTATTGGGGAGTTGGTTCCAGACCCTCACAATTCTCTGTGTAAAAGAGTGCCTCCTATTTTCTGTTCTGAATGCCCCTTTAGCTAATCTCCATTTGTGACCCCTTGTCCTTGTTTCTTTTTTCAGTTCGAAAAAGCCCCCTGGGTCGACACTGTCAATACCTTTTAGAATTTTGAATGCTTGCATCAGATCAGCGCGTAGTCTTCTTTGTTCAAGACTGAACAGATTCAATTCTTTTAGCCTGTCTGCATATGACATGCCTTTTAAACCCGGGATAATTCTGGTCACTTTTCTTTGCACTCTTTCTAGAGCAGCAATATCCTTTTTTAACGAGGTGACCAGAACTGAACACAATATTCTAGATGAGGTCTTACTAATGCATTGTAAAGTTTTAACATTACTTCCCTTGATTTAAATTCAATACTTTTCTCAATATATCCGAGCATCTTGTTGGTCTTTTTTATAGCTTGCCCACATTGTCCAGATGAAGACATTTCTGAGTCAACATAAACTCCTAGGTCTTTTTCAAAGATTCCTTCTTCAATTTCAGTATCTACCATATGATATTTATAATGCACATTTTTTGTGTAAAATATTAGAATAACAATTTCATATGCAAGGAAGTGTTTTGATGTTTTTATACTAAAGACATTTCTGAGTCAACATAAACTCCTAGGTCTTTTTCATAGATTCCTTCTTCAATTTCAGTATCTCCCATATGATATTTATAATACACATGACAGTGTAAAATATTAGAATAATAATTTCATATGCAAGGAAGCGTTTTGATGTTTTTATACTGTTTTGATGTCTCAAAAGTGCATTTTGTTTATAATACCGATAAATAAATGAATAGTGTAAGTAATCACATGGACAAAATTTAAATGAAACGCTGATGCATGCACAGATCTCAAAATAATGCAAAATCATGCAAATCCTTAATGATTTGAAGATACTGTTTCTGACATCTGAGCAACACATAAGTTCAGTATGACTTCAGTAACTGTTACACACAACAATACAAATGAGACTTTGCAAACCCCCTAAACCTGGGAGGAAGATGGTCCTGTTTTATTAATTGAAATCCTAAGCGGAGGCTGAACTAATGTTACTTGCACGCCTCCTGTGTTCCACATGCTGTACTCCCCCGGTCTGTAGTATGCTTCACTAAGGAAAAACAACCTCTTCTGGCAGCCAGGCAAATTATTCTTTATTCTAATTGTGCAGTTTACATTTATTTTCTCTTGTATGGGAAAGCAATTGTTTAAAGCAGAAGATTGTCTAAGCAAAGGGTGTACAAGGAAATCCCATAAGGCATGTGCAAATGCACAAAAACTGGACTGCTGTAGTATATATATATATATATATATATATATATATATATATATATATATATATATATGTGTGTGTGTGTTTTTCTATTCTTTTTCCTTTGTACATAAAAAAAAATGTTGTGGTTTCTGGAGCCTTTCCCCCTTTGGTGTTCCTTATTGCTGCAGACGGCACACAGACAGGACCCCCGGAATGCCAGGTAAGAGGGGTTACTTCCAGCGTCCAGACACCTTGCCTTTCCCTCCGCGGGGCCCTTTGGTGCTGCTGTAATTGGAGACGGTAAAAGACTGAGTTAAAGCTGCTGAATAATATTACATTAACATATTGAATTACATACTGCTTTGTAGTTTTCACTATTCAATAAAAATGGAAAAATGTGACATTTTGAAATCTAACATAAAATACTCTTATGGCTTCCGGTAGACTTTTGCGATATCATTTTGGAGTTTCTTTTACGTGATGTAAAATAAAAGTGCTGTTCATATTGTTCGTTTTTTTTTTTAATTATGTCTCAATCCGAAAATTCTAGGTGATGCAAAACCTTTGACCATAGCTTTATATTCTTCACCTTTGTACTTGAATAATCTGTATGATTTTAAGACATCAAACGAGAAGAGAAGAGTTTCGTCATAGTAATATAAAGAGGAAATACTAAAAGCTAGGAGTAACAGTCTTCATATTGCTACATATGTTATGGTGGCTTCTTATATGGTTATTATTCACGGTAATGTGCCCTGTACACACAGTTGTTATACACCGGTTATCATACATATGAAATGTTGAAGGAGTATTTGAATCTATTAATCCAACTAAACAGAAAAAAGAAGTGGCAGCACTGCCATTAAACACGTCAATCAGTTTTAAAACGAGGAATGCATTAATTTACTGTATTTGCCCTGGTAGTGAAGAGAATTATTTGAATATAACACTGTTTTGGTATAGACTATTACAGTAGGCTTTCTAATCTGAACCATGCTATCGTAATGACATGCAAGTGGATAGCAGCTGTAAACCAAGCAACAATATTACAATTCAGTAGCACTTGACATTGTTTCTCTAATTACTGTGTATTTAAATAGTAGTTACTTAGTAAATACACACGTACTACAACATCATTACAATGTTATTATGCACAGTTACAATGTACTTAAGAACATAAGAACATAATAAAGTTTACAAACGAGAGGAGGCCAGTCAGCCCATCTTGCTCGTTTGGTTGTTAGTAGCTTATTGATCCCAGAATCTCATCAAGCAGCTTCTTGAAGCTTCAGCTTCAACAACATTAGCTTCAACAGCTTCAACAACATTACTGGGGAGTTGGTTCCAGACCCTCGCAATTCTCTGTGTAAAAAAGTGCCTCCTATTTTCTGTTCTGAATGCCCCTTTATCTAATCTCCATTTGTGACCCCTGGTCCTTGTTTCTTTTTTCAGGTCAAAGAAGTCCCCTGGGTCGACATTGTCTGTACCTTTTAGGATTTTGAATGTTTGAATCAGATCGCCGCGTAGTCTTCTTTGTTCAAGACTTAATAGATTCAATTCTTTTAGCCTGTCTGCATACGACATGCCTTTTAAACCCGGGATAATTCTAGTTGCTCTTTTTTGCACTCTTTCTAGAGCAGCAATATCCTTTTTGTAACGAGGTGACCAGAACTGAACACAATATTCTAGGTGAGGTCTTACTAATGCATTGTAAAGTTTTAACATTACTTCCCTTGATTTAAATTCAACACTTTTCACAATATATCCGAGCATCTTGTTGGCATTTTTTATAGCTTCCCCACATTGTCTAGATGAAGATGCATTACTTAACGTGTAGCTCTTTTTGCATGATACATGTAAGCACACAATTGTATCACAAAAGGGTTAGGGTAAGGTATAGAGCTATGGTGAGGGTTAGGTAGAGGATTAGGGTTATATCATGCAAAAAGATGTAGACATTAAGTACATTATTATCAGTATTATGCATAGTTACAATGTGCTTAATGTGTAAACCTAACCCTAACCATTTTCTGATACAATTGTGTACTTATATATTGTGCAAATGGATGCAAAGATTAAGTATATTGTAACTCAGCATAATAACCTTGTAATTATGTATAAGTACACATGTATTGTAAACACACAGTCATTAGACACACTGTAAAGTTTTACCCACAATTCTATGCTGATTTATTTTTTATTGTTTTATAAATAAAATAATAAGTATCAAAAACATAAAGCAAAGACTGATCAAGGCATTTTTAGACTGGTACAGATTTCAATCCGAGTATATCTGTACTGGAAGAGATGGGAAGGGGAGGGGTGTTGATACTTGCTCTTTTTAAAATGCAAGAAACACCTTGACAGAGCATGATGATGTTCACTTGAACCTAATTGCATCCAAGATTTAAACAGCACCCTCAATCCGGCACATGAAAGAAATGAATGATTTCCCATCATCATCCACTGGCCGTGTTAATGAACTGTCTGGCTGGCATATTTTCAGCAGAGTCAGTACCAGCACGTCCCTTTGAAGGACCTGCTAAGTGGTGCAGAGCTGCACACGTGTCATCCTTGTAAAGAGTTCGAGATTATAAGTACAATACTGTGACTGAGGGTGCAGCTGTATGTGGGTAGTGTGTGCTGCTAGAATGCTTTACTGCCTGAGAAAGGGGCAATACAATGACCAGAACTGGGAGGCAGGCAGGGGGCTGGGAGGCACGGAGGGTAGAAGGCTGGAAGTCAGGGAGGTTGTGAGGCAGGGAGGCACAAAAAGGCTGGGAGGTCTGGCTGGGAAGCTGGGGAGGTGGGAGGCCTGGATGCTAGGAGGCTGGAAGGCAAGGATTGTGGGAAGCAAGGAGGCAGGGGGGCTGGAGTCTGGGAGGTCTGGAGGCTGGGAGGCTTGAAGGCCGGGAGGCTTGGAGGCTGAGAGGTCTGGATGCAGGGAGGCCTTGAGGCTGGGATGCAGAGAGGCCTGGATACTGAGAGGCAGGGAGGCTGGGACACAGGCTGGGAGGCTGGGCAGCTGGATCCCACAGTTATTCATATTATTTTATTTTTTTCAACTTTGGGTTTAAAAGACACCATAATCAGGTTACGCAAAAGCAGCAGCAAACAATAACAGGTGTTTTACTTACAACTTGCCCATCTGGTCATTGATGCGGGCTTGCAATTGGTTGATCTGAAAGCAATTGAGATTACAGCATGAGCCTGACTGAAAGTTCTCTGGTATAAATATCAGTACTGTATGATATCTGAAATCCATGAATTAATAAGACATCACTTAAAAACCTCTGGTATAGATAAAGTTAACCCAAGACACTACTTCAAATTTAGCACAGAGAGGAGAAGAGGACATAAATGCAAGCTGAGTAAAAGCAAGTTTAGAACAGAAGGTAGGAAGCACTTTTTTTACACAGAGAGAGTTATAAATGCATGGAATAGCCTACCAGGTGAAGTAGTAGGATCTAAAACACTGGGAACATTTTAAAAAAAAATACTCGACTGTGCTTTTAAATTAGATCCCTCTCCCCCGCCCCAATAGGGAAGAATGGTGTGCTAACAAGGGACAAGCCTTGATGGGCCAAATGGCCTTTTCTCATTCCCAAACTTTTCTTATGTTCTTACATTCTTAAACAGCTCAGCCAGTCGGGTGTCATGACCCACATTCTGTTGAAGGTTACATTGTGTATTTCAATCACGACTGCGATCACCACTTTAAAAAAGGAGGAAAAAATAGCGACCAAGCTGTAAATAAGCAGCCTCACATTGGCAGTCAGATGTCTGACCTCTTTACTGTACCTTCCCTACCCAAATAACCACGAGTACTGTGGTGCAAGCTACTTACATCATACTTCTGCCTTTTCATTTTATCGTTGAGATCAAACTTCTCAGCTTCCAGCTGCATTTGCCATTGCCACAGTTCAGTAGCCTTCTCCCTGGAGGAAATGAACAAACAAACAGCAAGCACTTAGCTATAGGAGCTGTCATTTCAGAGCAGTGTGAGCCCTTTCAGCTATGAGTGTGAGCTTAAAGCTGCACCTCCTTTCTAAGAAAATGAGTTATCTTCCAGTACAAATACATGCCTGGAAGCCCAGCCGTTGTAATGTGTGAGTGTGTGTGGGCAATATTGGCATGGCAGGGAGGGGGTTAAAATCCTCCCTGCCAGAACACAATGTGGCTGGGGAAGTGTTAATTGTAAAAAAGTTATGTTGGTGAAGGTTAGTGTTGGTGTTGGTGTGCGTGCTGTTCTATGCTGTGTTATATTGGAGAGCATACGTACAGCAGTTTTTGTTTAGACCATTTATTTTGGCCATTCTGCCTTTTTGTTTGTGTTTTGTTTTTGTAATAGCCGTGCGCAGTAACGCTTAAACCGCCAGCTTCTTGTGTCTGAGTCTCCCTGATGGAAACAGCCTTGCCAGGGACGCTACCCTGTCACAATGCCATACCTTGTTGGGTGGTTTTCAAAAACTGAATTAAAAAGCCACCTTTTAAAATCCCTGAATTGAGATCTAATATGGACCAATGTGCCTTTGTATATGAAGTGTCTCATCTCTGGAATTCATTGCCATTGAATATAAAAACAACCTCTTCACAATGCCTTTTTAAAATCACATAAAAATGTATTTAAAATCTGACTAGGTTTGCAAATCCTGTAAATACTGACTATGACCAGGATTATCTACAGTACATTGGAATTGTTTAGCTTTTTTTAATGATTTTATTTTGTATTACCATTTTTATGATTGTTTTCAGTGATGTTGTCCTGTTTGAATGATGTGTCTCTTTTTTACCATTTTCAGGACCCCCTTGGAAAATGAGATATACACTGATGTGCGAAAGTCTTAGACATGTTGCATTTTTCTACTCTGATGCATTATGAGCATCAATAATTTACTCAAAGCCTCCTCTAGTATTTTCTACTATTATAACAACCTTGACTTGCATAAAGAAGGAAAAATATTGAGTGAAATAGCTCGCATCACTTGATTTTCAAGGTGTGATATCCGAAGCATAATCAACAAGTACAGAGAAACATCATCTGTAATTGACAAACCCAGGACTGGAAGATCCAAAAAGCTGTCTAACAAGGATGAGCAATACTTGAAGATAATATCCTTAAGGAATAGAAAGAAGACAAGCTTTGAATTGACAACAGAACTAGCAGAAGACACAGGTGTCATTGTCCATCATATTGATTATGCTTTGGATCCACACCTTGAAAATCGAGTGATTCTGAAGAAACCCTTGACTCCAAAGAGCACCTTTTTCATAAAATGAAGGTTTGATATATTACTAGCAGTTTAAACCAAAGAGCGATCTTGACTCTTTCTTTTTTTGATTCAAAATAAGTTTGTAATTGGTAACCTTCCCACTGTAAATCCATTGTGCCACTGCAGTCCCCCTTGCTCTTGTACATTTAAACAGTTTTTAATGCAATTTGCTGCCCAACAAAATGAGCCCTCACATGACCAGATAGAGGCTGTATAGCAAATAAAATAAATTAGAATAAGTCTACCTGGTGTGCATTATTTGCTATATAGGTCTTCAATGTGCAGTTTTGAACGGCACACGTTACAGTAGACATGCTTTTTTCTCTCTTCGTTTTAAGACATGCTATTTGGTACTACCCAAGGTTAATTAAATCACTGTCTACAAGTTTGGACTTTGCTTAGTGTAGTGCCTTCACCTGGAGAGTGAAATTTTTCCCAGAACTTCAACCCCTTCTCTCTGTCATAAACTAACCAGCTGCTTCCCCTACTGAACTTTGACCTAGTGTAGTACCACTTTCTCTGAAAACTGTATATTAGAGATCTATGAAGCATTCATGGAGATTCTGTTAGCTACCATCAGTTTCTTGAAATGTGGTACAGTGCACTAAACTGTGTGCTACTGTAACAGGTAGTGTTGTGTGATACACTGCCGTTACAGATTCTGTCCCGTGTCGGTGAGCTGAGATGAAGTTAAAAGCTCTAAAACCATGAATGCAGACGGGCCTGGCTCTTTCGCATAGTGGCAGAACCTACTTGAGCTTATCTTCATTCAGGTTTTCAATATGCAGCACTTTGTGTCTGTCAGCCAGAATCTTCTTCTTCTTCTCTCTTTCGGTCTGCTTCTTGGCTCCCCGTCGCCCTTCAGCCTGCCCGAGGAAAACAGCGAGCATGGTCAAAATGAGGTAGCACCCAACTACATAAAAGCAAACACGACGGTAAGGAAATTAAATGACGGAAATATTTGTGTGTGAAGGAGTGCACACAGCAAGGATTTAAGCAGAATTTACCAAGTTTCCTTAATAATCAAAAAGTGACACTTTTATAGTTTAATCATTATCATTAGACACAATTACGAGGCCCCTAGGTATTGGCAGAAATGAAGCAGTAATTAGTTACCTGATCTCTGCGAGGGCATAGGACATGGCGCTGATGTGTCTTCATGGAGTATCTTGAATGCTTCTCAAATGCCTGTCTTATATATCTTGCCTAAACGTGTGTGTGAAGAAGCTTAGCCTCTCTTTGTGTTCCAACCAAGGTCAATCCCTTCATTACCCTTACATAATTTTTAACTACAAACATCCTTCTTTCTATAAATTGATACCTGCAATACTTTTTATTCAACCTATTTCCCTACATGATTTACTAATGCATTGAAAGAGAAATGAACAACTGTATATGAAAATAAAAATAAAATACTTCACAATAGAAATTGTTTAAGTGGTTATCTTATCTTGTCTATGTGGTTGCATTACATGCATGTTTGAGGGATTGCATACTTCCGGGTGAAAGTGAGATGTTCGGTTGACCGGTCAGTTTGTAAATTTAGTGTTCGTAACTTTTGACAAACCCACAGCTGAATCTGTACACATGCTTTATAATCCAAGCCTCACCTTCTGAAGGTAGCCTCCATACTGGAAAGAGATGTTGGAGAGCGCTTTTTTCTTTTTGGCATCGTCGTCGTACTTTTTCCTTTGTTCCTCTTCCTCCTTCCTCACCTTCTCGTCCTGCCGAACAAAAATATCCAGAATTGAATTATTTACAATGTACAGCTACGGCCAACAGATTTGCATAACCCTATAGAATTAACAAATTAACTGAAACCTGCTGAATAATGTTACGTTAACATATTGAATTGCATACCGCTTTGTAGTTTTCCATATACTTAACGAGAAACTGACAAAAATCGATTATGGCTTCTGGTAGACTTTTGCGATATTATTTTGTAGTTTCTTTGATTACATGATGTTAAATAAAATATCTAAATTAAGTTCATATTCTTGTTTTATTATTATTATGTCTCAATATATTCTAGGTGATGCAAAATAGCCATAGCCATAGCTGAAGGCACTTAGCATTTGCATTGATCAAAGTAAGTGTCCTATGCTTGTTTTAATTCTTCTACCACTCAAGTAGTCCAGAGTCCTGCAGGGTTCTGTTCTTAAGCCTCTCCTTTTTATTATTTACATACTGCCATTGGGAGAGGTTATATGGCAGCATGGGTTACATTTTCACTCCTATGCAGATGACACCCAAATTTATTTTAAAATTAATTCTATTACTGGAGCGGTTCTATCTACATGTTTGGCCAATGTAGAAGAGGGAATGTCAAGTAATTTTTTTAAAATTAAATGTTAACAAAACTGAGTTGCTGGTGGTAGGGTCTAAACCCCAGCATTACTCTCTCCCTGGGGTTTCTTGTTCTTTTAGTGATTGTTCCCTTAATGCTTTCTCAGTGGTCCGAAGTATAGGTGTTCAGTTCTTTCACCTAAAGAAAATCTCTAGAATGTGTCCTTTCCTCTCCTTTGGATGTTGAGATCCTTGTTCATGCCTTTGTCACTTCTCACTTAGATTATTGCAATACCCTTCCTGGTCTTCCTGCTCGCTCTATCAATTGTTTACAGTTGGTACAAAACACAGCAGCTGGAATCTTGACGGGCACTAGACAGACTGAACACATTACTCCTGTTCTTGCATGTTTGCATTGACTGCCTGTCTGTTCCTGTGTCACTTTCAAGATTCTGCTACAAGGCCCTACAAGAAAGGGTCTTTCTTAGCCCATACATCCCTGGGAGACAGCTTAGGTCTTCCAATTCTGGTCTTCTTAAATGCATTTCCCCAACGCCTATTACTCTTGGTGGGCACAACTTTAGTTGCATTGCCCCTTCCTTATGGAACACTCTGCCCAGCTGCATTCGAAATCCTACTTCAGTTTTCATCTTTCTTCTCTTTTTAGGCTTCCTAGGTTTTGAAATATGAACTGAGATTTTTTGTATCTTCTTTTTATGGTTTATCAACATATTTGTAAAATGCTGCTTTTATTTTGTTTGTGTTTAAGTTTACAACGTTTATAAATTAATTTGTATCTTGGACATGTTGATTGTGCAGCGCCTTGGGACACTTTGGTGTGAATGGTGCTATATTTGAGTTAAAGTTATTATTATTAAGTAACTATTTTGTGAATACACAGTAGAGTCACTCACCGCGACTCTCATCTGTCTCTCCTTCTCCTTGTCAGCTCTGATTCTTTGCTGCTCCGCTCTCTCAGTCCTGCGCTTCTCCTGCAGAACGAGAGAGAACACAACAGTTCAGTCAAGAATGTAGATTATTTATTAAAGCTTAGACTAGACAACACAACCACATTATACAGATTTTCATACTCGCCTTTTTAGGTACCTCGACCCATGAATGAGCCAGCAGATAAGTGGAGAGGCTGACCTCTCCACTTATCGAAAAGCAGGGGAGGAGGAGGCGAACTCTGTTGCACAGCGGGGGACGTAATGGATTGAGGTAAGATATTAATTCCCTTCCTTGGACGCGTTGCTTATCAAGGGACAAATAAGATATTAGCTATTTGATTGATGATTTGATCTGGTATTGGAAGTGCCTAAAATAAGCTTGGTATTTACATGATTTGATTAAAAATGAGTTTCCTGCCTGAACCACCGCTTTGATTAATTCAACATCTACTTTTAACCACTAATGCAGGTATCTAAGTTCAGTTCCACCCCACATCATTATGTCTCTTTTCAGTCACTTACCCCTCTTTTTTCATTCCATCAATGGTCAACCACAGGGAGTCTATTGTGTCACCCAAACAGTCAGGCAGTGGACCTTCAGACCCAGTGGGTTGAAGGCCAAATGTTTAATCTCATACTCCATATTCATCAAGTAAACTATCTTGTGGGGTTAGCTGCAAGGCGGAAGGATGCTTTTCAACTCAACTCAACCAACTCAGGAGACAGAGGAACAAGGAATTAATAAAGTGAGGTACGTTTCACCTTGTGTAGAAGAGATGTATGTTCTGTGTCTGCAACAACATTGTAATGCACTCCATGAAATTAAGAGTGTTTAGATATTGTTAGAAAACTGAGTGTAAGCAGAGTTCACACACACATACTCGCAGTTAGGTAAGACTGGCACTTGAGAGTGCAAGTGAGAAAGATTCTCTGAGAATCCTCTCCTGACTACAGACCATCGCTAAGGCTGTATGTTTTTCACAGTTATCACAGATTTCACGATGTCCATGAAATGTACCCATTGCCGTGTAATATGTAGTTCCCTGTAAAAATAGCCATTTCTGAAAGAATAGTATAAATATACATATCACCTAAAAATAATGCAAACACGACAAGTACAATACAAAAAATATATATACCATGCAGAGTATACCATGTAGTTCAACACAACAAGACAAGTACAATACAAAACAGTTTACTTAAAATATAAAAAAAATCAATATATGACCTTTCCAGAGGAACAGGGTTGAAGGCACTTGTCTGCTGAACAGTTTATGAACTACCTGCACATTGCAATAGCCACGGCAATGAGCGCTCGCGAGGATTATGTTAAAGGACGGGTGTTTTGGGAGAACGTTTTAAGACTGAGCAGTTTTTAATGAATCCATGAAGTCATTCGGTCGGAACAGCGGTGCTGAACTTACGATTCGTCCAATGAGAGCGAGCAGCTCCTCTTCCTCCTTCTTCCTCTGTATGAAGTGAGCCTCGATGAGAGACTGCAGCTCGTTCAGGTCCTTCTCCATGCGCTTCCGGTGGATATCCTGTGGACAGAGAACACTGAGACTGCGTCTCCATCTGCACTGTGAGACCAGTGTCAAACTGGGGCTGCACCAGTGGACCACCACATCATCAACTTATGGGAATATATTAAAAACAATTATGTGAATTAAAGAACACGCTTGGAAATTAGGCGTTCTGGTTTTCGTTCCACCCGAGTTCTCAATTACTTATCTGCACCAAGTATTTTCTTAAGTGGTCAACACTAACATTATTTCCAGATCTTTTAGCTATTGATGATTTAAAGATACCCAGAAAACCTGGATCATTGTGGCGCTCCAGGACCAGGGTTGGCCACCCCTGCTCCATGTAATCCAATCTGTGAGCACATGTTACACTCCAGGCGTATCAAAGCTCTCCTGCATGGATCCCGTCATTGTCAAAAATACATTTAGAAATGAATTCACCTGCCAGTCCCTTATAAAAGGGTATTTTTGTAGTTTTTCACATGCATAGTTTACCCTGGTTGCCTGGCTTAATATGCTTTACCATACCTCTGTGTGCTTTGCAATGCTTTCCTATGCTTTACCATACCTCTCTGTGCTTTGCAATGCTTTCCTATGCTTTACCATATCTCTCTGTACTTTGCAATGCTTTCCTATGCTTTACCATGCTTTCAATGTGTGTATTATATTGCTGTGGTTTTACTACAATACACTTTTATAAGGGATGTTCCCTATCAAGTATGAAATGTAACCATTACCCAATGGATATTTATGCTTAAAGACCATGAAAACCTGAATAGATATATCAAAGCTGCACACAGTGCCCGTGACGCAGTCGCGCCCGCCCTCTATGGCATAAAAGGACTGCTGACACAACATTGTCATCATTTTTCCTTTCACTGCTATACAGCAGCTGTTGCAGTCAATAAGGCCAGACGACTGGTTCACCACGGTGGACTTAACCATGGTTATGATAATAACCTAACGTTTCCCTGATTTGGTATCATACAAAGTGCTCTGTTCTGCCCACGTCTGTCTTTCTTTTTCTGCAGCCTGAGGTTTAACTTTATACTATGGAGTGCAAATATAGCAGGGATGGAAATAAAACTCCCATTGCATTGCAGTTTGATCCATTCCTGGTTTTACAAATGGGTTTAATAAGACACACCTGAGCTTGTTACCTATACACACTGGGGATTATGATACTCGTTGTAAAGCCTGGAATGGGTGAAACTGCTGTCTTGCACAATGTGTAGAATGTATTGTTAAGAATGTTCTATTCACACAGTCTGCAGATCCCCAGCCCCTATACAAAGAGGGCTTGTAAACAATATATATTGCCTGTTAGCTGAAGTATTATAATACTGTAGTACACTTTTAAATAAACATGCTTAAACCTGTACCAACAGCTCCATCCAGTGGTCAGTATACGTGCATGAAATATGGATGAAAGAACTGAGAACTGAGCATGTTCTACAGCACTGCTGTACATAGGTACAGGCAGCTATGGCCAAATGTTTTGCGTCACCTAGAATTTTAGGATTGAGACATGACTATATATATATATATATATACACTATATATAAGAACATAATTTAGATATTTTATTGCACAACATTATATTGCACAAGTCTACCTGAAGCCATACTAGTAGTACAGCATTTCATGTTAGATTTCAAAATGTCACATTTTTCAATTTTTGTCAGTTTTTCGTTAAGTATATGGAAAACTACAGAGCGGTATGTAATTCAATATGCTAACGTGACATTATTCAGCAGGTTTCATTCGACTTTATGAAGCAACATTAGTTAATTCTATAGGGTGCAAAACATTTGGCCAAAGTCTAGTCCCTATAGGGTGCACATTCTCAGAATGTGTTTAGTTTAGTCAGTATCGCACTTTGCTGTATTCTGACAGCAGTGCTGATTGAGTTCTGTAATGACCTGTGATTGATTACTGCATAATGCGCCAGTGCTCTGTGTATGGTGTGTTTGGGACTGAAGAATACGCTACTTTGAGTCTGTACGCTGTTTATTTTTACTCTATGGAATAAAACTTCAAAGTTATCATCAGCCCTTCCTTTCAAAAGAACCCACACAGGGTGAGCTACATCCAAAGCATACAACAAAACCGGACCAACCCTGGCATTCTACTAACTATTAATGCAGACCACCCAATTAACCAGCAAGCTGACATTAAAACCTGCATGTCAACAGTGTGGACCAACATTCCAGCTGATGAAACTTTGGGCTATGTAATGATATGAGATCCTAAATTCACTGGCAAGACACACAGATTCTTTGAGATGACGGTTTTGCGTTGAGTTCAGTCAATAGAAATCTATGATCACTTACATCAAAATCCACTTTATCTCCCTCAGGCATTTTGGGCGCTGAGATATTCGGCATAAACGCCCTAAGGAAGAAAATAGATTAGGGTTAACGGAGGGAACACAAAGCCACAAAGTGGCTTGGAACTTGGTTTCGTGAGACTAGGTTTCAGGACACTGCATAGCACCCCAAGGGAGACTTGGAGTTTGATACAGTAAAGTTGCCTCAATTAAGGTCTCCCTGTTCCTGAATAAGTGCTTTTGTGTTCCCTCAGCTTTAGATGTCAAGCTTCTTAACACAGTCAACTGAGTGGGAATAACAATATAACATTAAAGATCAAAGTATGTAGGAGTGTGTAATGATTCACTGTGTACCGATGAATCATGATGCTTTCTTTACATGACATCATATCGTAATAGAGGTATGAATCATCTGGATGGTGATACCAGACCAAAGGCACAGCATAGTTCAGTGTAGATCATCAAAGAGTTCTTGAAGAATATACAGTATGTGTTTTATACAGTAGTTGGTATAGAAACATACTCTCCTATCTTATTTAATGTTTGCCTTTCAACACAATGCCCCATCATTAAATGACCATTTTATCCTATTATCGATCCTTCAAGTAGCCAATCAAAACAATGACATGTATCGCAATGCATACATTGTGACCTGCGAATTGTGATACAGATTGCATTGTGAGATTAGTGTATTGTTATACCTCTAGCAGTATTTGAATACGACAAAATTAAATCTTCGATGTTATCCAGGGAGGTCAGCTCATGTCAGGGTGTTTTTTCCCATAGAAGCAATGTTAAAGCAAGCTTGCCCTTTAAGTACGATTCTATAGAAAAGAGATGTGCTGACAAGGCCCTACTTGAATATCAGGTATGTAATAATCTACAATAATTAGGGCTGTATTTTTTCACAGTAAAATTGGCTTCTTTCACAGCATTTCACAGTCTAAAAATAGGTATTTTACAATTAAACATGATATTGTGCAGCTCTATGCCGTGTGTTCAGTCATTTACCGGAGGCAAACTAAACCATCTGCCAGGTTCAAAATGCAGGGTAGCAGGTAGTGCGTCAATAAGGCAAACATTAGCTGTATTTATTTTTAAGTGATAAAATATGTATATTTATGGAATTTTCATGGGGAACTACATATTACATGGCAATGGGTACAATTCACAGAAAACATCAAATCTGTGCTAACCGTGAAAAAAAAATAGTCTTAACAATAATTGATGCTAAAGCAAAAAGCAAAAAAAAGAAAAAATGTGTAGGGTCTTCACAAAACACAGCTGAAAACATGCATGTACATATTATTATAAGGGTTATGTATTGAGAAAACTGTAATGTTAAAAAGCAACAAAATACATTTGAAACTGTTTTGTGCACCTCATTGTAAAGATAAAACAAAGTCAGCATAATTTTTATTTGTGGGACACATATGTCCCTTGCGCCTTAAATGGTTAAACGGCTTGGTACAGTATTTATGTTAATTTGACTGTAGAAGTACTTACTTAGGTTTGGGCTTTGCCTCATCTGTGGATAAAAAAAAAAAAACAAGAACAAAAAGAAAGGGTTTGTAGAGATCGAAGCAATGCACTGACTATTCAATACAGTAACAGCTTCAAAGATGTTGGTTAGGCTCACACCGATATTACAGAGGAAAACTGGGACTGCAGACTTCTTTATAATCCTAAATACTGAACCCTTTCACAAAGATCCAACAGAAACTGAACTGTGCACATAGTTTTGTTCTGAGACCTGAATGAACCTGCTGCAGGGGGAGGGGAGGGCAGTCACTGGAACAGCACAGTGCTTTACTATCCATTCTCCACACTGAAACCTGAATGAACCTGTTTGCAGAGGGAGGGGAGGGCAGTCACAGGAACAGCACAGTGCTTTACTATCCATTCTCCACACTGAAACCTGAATGAACCTGTTTGCAGAGGGAGGGGAGGGTAGTCACAGGAACAGCACAGTGCTTTACTATCCATTCTCCACACTGAGACCTGAATGAACCTATTTGCAGAGGGAGGGGAATGTATCATTGGAACAGCACAGTGCTTTACTACCCATTCTCCACACTGAAACCTGAATGAACCTATTTGCAGAGGGAGGGGAGGGCAGTCACTGGAACAGCACAGTGCTTTACTACCCATTCTCCACACTGAGACCTGAATGAACCTATTTGCAGAGGGAGGGGAGGGTATCACTGGAACAGCACAGTGCTCATGAAGATGGTGTTCAGAGTCTGGGGAAATGCTTTTTATCTACAGTATAACACGCTTCAACAAAACCTGCTACTACACATTTGAAATATACTTAGAATGTGATCTAAATTGAATTACTACAGGCTGAAACAGGAAATTAAGAGGAATTCCATCACTAATCAAAAGCTGTGTATTTTGTTGGTTGAAAATTGAGTTAACAGTGAAATCAATAAGTACCCACCTTCTTCAGCATCCGCTGTGACTATTCAAAATAGAAAAGGAAAAAAAATTAAAAAGTTACTCAAATAATACTCATGTATAAGACACTACCTCACACAAAATCAGCCTGCTGTTATAATATGAACACTATTACAATGTATTTACAATTCACTGTTAGAATAATTAATACTTTTAATGAATAGGGCTGTATTTTTGTCAAGGTAAAAAAATGCTAACTTCACAGCATTTCATGGTAGTCGGTATTTCAAGATATTTCACGATTAAACAAAATATTTATTAAAGCAGAAAAAAATAGCATTGTCAAATTCAAAATAGATCATTTTCTCTAGTTATTAACTTATTACACAACAAATGTTCCTAAATATTTCAATGGGGATTTCCACAGGAAATTACATATTACACAGCAATGAGTACATTTCACAGAAATCATGAAATCCATGATAACCGTGAAAAAATACACCCTATAATATTTGTAAGTAACACTATAAATGGTGTCTCTAATTACTGTGTATTTACATAGTACTTACTTAGTAAATACATGTCTATTTACACTGTTATTATATATAGTTACAATGTACTTAATGAGTAAATTTTATTGCATGATATAGCCCTAATCCTAACCTAACCCTAACTCTACCTCTAACTCTAACCCTGACCCTAACCGTAACTCTAATCCTAACCCTAAACCCCCTAACCCTAACACTAACCCTAACCCTTTTCTGATACAATTGTGTAATTACATATATAGTGCAAAAAGGTTTACACATTAAGCACATTGTAACCATGCATAATGATGTTTAAGTATGCAGTAAGCAGCTGTTTCTTCACTTGTTTTACTCTGAATGGTAAATTAGTCTGATCAACACCAATGACCCTCACTCTAGCGGCTTTCATTTCTGCTCACTTGGTACCATAAATACAACTAGTTTTAAGACACATGAAACTTTATTATGTTTTTAAACCTCAGAGATTTCAACTATTAAAAACAGGAAAACCTGCAGGAGCATTCGAGAAGCGGCTCATTTGAGCTCAAGCGGAGCCTGGGTTTATAACAGCTCTGGGTCTAAGTTCTTGCCTGACAAAACAAAACAAAAACCTTTACCTTCCTTCGGTGGTTCATCCTGAGGAGGAGCTGGTGCTGCAGGTCAAGAACACAAAGCAACACCATTCGGTAGCATTAGTTAACATACAGGTAGTGGGCAAAAAACGGAAACACCAATGTAAAGTCACTTAATAGGGCGTTGGGCCACTATGGTATCCCGCTCTGTGGAGTTCTCGGTGGACCGTTTTTAATTAAACTGGCTGCTCGCACCCCAGGTTGAAATTTGCAGTCAATTGATCTGCAGTTGCTCGCCTGTTTTGCCTTGCACTTCAAATTAATGCACAGATATCACAATCCTGGAGTATGCGCTTCCGCCCACTGTTGTCTATTTGCTGCTGATGTCTTTCCCTTGGAGTTCCATGCCGACATCACCTTAGACACCGTTGCTCGTGAAACATCAGCAAGTTGAGCTGTCTTGGTCACTGAAGCACCTGCCAAACACGCCCCAACAATCTCCCCTCTTTCAAAGTCACTGAGGTCTCCTCCTGCAGCCATGCTAGCCATAATTATAGGCAACCAGGCCTGTCCAGCATTTTTATACATGACTCTAAGCATGATGGGATGTTATTTGCTTAATTAACGCATTAGCCACACCTGTGTGGAAGCCCTTGCTTTCAATATACTTGGTGTCCCTCATTTACCCAAGTGTTTTTCCATTTTTTTGTCCACTTCCTGCAGTTAACCCAGTACTTTAATCACATAGCAAGGCGATCAATCAGGAATGCAATATTATCGTTTCTTTAGAAATATATATTATGTGCACGCAGGCCTTTTGTTAAATATATTCCATCTGCAGTGTTGGAATAAAAAATAAGTTCTGTTTCTGTGTTTGTTCACTTCACAGCAATATTGTTTGTGGTAAATGAAGCAAATAAGAATAATTGTTGTTTTTATTGTAAGAAGTTTGTGAAGGCAGTAGTTCAAAGTAACATGGAAGGCTGTAGTTAATGCATGCCCCATAAGTTAGCATTAAAGTGTGTACAGTATTTATTGAAAGTACACATGACTTCAAGGTAATGTTGCATTTTACTCACCCAAAATACATTTTACTGACATAGCGTCTAAATTGGAGAGTAAATTACTCAGAGACCTAAACCTTATCTGGAGCTCTGGTAATATGTTTATAAAATGAATATTTCTTTCTCGTCTAAAGATGCAAACTGGAATTTGTGCTAAACACCTTGACAAACCTGGCATTAGTATCGTCTTACATTTACAGTCAAGGCATGTTACCATGTAAAAATTACATGAGTGTAAAGCCACACTGGAATACGAGGAAAATGTGAGGCAGATCTTACCTGGAGGTGCCGGTTCTGGGGACACAAAACGAAACAAGAGGGTTAAAGAAAAGACCCATCGGATTGGGATTATCAGAGGTATATGATGGCTGCTTTTCTTAGACTCTGTGGAGAACAACAATCCACACAAAACCAAGCAGCTGTTTCTTTCACTTGTTTTACTCTGAATGGTAAATTAGCCCGATCAAACGCAATGACCCTCACCCTAGCGGTTTTCATTTCTGCTCACTTGGTACCATAAATACATATAGTTTTAAGACACGTGAAACTTTATTATGTTATTAAACCTCAGAGATTTCAACTATTAAAAACAGAAAAACCTGCAGGAGCATTCGAGAAGCGGCTCATGAGCACAAGCGAAGCCTGGGTTTATAACAGCTCTGGGTCTAAGTTCTTGCCTGACAAAACAAAAAAAACCCTTTACCTTCCTTCGGTGGTTCATCCTGAGGAGGAGATGGTGCTGCAGGTCAAGAACACAAAGCAACACCATACGGTAGCATTAGTTAACATAGTTAACCCAGTACTTTAATCACTTAGCAAGGCGATCAATCAGGAATGCAATATTATCGTTTCTTTATATTCCAGCTGCAGCAGAATAAAAAAAAAAAGCTATGTTTCTGTGTTTTTTCACTTCACAGCAATATTGTTTGTGGTCAATGAAGCAAATAAGAATAATTGTTGTTTTTATTGTAATAAGTTTGTGAAGGCTGTAGTTAATTCATGCCCCAAAATTTAGCATTAAAGTACGTACAGTATTTATTGAAAGTACTCATGACTAAGGTAACGTTGCATTTTACTCATATAGTGTCTAAATTGGAGAGTAAATTACTCAGTGCCCCAAACCTTATCTGGAGCTCTGGTAATATGTTGATAAAATTAATATTTCTTTCACGTCTAAAGATGCAAACTGGAATTTGGGCTAAGCACCTTGACAAACCTGGCATTAGTATCGTCTTACATTTACAGTCAAGGCATGTTACCATGTAAAAATTACATGAGTGTAAAGCCACACTGGAATACGAGGAAAATGTGAGGCAGATCTTACCTGGAGGTGCCGGTTCTGGGGACACAAAACGAAACAAGAGGGTTAAAGAAAAGACCCATCGGATTGGGATTATCAGAGGTATATTTACACACAGCATGTGTGTGTCGCAGTAAATAGCTAAAGAACCACACAGAAACACACCACCGCTTTGACACTAGAAAGCCGTACAAATCCACGATTGCAACGTAACAGTGCAGCTATTAAGACTATGGCAAATTATGGATGATAAATCTAGATTTCATTTCATACCTTTTCAATATCATATTCTTTGTCATTAACTGTTGTTGTTTCTGCTTACTGGTAATTATTTACCGGGATTACTAACTATTAGACCTGCAGGAAGCGATTATTCGATTATTCAGATTGAGCTCTCCACAGAAATCAGGTGCTGACAGTCAGGGGAAGGTCACTGGTGTCGATCGGGCTGATTCACCATTCACAGTGAAACAAGTGAAGAAACAGCTGCTTGGGTTGTGATGCTTGCTGCTTTTCTTAGAAATCCACACAAACCCAAGCTGCTGTTTCTTCACTCGTTTCAGTCTGAGTGGTAAATTAGCCCGATTTGAATAATCGATTAATCGGTTTGTGCAGCTCTAACTGATGTCCTTTATTCAGCCACGGGGGCTGCTTCTGAAAAGCCTCCGAAAAGCTGCATTTCTGAAGCGAGGTGGTTTTAAAAAAAAAAAATTATCGACTGTAATTTCTGCTTACTCTGTAACATAAATGCAAATAGTTTTAAGAGACATGAAACTTTCTTCTTCTTTTTTTGTTTTTTTTAATTTGGAATCTGCAATTATTTTTTTTTCATTTTCTCACCAATTTGGAAAGAAAGCCCAATTATTTCGGGGGCTCACCGCTGCCACCCCCGTACTGACTCAGGAGAGACGAAGACGGACACACGCATCCTCCGGAACGTGTGCTGTCGGAGGACCACGCAGCTCTGGGCAACTTACAGGCAGGCACGCAGGCGTCCGGGGGTCTACAGGAGTCGCTGGTGCGTGGTGAGCTGAGGGCACCCTGGCCGACTTAAGCCCTCCCTACCCAGGCGGCGCTCGGCCAATTGTGCGCTGCCTCTTGGGAACTCCCGTCCGTGGTCGGCAGTGGAATAGCCTGGACTCGAACGGGCGATCTCCAGGCTATAGGGTGCATCCTGCACTCCATGCAGAGTGCTTATTCTGTTTTTAAAGTTCAACTACTAAAAACCTGCTGGAGCATTCAAGAAGTTCCTTGTCAGCTCAAGCAAGCTTGTGTTTATAACGGCTCTGGCTCTAAGTTCTTGCTTGACAAAAAAAAGAAAATCCTTTACCTTCCTGCAGTGGTTCTTCCTGAGCAGGAGCTGGTGCTGCAGGTCACCAAGAACAAAAGAAAAACAACAGTAGCTTTAGTTACCATAGTTACCCTAAACTATTTCTTTAATCACAGCACAGAAACCAGGACCAGAGGACACACAGTTAGAAATTAAGTGGAGACAGACTTAGGACAGAGAGAAGAAGACACTTCTTCACACAGAGTGGTGAGGGTATGGAATGGGCTACCTAGGGTTACCAAGTCATGTTATTGACGCTAAATCACTGGGATCCTTTCAGACCTAACTTGATAAAGTTCTAAGATCAATCAGCTACTGAGAACCGAATGAGCTAACCGATGGGCTGAGTGGCCTCCTCTCGTTCGTTCATTAGCCACAGGGCAGTACCTACAAATTCTGAAGTGCTCTAAAATATATTAAAAAATTCTAATTTTTCCAATTTTTGAAAAGAGAAGCCTGGGGAGCGTTAATGCAGCGTGGCCATGGAGATGACAGCAACCTCTTCTTCAGCTAGTGTGGATTTCAAATTGAAAACTCAGTGACTTGGTTTATAAAGCCAATGTAAAAATGACAGGACAATCGAAGAAAGGGTATTCAATATAATTACTTTGTAATTTTTACTACGTCTTGAAATTGTAGATTTCTTTCTGTTTTAACTGACATGTGAAGCACTTTAAGATACTGTGGTATGAAAGGCTCTATATAAATAAAATACATTGAAATGAATACTCTGAAGAATAGAATTCACAAGGCAAGGGGCATTACATCAGAAAGCCTTCAAGGAGACTTGTATATCTCAACTGCATGTGTGGAAATCAGATCGCTTATATACATGCGCATTTAGAGTATGTGTTGGCTGTTTTTTAATATGTTTTTAAATGTTCTGAGCAGGGCTATATGTTTAAATAATACATTCCAGAATATATATATATATATATATATATATATATATATATATATATATATATATATATATATATATATATATACAGACGTGCTCAAATTTGTTGGTACCCTTATAGCTCATTGAAATAATGCTTCATTCCTCCTGAAAAGTGATGAAATTAAAAGCTATTTTATCATGTATACTTGCATGCCTTTGGTATGTCATAGAATAAAGCAAAGAAGCTGTGAAAAGAGATGAATTATTGCTTATTCTACAAAGATATTCTAAAATGGCCTGGACACATTTGTTGGTACCCCTTAGAAAAGATAATTAATAATTGGATTATAGTGATATTTCAAACTAATTAGTTTCTTTGATTAGTATCAAACATGTCTCCAATCTTGTAATCAGTCATTCAGCCTATTTAAATGGAGAAAAGTAGTCACTGTGCTGTTTGGTATCATTGTGTGCACCACACTGAACATGGACCAGAGAAAGCAAAGGAGAGAGTTGTCTGAGGAGATCAGAAAGAAAATAATAGACAAGCATGGTAAAGATAAAGGCTACAAGACCATCTCCAAGCAGCTTGATGTTCCTGTGACAACAGTTGCAAATATTATTAAGGAGTTTAAGGTCCATGGAACTGTAGCCAACCTCCCTGGGCACGTCCGCAAGAGGAAAATCGACCCCAGATTGAACAGAAGGACAGTGCGAATGGTCGAAAAAGAACCAAGGATAACTGCCAAAGAGATACAAGCTGAACTCCAAGGTGAAGGTACGTCAGTTTCTGATCATACCATCCGTCGCTTTTTGAGCGAAAGTGGGCTCCATGGAAGAAGACCCAGGAGGACTCCACTTTTGACAGAAAAACATGAAAAAGCCAGACTGGAATTTGCTAAAATGCATATTGACAAGCCACAATCCTTCTGGGAGAATGTCCTTTGGACAGATGAGTCAAAACTGGAGCTTTTTGGCAAGTCACATCAGCTCTATGTTCACAGACGAAAAAATGAAGCTTTCAAAGAAAAGAACACCATACCTACAGTGAAACATGGAGGAGGCTCGGTTATGTTTTGGGGCTGCTTTGCTGCTCCTGGCACAGGGTGCCTTGAATCTGTGCAGGGCACAATGAAATCTCAAGACTATCAAGGCATTCTGGAGCGAAACGTACTGCCCAGTGTCAGAAAGCTCTGTCTCAGTCGCAGGTCATGGGTCCTCCAACAGGATAATGACCCAAAACACACAGCTAAAAGCACCCAAGAATGGATAAGAACAAAACATTGGACTATTCTGAAGTGGCCTTCTATGAGTCCTGATCTGAATCCTATCGAACATCTATGGAAAGAGCTGAAACTTGCAGTCTGGAGAAGGCACCCATCAAACCTGAGACAGCTGGAGCAGTTTGCTCAGGAAGAGTGGGCCAAACTACCTGTTAACAGGTGCAGAAGTCTCATTGAGAGCTACAGAAAACGTTTGATTGCAGTGATTGCCTCTAAAGGTTGTGCAACAAAATATTAGGTTAGCGGTCCCATCATTTTTGTCCATGCCATTTTCATTTGTTTTATTATTTACAATATTATGTTGAATAAAAAATCAAAAGCAAAGTCTGATTTCTATTAAATATGGAATAAACAATGGTGGATGCCAATTACTTTTGTCAGTTTCAAGTTATTTCAGAGGAAATTGTGCATTCTTCGTTTTTTGTGGAGGGGTACCAACAAATTTGAGCACGTCTGTATATATATATATATATATATATATATATATATATATATATATATATATATATATACTGTATATATCAGTATATTTCACATAGAGCAGGCCCTTTAAAGAAACATTAAGTCACTAATCAGTTGGTATATTGCAGCCACCGTGACACAGTTTTACATAGAAATTAAATTATAATAATCTGTGTTTTTATGAATAATAACAATAATTCAAGTGCGTACCTTCTGTTTCTTCTCAGAACAAATGAAGGGAAAAGAAAAAAGGCTTAATAATTCAAATACAATCCATCAATGTTTAAAAACTGACTGACTGGAAGCAGAAAGCTTCAGATTACTATAAACCACTCAGTATCCACGCATCATTTCGTTTCGCAATTTTCAAGAAACTCAACCTACATTTATTTCAGCAGTAATAGACCAGCAGTAAGGCCAGTCCACACTGAAACGATTAAAACTCAAGTTTGTTGGCAATGCTGTAGGGGAACTTTGTTGGGAGCAAAATCTGTCAAGTTTATGTGTCCACACTGTAGGGTGAAACTGTGTTGGAAATATCACATGAGAGTAAAATGTATTGGTAATGTTAAACTAGTTTACTGGAGGTGACTTTGGTATAAGTTGATTGGAGAGAGAAAGCATGTGCAGAAATGTATGGAGTATGATCAACAATTAACCACAGTAACCTCTCCCATTATGAAAAAGGTCACCCAAGGTCAAATAATTCACGCTGCAATATGCCCTACGGTTACCAGATTTCCAGTCTGAAAAAAAAAACGGGAAACAATTCTCATTTATCACACACTACCCTATGCAGTATTTTTTCTTAAATCTCTGGTCAGCAACTTTTTTTCTGCTAGAGTTGTGTGTTGTTTGTTGTGGGGGGCTTACTCTGCTTAATCTACATCAGTGAGTAATTCAGCTATGTGGGGTATGATTGGAATTCCTTTCAGTCTGGCGGCTCGCACTGGTATCGCTCTCTGTTGCTGGTGTTAATGAGCGTGTGTTTCCTTTAATAACCATCCAGTTATCACAGGAAATATCAACTGGGTGAGCCCATTGAAAAAATTGATTACCATTTATTATATAGAGCTATGGCCAAAAGTTTTGCATCACCCCATAGAGTTAACACATTTTGCTTCATAAAGTCAAATTAAACCTGCTGAATAAATGTTACGTTAACATTGAATTACATACCACTTTGTAGTTAACGAAAAACTGACAAAAATTTAAAAATGTAACATTTCGAAATGAACATGAAATACTATACTACAATGATGGCTTCCAGTAGACTTTTGCGATATCATTTTGTAGTTTTTGTGATTTCATG
Organism: Acipenser ruthenus; assembly: GCF_902713425.1. Classification (NCBI taxonomy): domain Eukaryota; kingdom Metazoa; phylum Chordata; class Actinopteri; order Acipenseriformes; family Acipenseridae; genus Acipenser; species Acipenser ruthenus. The sequence continues at coordinate 31,972,367 of NC_081202.1, read as the reverse complement.
ATGTTAAATAAAATCAAAATTATGTTCATATAGTTTTAAAAAAAGATGTATGTCTCAATCCTAAAATTCTAGGTATATATATATATATATATATATATATATATATATATATATATATATATATATATATATTTAGCAGACACCCTTATCCAGGGCGACTTACAACTATTACAAGTTACCACATTGCAAGGTATTGTATTAAAAAATATCACATTACAGGTTATCACATTATAAAATATCACATTACAGAATAACATACAAATAAGAGCAGATATGAAAGTACAATAAAATCAATTTGAGTAAGAGCAAAATAAGGCATATACAGTTGTAGTCAAAAGTTTACATACCCCAATGGAAATCTATAATTTCTAGAAATTTCTCAAAAACAAATAATTATAGGATAGGAAAAACCTTTTGTAGCAAAAGTTTTGCTTTTGTAGATGAGGGGGAAAAAGTTACAAGAAATAGATGTCTACAATTATTTATTTAAGCATTTTTTTGAATTTTTTTCCAAAAACGGTAATTCAAAAGTATTCATACCCTGACGAGGAAAATTAAATTAATAGCTAGTTTATTAGCTTTTAATTTAATTTTAAAGGCACCTTTTGCAATCATAACCTCAATCAAAACGATTAAGATATTTGTCAATGAGCTTTAGTGATTTTTGACCATTCTTCAACATATAATTGTTCCAGTTCATTCAAATTCCGAGGACTTCTCTTGTGCACAACCTTCTTCAACTCATACCAAAGATTATCAATCGGATTTAGATCGGGAGTTTGACTAGGCCATTCCAGAACCTTGATTTTATTCTTCTTTATCCATTCTGAAGTAGATTTTGATGTGTGCTTTGGATCGTTGTTGTGTTGGAACGTCCAGTTGCACTTTAAACCAAGTTTTGTAGCAGAGGGTTTCAGATGATTGGCCAATATCTTTTGGTTTCACAAACTTTAAGCAGTTTTCCTAAGAGTGGCTTTTTCCTTGGCCTGCGACCATTGAGACCTTCACCATGCAATACTCGACATATGGTTGAAATGAAAACCCCAGTCCCACTTGCAGTAAATTCACTTTGAATATTTTTGGCAGTCAATCTAGGGCTGTTATTAACCTTCCTCACAAAAATTCTACTTGTTCTAGTTAAAGAACCTTCTTTCTTCCAGACCAAGGGAGTGTTGTGACAGTACCATGAGTCTTGTACTTCTTGATAATAGAAACGATAGATAAAATTAGGATACTCAAATACTTGGAAATCTTCTTGTATCCTTCTCCAGCTTTATGATAATAAATACGTTTCTGCCTTTGCTCTTTACTTTTTCCAATATTGACGTATTGGTAATCAGCAATCATCCTATGCTTAACCCTTTTATACTCTCTAAGAATGTTCACCTACAATCCAGCATTTTTTGGACTTCTAGAATGAGGTTCTGCATTATCATATTGAAATTTCTAGCACCTTGTAGACAATTCAATCATAGCATCAAAGGGTACGGATACTTCTGAATGAGCATTTTTGGGAGTTTCGCAATAATTGTAGACATCTATTTCTTGTAACTTTTTTCCTCATCCACTAAAGCAAAACTTTTGCTACAAAAGATTTTTCCAAAAATTCTTTGTTTTAGAGAAATTTCTAGAAATTTTAATCTGTTTCAATAAATGAATTGTATCATATTGCTTTCCACATGTCTGATGCCAGGGTTTCTTGCAAATTTAACTTGAGACTCCGTGAAACAAGGCCCTTACCTTCCTCAGCAGGAGCTTCCACTGGGGCTAAGCAGAAAAACACAGTCAGGAACTACAGCCACAAACTGCACTGAAAACCATGTGTGTTTATATTGAGAGAATCGCATTCAGGAGTAAACACTTACCTTCCTCCTCCCTGCAAGGAGAGAATACAAAGAACACATAAGCATTGTAAGGCATATAATGTATGCCTGTGTTTATTCACTGCTCTCCCATTTATTGATTGATTGATTGCATGCATATAATGCATTTAAAAGTGTGTGTTTTCTAAACAATATTATACACCGGGCTCTGCTCCCCCATTGTTTTCTATTAAGATCAGCTGTACTGTTACTGCTCAATAGTATTAAATGTAAGGCTCTCCATACATTTACTAACCACAAAGAATGTATGATATGCTGCCCTCCCATTTTGCCAAAATGTCTCCATTGAAATGCAGGGATGGCAATAAGACTTCCATTGCATAGTGTTTTGATCCATTCCTGGTTCTGCTATGAGTTTAATAAGACACACCTGAGCTTGTTACCTATACACTGTGGCTAATTAAGCTCTTAGTAAAACCTGGAATGGGTGAAACAGCTGTGCAATAGGAGTCTTATATCCATCCCTTTTTTATCATTTCAGGGGGTCGGTTTCCCGCTTTATAAAAACCCAATGATTTTGAATGAGTGTAATTTTGGAATAGCTCTAACACATGTATAAAAAGTAGATGCAATAACATTGAATAAACTTACTGAACTTCCTCCACTGCTTCTTCCATGTCGGCCATCTTTATATCTTACCTTTTAAAACACAGAGACAGGAAAGCAGATTGTTTAAATTGTAAGATACATTTATCAACTGATAAAAAGTGCAAAAAAGCTTATCAAGTATATAGTGTCACTCATATTAAAATGCTGTATTACGGTTCTAACCCCAAACTCTCAAACAGAATGGCAGCAGAGTGAATAACCCTTTCCCCTTGCCAGTCCACCAGGAGAGCTTGGGACAGTTCAAGTCACACCCAATGCATTCTGGTAAGTGTAGTCCTGCTGTGAAAGGTACCTGAGACAGGTAAAATATACCAGAATGCATTGTGTTGTGAGTTGAAAAGCCTGAACTGCCCCAAACTGTCCCGGTGAACATGGAGTCATATGGTAACCCTTGTGTTACTAGATTTCCAGAGTGAAAAACAGGGATATATATTTTTTTCAATTCACTGATGCTGTAGCAACTCAAAGGCGGCAAAATAACTGTATATAATGACACAATCAGAATTTAAAAGTTACCAACTTTTCTTTGTACGCTTCACTAGACTTTCTCCAAAATTAATGACTCAGCGTGACCAAATAGCTTGATTTTTGTTTCATCACTCCACAAAACTTTTGACCAGAACTCATATCCATCATTCAAATGCCATTTTGCAAACTTTAAGCGATTGTCCTTGTGACGTTTTCCTAAGAGTGGCTTTTTCCTTGGCCTGCAACCATTGAGACCTTCACCATGCAATGCTCAACCTATGGTTGAAATGGAAATCCCAGTCCCACTTGCAGCCAGTTCACTTTGAATATCTTTGGCAGTCAATCTCGGATTGTTATTAACCTTCCTCACAATTCTTCCACTTATTCTTGGTGAAAGAACCTTCTTTCTTCCAGACCGAGGAAGCGTTGTGACAGTACCATAAGTCTTGTACTTTTTGATAATAGAAACAATAGTTGAAATTGGGCTACTCAGATGCTTGGAAATCTTCTTGTATCCTTCTCCAGCTTTATGACAATAAACAGTTTTCTGCCTTCAGGTCTTCAGATAGCTCTCTACTTTTTCCAGCAATGACAGCAATCATCCTATGCCTAACGCTTATACAGTATATTCTCTAAAAATGTTCACCTACAATCCAGCATTTTCTAGACTTTTCTAGAATTAGGTTCTACATTATCATATTAAAATTTCTAACACCTTGTAGACAATACTATCGTAGCATCAAAGGGTATGAATACTTTTGAAATAGCATTTTTTGAGTTTTGCAAAAAGAAATGCTTAAATAAATAATTGTAGACATCTATTTCTTGTAACTTCTTTTCCTCATCCACAAAAGCAAAACTTTTGCTACAAAAGATTTTTTCTAAAATTCTTTGTTTTCGAGAAATTTCGAGAAATTATAAATTTCCATTGGGGTATATATATACACTGCTGTGCAAAAGTCTTAGACACGTTGCATTTTTCTACTCTATTTCTGCCAGTTCTGTTGTCAATTCAACGCTTGTCTTCTTTCTATTCCTTAAGGATATTATCTTCAAGTATTGCTCATCTTTGTTAGACAGCTTTTTAGGTCTTCCAATCCTGGGTTTGTCAATTACAGATGATGTTTCTCTGTACTTGTTGATTATGCTTCGGATACCACACCTTGAAAATCAAGTGATGCGAGCTATTTCACTCAATGTTTTTCCTTCTTTATGCAAGTCAAGGTTGTCATAATAGTAGAAAACACTAGTGGAGGCTTTGAGTAAATTGTTGATGCTCATAATGCATGAGAGTAGAAAAATGCAACATGTCTAAGACTTTTGCACAGCACTGTATATTAAATCAGTTATGGAAATGGCTGTGTTAATCAATGGTCCAGGAACTTAAACAGAATATTAATTATTAAACAGATAAACTGAATTATTAAACAAGTAATCCAATATTTCTTTGCACGTTTTATTTTTGTGGAATAAATTACTATGCTGTCAACTTGCTGAGCACACTGCTACATGTGATAGCAAAACCGGGACGATTTAATAAACAAAAATGAAGGCTGAAACTTGCACAATCCCAGTTTTCCAGGGATGTCGGTTAACCCTAGGCAATCCTAAATTGTCAGAAAAGGGGATCATGCTCTAGGGTGCCATCTTGTGAAGGGTATTCCAAGCGCCATTCCTGTGTGAAGTCCTCTAGGTCGGCCTTGTTGGGAGTGGCAGGTACCACGGTGAGGGGCTTGGATCTTGCTGACAGAAACTATGGTTCTTTGGGAGGCGGTCCTCTGGGTAAGTCTGACTAAGGACAGCTACAGCTGCATGTCTCCTGGGATTGGTTTGGTTGCTTGAATGAAAAGAGTTCTTGAATGCCTCCCCTGTCTACAGGGTATTGAACCAGGTAACCACCTCACAAGCTATGCAGAGCCATCCAAGCTCCTTTGGGCCTGTTTTCATTTCTGTTTCTGTACTGTAAATACTGGTTTGTAAGCCGAACTCCAGACTGACTTTTTAAAGAGCTCTGTGTGGGTATTTCTTGTTGGGCCTAACCCTATAGGCCAAAATAAAGACTTCCTGTATGGGCTTGTTGACGGCACCGATATGACAGACCGCTCTTATCCTGCACAGAAACATACAGTACTGCAGCAAGCCAGCAGGGGGAGATGTTTACATACAGGTGGGTTAATGGTTTCATAGCAGGATTGCACCTGGAGAAGGGGGTTCAGAATTTATGCGGCCAGTGTGACCAACTGTATAAGAGATCAAATTTCATAGATGTGTAATACATATTAATATGTATCATGTGTATTAATTATAATTTAAATTAGTAATAACACTTACAAATGCTATACACATATTATCATTCCCATCCCAAACCACCCAAGTGGCCCACATTTCACAGGTCAGACCTGCAAATTCACATTAAAACCCGCAGACCTGCGACAGTCATTGTACAACCTGCAAAATAAAACTTGTGTGTAAGATCAGCTCTCCAGCTGATGAAACGTTGGACCTGTGCACCCTGAAAATGACCTTGTAACAAACCTTACTATAATGAAACAGGAGACCTGGAACATGAGACCACCATCCTGTCCACAATAAAATACATTGTGAAGCTAAGAATACGTTATTGTGAGGGCAGGGGTTAGACGCCCTTCCAGATAATAAACCTGGCATCTCTGCTGAGCGGTTTCAAACAGTGTGCAATAAATCAGCCTCTTCACACATGCCTGGCTTCTAATTCTAGATACACACCCCTCCCAAACAGTCTGCATTAAAAAAAATCACTTGCTGTGTATTACTGTCACTTTTACATTATTAATGAATTCCAAAAGAATTATTTTAACATTAAAAATGAATGCACTGTATACAAAATGCAGCTACAATGAATTTGAATAGAAAAAAAAATCATCTATCCCTTTCTTCTGTATTTCCTGAAATTATTGTTCATGCAAAAAATAATCTACTTTGAAGCCAAACCTATTTTGCTTTGCGAATCCTTCATGCGAATATAACACGTGTGATTCATTCAAAAACACATTCAGAAAAGACAAAGCATAGCGATTAGGATTTCAGTCCATTCATATGTAAATAATTCATTAGGATATTGACTATAGAGGCCCTGTACAGCACAGTATTCTGCATTAAAAAAAATGCTGATATTTCATATGGCATCAACTCTTAAACCCTCAACAAATGCATTTATTTCATTTTGTATTTTAGATGACATACATACATGTACCAATAATGCAATGAATATTACTACAACCATTAATGCAATTAAATACTACTATTACTACGACTACTACTACCGCTAATAATAATAATAATAATAATAATAATAATAATAATAATAATAATAATCTTTTCATATTTCATTCAGTCTCCTCTTACAGCATTTGCATATTTAAGATCTGCAATACCCATGTGATATTTAGACTATCAGAAAGAATAAACATTAAAGACACTTGCTTCTCATATAATATCATATAACTCATATAATAGGATCAGTTATGTCCCCTTCTATTCACGAGCTGCACTGTTTAACTTCAGATATGCAGCACACCACCTGAATGAAGCCGCTAGCACCAGTCAGTGGAACAGTGAATGGCACAGGCTATTCAATAGGCTGGCACATGTTTCAGGCAGCCACAGATTCCTGGTTCTGTATGTCTAAGACAATACCACAGCACTGCCTGTTCGTTCATTGTGAACCCTGCTTACCTGTCGCCAATGGGAGGAGGGAAGATTAGCCAGGTCTGAACATTCAGACACTTTCATGTGGGCTTAAGTTTCCCATCAATGGAATTCTCGGTCATGTGACCCGGTGGCTCTGCTGATTGGTCGGCCGAGTTAAGAATAGCTGCTCGGAATGTTCATTGTCTAGTGTTAGAATTTAGAATCACACTCATAATTCAGGTCAGAAGCAGGGTTCTGGTTGTATGGGTTTTTACCTGATGCCAGTAACCTGTCATTTCTGTAGTTGTTTCGTTTGGTGTATTATTCTCACACTGCTACCTTATGTTTGCTGATCTGACAGATTTGGTATGGGGTTTGGTTGGCAGGTGCTTCTGTTCCCAGACTGCTTATATATGCATCTACTAGAGATACAGTATTTATTAGTGTTACATTACAGTGCACACAACAGTACTTTATTTACTTTGGTTTTCACTCCAATCTACTACAGTATTCTCGATCATGGAGTAAATATATATATAAATAAAATACTCTACAGCATTTTCTGCAGCTTATTTATTACTGCATTTCCTGCATAATTTAACAGTATTGTCTAAACAATTTACTTCAGTATTTCTTCTGTGCAATTTAGATTATTTACTACTGTGCTTTCTGCTACTGTACATTATCTAATGCAGTATTTCTGTACAATTCACAATATGTATTAACATTTTTTTCTACACAATTTACTACAGTATTTTCACACCCTAAAACAGTAATTCTGTTTTGTCTCCAGAAGTTAAATTCATTACTAGTTTTCAGCATAATATACGACAGTATTTCTGCACAAGTTTTTCCAAACAATCTACTACAGTATTTCCGCACCATTTTCATTATTTACTGTAGTGTTTTCTGCTACATTACTTACTGCAGTATTTGTGCCCAGTTTAATTGATTTGCCAGTATGTCTGCACAATTTACTGCAGTACTTTCTGCACAATTTACAATTACTGCAATAGAAAATACTGTAGTAATTATGCAAATAGCACTAGTAAGTAAAGCACTTACTGATACAGTAAATCTAATTTGTATGTAAATACTGCAGCAGAAAGTGTGAAAACATTAGTGAAGCAGGAAAATTGTGCAGAAAATACCCAAAGTAGAAAAGTGCAAAATGCTGCAATAAATTGTCCAGAAAACACTGGAATAAATTACTGGAAATGTGCAGAAAACACAGCAATGAATGCAAATTGTACAAAAATACTGTAGAAATCCCTGCAGTAAATTGTTGTGAAAATACTGCTGTCATTTGTAAAGAAAACACGTACGTTGTTCAGGAAATACTGTTGCAAATGCTGCATGAAACACAGTAAAGAATAACAGAAAGTATTCTGTACATTGTGCAGAGAATATTGTAGTGTGCACAGATAATAGTAAATAGTGTGAATTGTGCAGAATACACTAACAATGAATGTACATTATGCTCAAATACTGCTGTAAATAATACATTATTATTATTATGTATTTATTTAACAGACGCAGATCACACAGCCTCCTAATAAATACATTGTGCAGTACTGGTACATCAGTTTGTAAGTAATGTAAACTGAGCTAAAAATAATGTTCTGAAAAGCTCTTCAGAATATCCTGTATATAATATACACTGTACCAGAAATACAGCACTGTCACGTAAATTGCACAGAAAACACTTCATAAATAATGTAAATTGTGTAGAAAATACTGCAGCCACTACTTGGAAACATACTGTTGTAAATTGTGAAGAAAATACTAGAAAAAATGTAAATTGTGTAGAAAAATAGCAAAAAAAACACTAATAAATAACGTGATCTGTGAACAAATATTACAGCAAATTTTGCAGAAAATAATGTAGAAGACTGTGTATGTAAAAACTGTAGTAAATTGTGTTAAAATACTGTAGCAAATTGTGCAGTAAATATAATGTGCATAAAATAATGTGGTAGTTTGTGCAGAACACATAAGAAAATAATGAAAAACTACATCCAGGTCAACCATATAAGCCAACTAATAATAATAATGGTATTCCAATGTGATATTGTTAAATCTGGCTGACTTTAACATACTGTAGCCCTAAGTGCCCCTAATTACACCCTGTTGCACTGTAATAATCTAGTACTTACTCAGATAACTGTAGTTACAGTGCATTCACCCACCAGGGGAAGTGTTGATTCACGCATGAATGCAGGCCTTGTACATGTGAGCAACAGCATTTGTTACAAAGGAACATGGAATGAATACGGGCAATTCAATCCACATGAATCAACAGGGCTGAACTCAAAATGAATGACTTCAGAACTCACAGGGAGTGCAGAAGATATCCAGGTGTTGATCCTGTGGGGTTCAGCTGGAATTGATTATGAAATTGCAGCCACTATTTGAAAGCTTTCCCAATGAGTGTAAAGTGTTATTTCTATAAACAATTGAAACGCCTTGCATAGATACATCTAAGCCCCCTTAAGGCATACCCACTGCAGAACAAATAAACACACAAACACACTCTTCTTGGACATTATCTATTTATTGTGGTGGCTGTTTTCACGATACATTGTTTAAACAAATATTTTGCATGAAGCTATCCTCTACACTACAAATACCCACAGTGTTTACAAAAATGGCAGCATTTGCAGATGATACAAAGACAAAGGATTGCATAGTTTTCACCCCTACACAATATTTTGAGTGTAGTTGTGTTTTTTATATGTAAACTAAAAACAGAAGTACAAAAAAAAAAAAATCATTTAAAAAAACAACTCCACTATAAGCATCTTTCAGCTCGTTGCCTCCGTTCCATTTTCCTTGCCCATACACATGATCCTACTGCCAGGAATTGCTAGGGCCACCATTCAAAAAACTGTTGTTTTACGTGAACCTGTTTTTAATCTTGTGTAGGTAGATTTTTTATTTGTTTCACATTTAAAATGTGCTGCTATGGAGACTGGCCCTTCAAACAACCCAAGAGATCCTTAAATTGACATTAAAACCCGCAGACCCGCGACAGTCATTGTACAACCCGCAAAATAAGACTTCTATGTAAGATCATTGTTTGGGTGATTATGTTTTTCGTTATCATCCTCATGGGTTCTTAATTCAAGTTGCAAATTACATCATTTAAAATTAACCAATGTTGTTGTTTTCTTTTTCTTTTACTGATTCGAAATGTCATTTTAAATCATTTAGGTCAGATTAATCTGTGTCCAAAAGTTTCTTGAGGAAGTGTAGTCCGGTAGACTTTTGCAATATAATTTTGATTACATGATTTTATATAGTTTAAAAAAAAAATCAATTTGCAATCTCTGTACAATCCATTTGCAATCTCTCTCTCTCTCTCTCTCCCTCTCTCTCTCTCTCTCTCCCCCTCTCTCTCTCTCTCCCTCTCTCTCTCTCTCTCTCCCCCTCTCTCTCTCTCTCTCGCTCTCTCTCTCTCTCTCTCTCTCTCTCTCTCTCTCTCTAGCACTTCTCTAACAGGAGAGGGACAGAGTGTGTCACAATTACGGGTTAGAGTTTGAATTAAGACGCTGTAAGAATTACAACCTGCTGCTAAATGTGTTCAAAATGACTTTCTCAACACACAGACTTTTTTTTTAGAGCAGGGTTTAAATCTAATCTTTCATTGCCTGCTATGAATAACAATCCGCATTGGATTCTCATAATGCATGTCTTATAATACATGCCATGAAAGTTGAGGGACAATGGAGTATGTCCGTGTACGAAAAACAGATTCTGCTAAAGAAGGGCTGTTATATATATATATATATATATACATATATATATATATATATATATATATATATATATATATATATATATATATATATATATATATATATATATATATATTAATTGAAATGTTTAATCCCACCCGCCCACCTGCATCTCATCGATAGCTTCAGGTATGTATCTTTGTTACAACAAAACGTGACATCTCAAATAACAAGCTGTGAAATAGACTATAATGTAAATGTTTATTACTAGATATATGTCCTTACATATATTGGAGCGTTCTACTGCCAATAAAAAGTGCTGTATAAACTAAAACTCTCAAAGCAATGTGTGCACGTGTGTTGAAACCTCTAACCACCTCTTATAATGTCTCCTAATCTTTACCACTGTAATCAGTACCACGATCGGCTTACAATATTCCAATTGCGGCATTTTACTTTGCTAGAAAGATAAACTTGCTATATTAAAAGTAAAAAAGGAGGATGCTATTCTCAACTGCAGAAAGGAACAATGAACAATCTCTGTTTTCAATAGGGAATCGGATCATCATCCAAATCGTCGACAGCGATTGCCGTCTTTTCTTTCTGCAGTTCGTAACATGAAATAAAATACAAACAATAAAAAAAAAAAAAAAGATTTGATATCGCTATAAACGTTTTAAATTTCACAGCATATTTTTCTAAATAAAGTAAAAAGGTCTTGTGCAAAGGCTGTATACTTTAAACACGACTGTATAAAACTGTGGCCTTTTTGTGCTAATATCATTTTTTTGTTCTTTTTTCCTGGGCTACTGCAAAATCTTTTTTTTTTTTTTTGGTATTAAAATATAAATAGAAAAAAAGGACAGTCGAGCACTTTGACGTATGTTTCTTCCATTCCCCTCAAGCATCTTAGTGTTGGTGCCCCATTCCTGCAAAAAAAAACAGAAAACTGTCAATGACCTGAAAACATGCCAACACTTTGGATGCAAAGCTAACCTCAACGTTCAAATGCTGTTCATAAGTGTATAAGGCCTGCATTCAGGGGATTGTGAGAAGTGTCAATTAATTAATGCATGGCTGCATGCTGTATACATGTGATCAGCACAATGTGGTACAAAGGAACATAGAATGAATACAGGTAATTAAATCCACATGAATCCACATTAAATCCACATGAATTAACAGGGCTGAATTCAAAATGAATGAGTTCAGAACTCACAGGAAGTGCAGATATTCAGGTGTTATTCCTGTGGGGTTCAGCTCGAATTCATTTTGAATGCGCTGCCCTTGTTTAAAGTGTCACCAGAGTGAGAGAGACCCTCAGTCTTTTTTTACACTTTGCTGTGCTTTTACTATGGAAAACTTTTATAAGGGTTAGTTTACCATGGTTTGTATTTTCAATATGCTTTACCATGCTTTCAAGGTGCTTTATTACACTTTGCTGCGTATAAGGGCACTGGCTAGTTGGAGACCCCCCAGATTCACGTCATTAGTGACCTGAGCTGGAATTGACCTCCAGTCTCTAGGGGCTAGAGAATTAGTCCCTTTATTAAAGTAGCAAGGGGGGCCACTTTAACAATGTGTTAATCTAAATGGGATCGCTGCGTCACTTGAGGTCAGCAGTATAGCTAAAATGTCCACTCGCTTCTCCACATCTCCTATCCTGGCAGTCAACTCTCTCCAGTTATCATGCCTGCAATGTGCTGTTAATCCTCCTCAGCACGGGGCTATAATGTGACAATGCAGCAGCTGTCTGGCTGTCATGGGGCATTTCAGGATTTGAAGGGAGGTTTTATGCATTACCCCGACAAGGCTGGCATCTCACAGGCACAGCAGGTTATGTAAAGTATTGACCCTGCTGCGTGGTTATAAATAGAGAGCGGTGTGCCAGTGACATTTAAAAAAGCCATACCCAAAAAGACGAACGAACGGCAGAGATTGATGGGCGATGGCAGTCTGGAAATCACAGGTGTGAGACACACGCACTGCCCATCAATCACTGCTGGGGGGGGGGGGGGGGGGGGGCAGTCTGTCCTTAAACAAGTGTGGCATTTTCATATCCTCTATAACTGGATTTCAACTCATGAAAGAACACAAAAATATGACCTGGCCAGGGGTGTCGGAGGCCACAGCTGCCCTGCTGCATGAATTATACCTGCCCCCAATCTAGAGTTTTAAAATAGCCCTTGCCTTCCTGCTGAGGCCTAGGTTTTCCACACTGTGTGGTCTCACTCACCATTGGTAACTGATTTGTTCCTCCCTCCAGCTGTTACCTGCAAAGACACAGCCACGAGAGAGAATTAGTTTTTATTTTAAAGTGGTGGTTTAAAGTTTCTGTTTTTATGCAAGCTATTCCGGACTGTGGTTGATGATCCAGTAACAGTTTGACGAATATCAAATTGCTTTTATTTATTAAATACAAATTCTGACAACGCTACAATAATGAAAGAGTTTTGTGTGTGGGGAGGGTGTGGTGGTAATACAATTCAGAATGTAGGACAGGGAACCTGGTTTCAGGAGACTATCTTTCAGGACACAGCATGGCACACCAGGGGAGACTTGGGGTTTGATACAGAAAAGTTGCCTCCAGCTAGGTCTCCTGGAACCTGGTTTCAAGCCACTGTTCCTGAAAAAGTGGCTTTGTGTTCTCTCAGCTTAAGGAAATAAGGATTCTGTAAAGTTCAAAGGGTCACAAAAACAACCGGTTGAGTGCCAGAATAATATAAGGGGGGGCGGGAGGGATAATACAAATTGGTGTCAAAATAATATTCTACACAGGGGCAGCATTGAGTCCATTTGTGTTACTTTAGTTTCTCTCGTAATTCAAGGCATTGTCGGTCTAATTATGGGTCTGTTCACAGACTGGGCAGCTTCATGTACAGCAGTATACAAATGTATTGCAACGCCCCATTGCTTCTGTAGTTTTGATTTGTTGTGTAACTAAAAATCTTGGAGAATTGTCAAATTAGCCAAATTAGTCTAAACTTAACGGATGACTTTAATAGGCCACACATACAATTAATTTAAAATAGTAAGAGAAAAGGAACACATAGCTACAAATGGTAAAATGCATGAGACTTCTTAGAAGTTGTTTAAGATGACTAATCAAATCACAAAGTGGTCTAACATTTTCACACATGAGTGCCTATTGTTTCTATATCACTAATCACTTACTGAAAATTTTCATGCAGGTAGGTATATAAAGTATATAAATGATAAATCTTGAGGTTCTAATAAATTTGCTCACTGCTGTCAAAAAAGTGAATATACAATGTGAGAGACGGTGCTACTGCTGTGCCAGTAACTGTGTCATGTGATGAAAGTGCAGGTTTAACAGACGTCAGACTGCTTACCATGAACACAAAGCATTCAGGCAGTTCCCCTAAGTTTTACTATCCATAGCTTCCTATATGTTTTATTATAAGTTCCATAGTGCTGCAACATTCCCTTCTGCTTTGAGAAGGTATTCAGTGCGTACCGGCAATATATGTTTATTAGCCCTTACCAGTACACTTCTGAAATATGCCTCATAAATATCTACATAGACTGTTCAGATTCATACAGCGAGAGACATAAAAAACTGGGGACCCACTCCCTGATTATTATTAGAACTTAATTCAGTTCTTTCACATCAGAGACACTTTCTAAACTGTCTGGATAATAATGTAGGGTCCAGCCTGATATGAACCGGACAAAATCAGCAACAATCACAGAGTAATCAATGAGTTCATTACTTTGAATTCTCTGTTAATTATGATGGTTAAGGTTAGGTTTGAGGCTAGCGTTTAAGAAATACCATGCAATGATACACAGTGATTTAAGGTACTTAATGCCCAGTTGAAAAGAAATAAAAAGCATGACCATTTTTACTGGCCAAATGCGTCTTTTTTTTTTTTTTTTTTTTTAGCTTTTCTGGGTACTTTGCTTTGGACACAGTTAAAACAATATGCACATTGAAACTTATCGGAACCATTCACAAACAGTGCACAGTGCTTTGGTTGGGATATTTTCAGATTATATTTCAAAGAAATATAATCAAATCATATAATCACCCGTCCGCTCCAGCTCATCCAGAACTCTGCTGCCCGCCTAGTGTTCTCTCTGCCTCGCTTCGCCCACGCTACTCCACTACTCCGCTCGCTCCACTGGCTCCCGATCACCACTCGCATCCAGTTCAAGACTCTTGTACTAGCCTACAGATGCCTTGACCAGTCTGCACCCAGCTACCTCCAGACCCTCATCTCTCCCTACACCCCCACTCGACCTCTCCGCTCCGCCTGCACTAGAAGACTAGCTCTACCACCGCTACGCTCCCCTGACTCCAAAGCCCGCTCCTTCTCCACCCTTGCTCCGCAGTGGTGGAATGACCTTCCTACAGATGTCAGGACTGCCCAGTCCCTGACCACATTCCGGCGCCTCCTTAAGACTCACCTCTTCAAAGAGCACCTGTAGAACTCCTCTGTTTGTATCCTGGGACACTATCACCCTTCATGTAAATGTGCTTTATTTTGCTCTTATCAGCCCCTATTTTACTGCATTTAATCCTGTACTTCAGAATACTGTAATCTGCCAAGTTTTTAACCTGTAGTACTGTATTTAATCACATCCTGATGTAACTATCACTATTTAATCATATCCTGATGTAACTATCACTATTACCTGCTGTATTATTGAATTGTGGTTTGTCAAACTTGTACTTTACTTGAACAAAAGTTATTGTATTTCTTGCTCTTATTGTATTACTTGTATTGTAACGCTTGAAATGTTTTTGCCTACGATTGTAAGTCGCCCTGGATAAGGGCGTCTGCTAAGAAATAAATAATAATAATAATAATAATTTCCACCCATGCAGCATGCTTAGGGTGACCACATGACTCCAGGTACACTCGCACAGTTTGGGACAGTTCAGGCTTTTCAACTCACACCCCAATGCATTCTGGTACTTTTGACGTGTCTCTTGTTTCTTTTCTTTAAGAGAAGCAGGACTACGCTTACCAGAATGCACTGCGATGGGAGTTAACAAGCCTGAGCTGTCCCAGCCTGTCCCGGTGAACATGGAGTCATGTGGTCACCCTGAGGGAACAGGAATCCACTGGCAATATTTACCTGTTCTGCACATCATGAGAAAGGGATGAAGCCAACTATCTAAGAGAAATCTTTAAACAGAAAAAACAAACAAACAAAATGCATTGTTATTTACGGACTTGGGGGCATCATCACACACCACAGAATTCATATAACCAGTGAGCTTACTGCTTGCATTGCCTCTTACCTGTACTTTTTAATTGCTTCTGCATTTCAATGGCTTGTTATTGTGATCTTCATGATCTTCTATCATTCTTATTCACTTCTTGTTTTTTTCAATTGTTTTATTTAGATTTTGTTTTATTGTTATGGATATTACTATTATAATTATTGTTATTTTTATAATTAATACTTTTTAATACTGCATACTTCTGTTCTGTTTTAACCGACATGATGAAAGGCACTATATGGAGTAGATAAACTGAAATTTAAATTACTATACTGCTGTGTGTATGTGTGTGTATATATATATATATATATATATATATATATATATATACTGTGAAAGTATGAGTTTCTCTTTGCGTTTACCTTGCCAGGGGTGGTTGATTTATCTGGGGAAGAAGGTTTGTTTTCCCATAAGCTGCGCTTGTTGGTTACATCTCCAGGTTTCAGATCCTACAAGAGGAACAAACGAAACAGATGACAAAGACTTCAGCGCTGGTGTCTGTGTTCCTTGGCCATACAGTTGCAAATATTATACAGCTGGGTTCATTTGAAGAAGCCAGTCACATTGGTGGACATCCTTCTAATAATGTTTTGGTATTGAATGTGCAAGCGCTTTTGATAATAAAAACTATTTTCTAGAACTGTTTCATGATACTACATTACTTATACAATACTATAGAACTTTCAGCCAATCAGAGAGCATGTTTCACCTTCTGGCGGTCACCTGCTTTATAAAATCATACCTGAGGCACCTCTCGGAATCCCATTCAACTGCAAAGTCCCTTCAAAATGATGACATCACAACGGACCATATACCTCAGCCACTTAAGAGTATTCTCTTCCTCAATGAAATTGACAATGGACTCAATAAAGGCTGGCAATGATTACAAAACAATATAGCTGGATTTGTAACTTGTGTATTACTAATAAAGCTATATTTTAATAGTTTTAGGACTGTGAGCGTCTGTGTATGGGTTGCAGGACCCTCATAGCACTTAAACAGACCTCTGCTTTCAGCCTCATACGCAGTCGTTCTCTGTCCTCTAACCCTATATCAGCACCGTCCCTAATAACAAAAAGGTTTCACTGTAACAGAGGTTTCACTGCAACTGAATTGTCAAAAAAAGAAGTAAAAGGCCAGTGTTGATTTGGTTTTCAGTTTGAGAGTCGGGGTCACTGCACCTTGAGGAAAGCAGGTTGTGATCAGCTCTGTTCAGGACCCAGTCCAGCAGGAAAGAGACAGAACTGCAGCAGAGAGCATGAAGGAAAGAGGGGCCTGGCTCTCCAGGAAGACAGGGGTGCAAGAATGAACACCGGGAAGAAGGAAAGGGATCAGCTAGTGGAAAGAGAGAGAAACAGGCAGGAGATTAGCATAGGAAAGATGACAGGAGATGCAGACTGCTGGTGAAAATAGATACACTCTTAATACAGGTGTCTCCAGCTAAGTACCGTTAAAGGAATAATATCTGGTACCATGCGAAATTAAAGAAAGTGCTCTGTTTACATGCCTTGCTTGCAGAGAGGTTTGCACCCATTCAACTTCAACTTCCCCATCATTAAGCAACCAGCTGCTTCCCCTGAGGCGCCTGGCCAAAGTCAGCCCTTCGACTCCTGGTCTTTGGTCCAACCCTGTTCTAAATTGTTTAATTGAACAAATCAAACCTGCACCCTGACCCTGAAGTCGTTCATTATGTCATTTTACCTGTTAAACCTGGAGTGGAATGGCCCACCAGGAAAAGGATTGGACACTCAATCAATCAAACACTCAATCAAAGGTATGTAGAATTATTAAAAAAACATTCAACGTTTCAGGTCTTTATTGATGTTTAAATGTCTATTTCCAGATGATAGGTATGGCACCACAGCCAAACTATGACTAACTCACATTAAGATCAACCAAAGGAAACAAGATCTATCACATCATCTCACCAAGCTACCTGAAGCTTGAGCTGTAACCTCTATCCAGATTCGATCAGTCCTTTACAGATAAGATTAGCTTTAGGTAGGATTTCCAACCTAAAGTTAGGATTTCCTAACGAATGTTAGGATAAGATGAAACACTTAAGGCAATTGTAGACACGACTAACTTAGGAAACAGTTGTGTAATACGGCCCCAGGACTCCGAAGCCCCCAGCACTGGAGGGAGTGAGCTGGTGACAAGCAGCATGTTGAAAACCACACTTACCGCGGGCTTGCCTCCTGCCAATTTGCTCTCTGGAGTCTTGTTCAGCCAATCATTAATGCGACTGGCCACCCCGACCTTCAGGCCAGCTGTCTCCTGGAGCAAGGAGCAGAGAATGAAGTGGTTAGAGCTCAGCACAGCTCAGCTAGGAATGCAGTCTAACACACCCCTTCCTAAACACTATAGCAATAGAGGGCACACAGTTAGTTTGTTTTGTATTAGAGGTATTAAGGTTTTATTACGCACCACTGTGATACAGCACAGAACTGCTGGTGCGTGAGAAAGTATGATGAGTTTAAAAGCTTTGATTCGCACTTATTTAAAATGGGGGGCAGTGGGAATATTGCTAGTGCTAAAAATAGGTACGAAAATGGATTGCTTACACTCATTTGCAATGTAGCCAGTGATCATTTTGATTTAGCTAATAAAGCCTTCATTAGCACTTTGAACGTTGCTTTAAATAGGGGCCGGTACCACTGTGATACAGCACAGAACTGCTGGTGCGTGAGAAAGTATGATGAGTTTAAAAGCTTTGATTCGCACTTATTTAAAATGGGGGGCAGTGGGAATATTGCTAGTGCTAAAAATAGGTACGAAAATGGATTGCTTACACTCATTTGCAATGTAGCCAGTGATCATTTTGATTTAGCTAATAAAGCCCTTTGAACGTTGCTTTAAATAGGGGCCGGTGATAATGTTGCTAGTGATAATAAGCCTTGTTTAGCTCGTGCTAATAAGAGGTACTCTAGTACCCCGGTGCTGTGTTACCTTGTTGGGGGATCCAGGGCTCCCGGGGGAGTTGAAGACGTTTCCTTTCTCCCACATGCTCTTGATGTTACGGACCCCCTCTCCCACCACAGGCAGGTCAGACGCCCCAGGCTTGGAGGGCTTGATCTCCTTGTTGGTCTGGTGAAAGAGAGCAGCATGCAGTACATTAGGTCTCGCGGCCAGCAGGGGGCACACATAGCACAGGAGTCAACAGGGGCCACAGTAAGGCCGCCTCAAGCCGGTGCCAGCTGTAGACTCACAGCGCAGTGCCAGCTGTAGCTGCACAGCGCAGATGTACTGTCAGCGGTGGTCTTACCTGCACAGCGCAGGTGTACTGACAGTGCTGGTCTTTCCTGCACAGCGCAGGTGTACTGTCAGCGCTGGTCTTTCCTGCACAGCGCAGGTGTACTGTCAGCGCTGGTCTTACCTGCACAGCACAGGTGTACTGTCACTTCTGGTCTTACCTGCACAGCGCAGGTGTACTGTCACTTCTGGTCTTACCTGCACAGCGCAGGTGTACTGTCACTTCTGGTCTTACCTACACAGCGCAGGTGTATTGTCAGCGCTGGTCTTACCTGCACAACACAGGTGTACTGTCACTTCTGGTCTTACCTGCACAGCAGAGGTGTAGAGCTCCAGCTTGTTGTCAATCTTGGAGACCTGGAGAGTCGGGTGCGAGCTCTTAACACTGCTGCTGCCAGAGTAACAGAAACAGAGCGTCAGACATTTACGATGTTGTAGTGTCTTTGATTACATGATAAATAAAAGATATAATATATATATATATTTTAATTATGTCTCCATCCTAAAATTCTAGGTGATGCTGAACTTTTCGCTGTAGCTGATTTTATACAGCAGTAAAGAGCAGAGTAACTAACTTACCTTCTCTGGACTGATTTGTTCAAAAACTCTGCCCTCTCGCCAATCTGTAAATACATATGCATTATTATTATTATTATTATTATTATTATTATTATTATTATTATTATTATTATGATGCACTCAAATGTCTCTATTGATAGACAGCACACTGCATGTACCGAACACACACACACAAAATAAACCCAAACATCATGCAGGCACTCACTAAAAAAAGAATTTAAAAAGACAGCAACCGTATTGATGAGAATCCTGTGATCCTGATTCTCCTGAGATATACAGCTGTTTGCTGTTTTTGAATTGTCTGTATTGTATTTTAAATATCATAGTAAATTCTACTATTTACTATTATATATATATATATATATATATATATATATATATATATATATATATGTATATATATTAACCTTTTAGACACAGAGTATTCAGTTACAGTAGTTTTGTACTATAAATGAATCAACATTTTGAAAAAATCTAAAAAGGACATTTTTAATTCAACGTTTGGTAAAACACTATGCCGTTTATTTTTTGGTTTACATTTGAAACTACAGTTTAAACCTTTAAACACTTACATCCTAATTAAAAACATATTTGAAGATTTATTTTCGTAATCAATGTTTGTCAGCAACATGGATTCTAATAATATCCCTTTACATTCTGCTTCATTCTCCACACAGGTTCTTAAGCAACCGTCTGTGTGTCAGATTAATCGCTTAATAAAACCTGCTACGCAAAATAAAATAAAAAAGGTGTTGTTACTACCACTATTCCATGAGGCACTGAACTGACCCTGCTTAAATAAACCAACACTAAAACTAAATGAGGAATAACTATACGTCCTGCAACGACCCTGTGAGGACACCAGATGGCAGCAGTGCTGCAGTATTGAACGAGTGGCCTGTTTCAGACCTGCAGAGCTTGGATACTAAATATAGGGAGTCTGTTAGGTAAACAGGACTCACACAATATATCTGCAGCTCGTTAGTCTGTGCAGATAAAGAGTCGATTGAATGCTCTACCATGTGGTAGTTGACAGGTACAGGACTGGTTGCTTTTGTCGGTATAAAGTATTGGATTGCCTGGTTTCTGTGGATAATAAAATAAATTTCGGACCAGGTGTGTCTTTGTTTAGTATCTGCTGTCCCAAACTCAAACTTGCGCAGTTTGAGTTTGATCCCCAGGTGATTCACTGTCTGATACAAGCCCACTACAGCTGGCAGCCACTGTTTTGGAAGGATTTAGGAATCTTACAATACAACATAAGACATTGAGGGCCATATTTTCAAAGCGTTTACTCCAGTCTTTAATTTACTCCAGTTTTTTTTGAAAGAGGTGAAACACCTGTTAATTTTACAAAACTAGAACCAAACAGTGAAGTTATACATTTCAGGTTCTTTTAAGTGTCTCAAGGTGTTTTGTTTTTCATTTTGTAACATTAACATGATTTTGTTCTACTTTAAAAAAAACAGGAGTTAATTAAAGACTGAAGGAGAGGATTTAGACCATGTGACCTCCGTTGATAAAACCTGACATTAAAACCTGCAGACCCGCGGCAGCCATGGTACAACCCGCAAAAGGCGACTTACATGAAAGATCACTGAAGTCTGTCATTATCGACATACGATTGAATGTACACTCCATTCATTGATGGGTTCTTAATAGTCTGAACCAGCATCCAGCTTTTTTTTTTTTTTTTTTTTTTTTATTACCAGGAAAGCCTTACACTCTAAAACTATTTAGCATAACATGTCCTTGGCTGTGGGAACCAGTGGAAAATATTTATGACGAAGGTCAGATCATTGCTTCAAAACGGTCCTGAAGGAAAATGTCAGCCGTCGCCGAAGTAATGGGAGTTCTTTAAATAGCGCTCACAGGAAATGCCCGAGTTTCAAGCCCTTTTTTTTCCTTTGCCATATTTGTCCATGATCTCTCCCCAGAGTCCCTGCGTGTTTGTGTTTTTTGTGCAGCACTCGGATCCAGCGCAGCTGCATATCCCTTGCTTTGGCTTCAGTCTCTGTTCTACTGCACTCACAATGGAAGAACTGGGTATTCAACCATTTAACTGAGCGCTTGTTCAAACGGTTTCTTCTTAAAATACATTTGAGAGTGAATCAAGTATCACAAGGAGGAAACTGACAATTTGGTCAGTACATTTTAAACCCTGTTTCGTGCACCTCATTTCAAAACTAAAGAAAGTTACCATAATGTGTATTTGAGCGACACGTGTGTCCCTTGTACCTTAATTGTGTAAGGTTATATTATTCTACTCTAGCAAAAAAAAAAAAAAAGTTTCCCATAGTAAATGGCACAGCAATAAGTTTAATAAAGTATAGTGAAGCATGGTAAAGATACACATAGTAAAAACACAGCAAAGTGTAATAAAGCATAGTGAAAGCATGGTAAAGTTTCACATAGTAAAAGCATAGCAAAGTGTAATAAAGCATTAAGCATAGTAATGGTAAAGCACAGGAAAGCAGTGTAAAGCACAGACAGGTACACTAAAGGTAAACTATGGCAAATGTATAGTATAACCATGGGAAAAGCCAAGGGGAAATTAACAAAATACTATGAAATAATACTGTGGTAAACTTTTATAAGGACTGCAATTAATTACCAATGTTTGGATGGAAGAATTCTGTTGTGGCAGGTAAGTTTTAAGGGACGAGGAATGTAAACAAACTGGACCGTAGTAAGCCTGCAGTAAGATGGACAGAAGTCTAAATTATGGACACGGACACTGGGGAATAGCTTTAGGGAGAAACTGAAGAGGATTGTGGGACACTGCAGTTTTAAAAAACATTGAACTTTCGTGCAAATGCTCAGTTAACCCACTAGAGGTCAAAAGAAATTGAAACAAGCACTGTCAGTACCAAGTTTCAACACAATTGGATGAGCGTTTTTCATAGACCACAGGAGTCCGGCTGACACAGACAGAATTGGATGAGCGTTTTTCATAGACCACAGGAGTCCGGCTGACACAGACAGTCACAGTAGTTTAAGCTCTGATGGCAGAGCCTGGCACTTGAATCTGCATGTTTTATTCTCACCACAGATATAAGGGACCGGTGATAATGTCATTAATGCAAATAAGAAAACAGGCATGCAAACACACAATACAGGGCTGTACTGTTCTAACAGCTTCAAGAGAGCACAAGTATCCACTGCAGTCTGTATCTCACACCAGCAATAAACATGATCAACAATGACCAACAGGTACAAAAGTCAAGCCACTGCATCTGAAAAAACGCCATGCAAGGTACATACAGTGAACAGCACGATAAAGTAAATCTGTGGAAAGGATCAAGAACACAGAGACATGTTAGTCTGCTGTTCAACTGCAGCTGTTTCCTGCTTAATGGTGTTCTAATCAATCCCTGTCCGTACCTCTTCAGAGCATGAGCATTACTGTCACAGCCCCACATTAAAAAATCTTTTGCTTTGATTTTTGTTAGTTTGGGATATGCAGCTATATCAGTAATAACTAAAAGACATTTTTTCAGTTATCACGGATTTCACGATTTATCTGAAATGTGTATGCAGTTCCCTGTGAATTTCCATTTCTGAAAGAATATTATTATTATTATTATTATTATTATTATTATTATTATTATTATTATTATTATTATTATTATTAGTTTATTTAGCAGATGCCTTTATCCAAGGCACCTTACAGAGACTAGGGTGTGTGAACTATGCATCAGCTGCAGAGTCACTTACAACTACGTCTCACCCGAAAGACGCAGCACAAGGAGGTTAAGTGACATGCTCAGGGTCACACAGTGAGTCAGTGGCTGAGGTGGGATTTGAACCAGGGACCTCTTCTTTACAAGCCCTTTTCTTTAACCAAATAAATACAACAAACGTTTGCCTTATTGATGCACTACCTGTTACCCTGCATTTAGGAACCTGGCAGACGGTTTAGTTTGCCTCCGGTAAATGACTGAACACACACCGCATAGAGCTGCACAATTTCTTTAAAATGTCTTCAATGAAAAAGACACCAGCTGCATCAAAGAGTGGAAATATTTGTATTTGTATTTTGGTGGACATAAAAAATGTAATATTCTACAATTTAGCATTCACTGTTTTTCAGGTAAGCATTTAAATATTTAGGAACATTTGTTGTATAATAACTATAGAGTAAATGATCAGTTTTGAATGTGACAATGCTATTTTTTCTGCTTTAATAAATACCTTGAAATACCTATTTTTAGACTGTGAAAGGCAGAGAAATAAGCCATTATACCATTTTTCCCGAACAATAACACTATATAAACTGCTGCATCCTGGTACCTTTGCTGTAGGTCACATGATCTGTTTGCCACTGAGTTTGAAGCACTGTTCGTAAAGTCAAGAGTAGGGCTGTATTTTTTTCATGGTAAATAATAACAGGCATTTCCAGATATTTCATGACTAAACATTCAAAAATATTTATTAAAGCAGCAAAAATAGTGTTGTCACATTCAAAATCGCATTTCTCTAGAGATATTATACAAGTGTTCTTAAATATTTAAATGCTTACCTGAAAAACAGTAAATGCTAAATTGTAGAATATTCGTTTTTTTTAATGTGTAAAATATACTGTCCCAGGCATACAGAGAAACAGAGACCCCCTTCCCTGAGTGGCTCTAACCTTCAGTGAAGACCCCCGGGGGCTGACACATTTGAACGGCTTCTTGCCTTCCCCGTCGGGGGAAACCTCCTCAGTGATCTTCTGTCTCTTCTCAGCTGCCTCTGCCCGTCTCCTCTCAATCTCCTCCTTCATTCTCCTCTTCTCCTCCTGAGAGAGAGGGAGAGGGAGAGGGGGGAGAGAGAGGGAGAGGGAGATAGAGAGGAAGAGGGATAGAGAGACAGAGAGAGGGAGAGAAAGAGCTCTCATTACTCTATCAGCTGCTAGAAGTTCATTTTCCAGATCTGCTGCCCTCCTGTTCTGTTTCAAGCACATTTAAACAAAGCTGCTCAATAATTCTACACGCATGTATATGTCATTCCTAAGGGAGACCAGTCTTAAATAGCATTGGTAGTGTAAAGCTTCACTTCATGAGGTTCCATACAGGTGTCTTAGTTGCATGTTCATACAACTCATTCAAAACTATGCAATGTCTGCAAATGTATAGGCATCCCAGTAGAATTTCATAGGAGTAACTTCTGAATACTTGAAGCTCGAAAGCACTTCTAAAATCATGATGTCAGTTCATGCAATGTACAGGAAAAAAACATGCATCATGAAATATGACATTATCACATTTGGAGAAATAATATCAGATAGGTGTGTTTGGCTTTGTTAATAAGATTAATAACCCTTTCCCATTTTTACAAACATTCTCAGATGTGTTGCTGATGCTCTGTGCCGTAAATGAATCACATCTAATACCTCTGAATACCATTCTGTGGAAGTATTATTTCAGAATTGTTGTTGTTTGTTTTTTTTTTTCTTATAACAATTTGGAGAACGCAGCTTTGGAATTTCCCCTCATTCATAATAATTTTCTTCCTAGTTATTCTCATTGGCCACATCAGATGTGTAATGAAGTCCAGTGGAATTCCACAGGAATCCCAGCTGCTCTCCCTGAAATCCCCCACCGTGTTTCTGACCTCC
Source organism: Acipenser ruthenus (assembly GCF_902713425.1). NCBI lineage: Eukaryota > Metazoa > Chordata > Actinopteri > Acipenseriformes > Acipenseridae > Acipenser > Acipenser ruthenus. Next base: position 31,947,317 of record NC_081202.1, on the reverse strand, counting down.
TCCTCCCCCCTGCACCCTCACCTCCTCCCTGGCTTTCTTCTGGGATTCCTCCTGCTTCCTGAGCTGCTCCTCCTCCTCCAGCACCTTCCTCCTCTCCTCCCTCTTTCTCTTCAGCTCTTCCAGCTCCTGCTCTGCTTCCTGCTGCTTCAGCCTCATCCTGTGGAACTCCTCGCTCTCCGTCTCGTCCCTCCTACGACGCAGCACCTCCAGCTTGCGCTCTGCCTCCTGGCGTGCCGCGTCTGAGTCCTGCTCCGATTCCACGGGATCCAGGTTTGAGTGCAGGCCGCCGCGACTGAGGGGAGAAGGGGCACGCAGAGGCACGGCACAGTCAGTCAGCCAGTCAGCAACACACACACACACACACACAGAGGCAGCCAAGATCTGTATCAGGTAACAGCTCTGCTTACCGCATCAACTCTCCTCTATTAAAAATGAATGGACCTTGTTAACCTGCAGCTGTGGCCAATGGTTTTGCATCACCTACAATTTTAGGATTAAGACATCATTTAAAAACAAAAGACTACATGAACATAATTTAGATCTTTTATTTAACATCATGTAATCAAAGAAACCACCGAATGATATCGCAGAAGTCGACCGGAAGCCGTAACAGTAGCTCGGTATTTCACGTTAGATTTTGAAATGTTACATTTTTCAATTTTTGTCATTAAGTATATGGAAAACTACAATGCGGTATATAATTCAATATGTTAATATAAAATTATTCAGAAGATTTCATTCGACTTTATGAAGCAGAATTAGTTAATTCTACAGGGTGATGCAACGCTTTTGGCCATAGCTTAAGATAAATGCAAAAACAACATATCGATAAACAACCATATTCACCCAGACACTGAGATCGTCAATTAACAAATGTCCTTTTCAGTTTTCAAGCGGATAAGTGGATCTCTTGATAGATGTAAAGTTCATGTGTAGTGCAGCATAACCATGCCCTATCACCAGCACAATGGCTCTCCAGTGAGGGTAATAACGAGAGAGACATTCATGCTCATATTGGCTTTCTCTGTGAAGGAAGCCCACACATACATATCCCCAGACACTGCTGTAAATTTAAAGTGTGTTTGAACACAAACAGTGGAGGTACTTCTAGGCTTTGATGCCATGGTAACTACACTCACGTATTTCTATTTAAATCTATTAATGTGTTTGTGATGTCATTTACTACATAGTTAATGATGTAACGATCTACTATTCCTTTCTATTTAAATGTATTCTATTTATACATATTTACTATTCCTTTTCTATTTATATATTTCTATTTATATATATATATATATATATATATATATTACTTTAACATTTTTTTGTTTGTTTTTAATATTCTAGTGTCCATTTCATCACAATCTTATATTTATTGATATTTTGTTCTGCTCTTTAGATGACTTGAATGACCCCAATAAGTGGCTGTATTGAAAACCGTCCCTCATTATCTGCTATTTCAGAGCTGGTGAGCTGAGAATAGTAAAGAACTAATAGACCCCGGTGCTGTGTGTGAATCCCTCCCGAGTCTCTGAGAATAGTAAAGCACTAATACACCCTGGTGCTGTGTGTGAATCCCTCCCAAGTCTCTGAGAATAGTAAAGCACTAATAGACCCCGGTGCTGTGTGTGAATCCCTCCCGAGTCTCTGAGAATAGTAAAGCACTAATAGACCCCGGTGCTGTGAATCCCTCCCGAGTCTCTGAGAATAGTAAAGCACTAATAGACCCTGGTGCTGTGTGTGAATCCCTCCCAAGTCTCTGAGAATAGTAAAGCACTAATAGACCCCGGTGCTGTGAATCCCTCCCGAGTCTCTGAGAATAGTAAAGCACTAATAGGCCCCGGTGCTGTATGTGAATCCCTCCCGAGTCTCTGAGAATAGTAAAGCACTAATAGACCCCGGTGCTGTGTGTGAATCCCTCCCGAGTCTCTGAGAATAGTAAAGCACTAATAGACCCCGGTGCTGTGAATCCCTCCCGAGTCTCTGAGAATAGTAAAGCACTAATAGACCCCGGTGCTGTGTGTGAATCCCTCCCGAGTCTCTGAGAATAGTAAAGCACTAATAGGCCCCGGTGCTTAGTGTGTGAATCCCTCCCGAGTCTCTGAGAATAGTAAAGCACTAATAGACCCCGGTGCTGTGAATCCCTCCCGAGTCTCTGAGAATAGTAAAGCACTAATAGACCCCAGTGCTGTGAATCCCTCCCGAGTCTCTGAGAATAGTAAAGCACTAATAGACCCCAGTGCTGTGTGTGAATCCCTCCCGAGTCTCTGAGAATAGTAAAGCACTAATAGACCCCGGTGCTGTGAATCCCTCCCGAGTCTCTGAGAATAGTAAAGCACTAATAGACCCCGGTGCTGTATGTGAATCCCTCCCGAGTCTCTGAGAATAGTAAAGCACTAATAGGCCCCGGTGCTTAGTGTGTGAATCCCTCCCGAGTCTCTGAGAATAGTAAAGCACTAATAGACCCCGGTGCTGTGAATCCCTCCCGAGTCTCTGAGAATAGTAAAGCACTAATAGACCCCGGTGCTGTATGTGAATCCCTCCCGAGTCTCTGAGAATAGTAAAGCACTAATAGACCCCGGTGCTGTGTGTGAATCCCTCCCGAGTCTCTGAGAATAGTAAAGCACTAATAGACCCCGGTGCTGTGTGTGAATCCCTCCCGAGTCTCTGAGAATAGTAAAGCACTAATACACCCTGGTGCTGTGTGTGAATCCCTCCCGAGTCTCTGAGAATAGTAAAGCACTAATAGACCCCGGTGCTGTGTGTGAATCCCTCCTGAGTCTCTGAGAATAGTAAAGCACTAATAGACCCCGGTGCTGTATGTGAATCCCTCCCAAGTCTCTGAGAATAGTAAAGCACTAATAGACCCCGGTGCTGTGTGTGAATCCCTCCCGAGTCTCTGAGAATAGTAAAGCACTAATAGACCCCGGTGCTTAGTGTGTGAATCCCTCCCGAGTCTCTGAGAATAGTAAAGCACTAATAGACCCCGGTGCTGTGTGTGAATCCCTCCCGAGTCTCTGAGAATAGTAAAGCACTAATAGACCCCAGTGCTGTGTGTGAATCCCTACCGAGTCTCTGAGAATAGTAAAGCACAAATAGGCCCCGGTGCTGTGAATCCCTCCCGAGTCTCTGAGAATAGTAAAGCACAAATAGGCCCCAGTGCTGTGTGTGAATCCCTCCCAAGTCAATCAAAATCCCCACCAGCTACCTGAGGCTCCGCTCGGGTTTCTTCTGCCTGTCAGTGGTGCCTTCGTGGAAGTCTCCCCCGTTCTGATGCTTGGGCGCTGGGGTGTTGATCACCTCAACCTCCCTGCTTGTCTTCTCCACATGGATCTGAGCAGAGAAGACACATTGAACAGACACCTCAGTAAGCTGCAGTGGGCTGACTGTAAAGGTCAATAAGCTGGACACAGAACAACACAGAGATAAATGGCCTCCCTGTCTAGAACTGAAGCATTTGCTGTGGTAAATGCCTGTCAAATTCACCAGGTATAAGTTATTGACTTAACAAACAGATGTCAAGTCTTGAATTAATCTCTCTCTCTCTCTCTTGATCTGTGTTTTAACACCTTAAGGTACCCAAGGAATTGAGTGGTAGTTCAAACGGTTTCTTCAAGTATCATAAGGAGGAAACGGACAATCTGAATGACCAGATCCAACCTATCATTAAAAATAAGAAAGTTAGCATCATTTTTATTTGCAGGATATATATGTGCCTTGTACCTTAAAGGGTTAAAACAAACCCCTCATATTTCTCTCTCTCTCTCTTATAAAAAATAAAACAAACTCATTTATACCTCTTCATCCTTGTAAGATCTTCGAGGCTTTTCTTCGACCACTTCCTGTTGGGTTGAAACAAAAATGGGATTAAAATGGCGCTGCTCGGGACATAGCACAGCTCATGTTTGTTTGTGGTTTTTTTTCTTGATGTTTTTCGTACCTCCGCTCTCTCGTATGACCGCTTCGGTTTATCCTCAATCACTTCCTGCCAAACGGAAATAAGTAAAACACGTCAGCTGTTGTTACGAAATACTTCAAATCACTTTACCAATGCTCAAAATCGAGAGCTTGCCATTTGAACGCTTGAAAAAAATTGTTGGAAGAAAACTGACTTAAGGAGATAAAAAAAAAAAACTGACTTAAGGAGATTTAAGGAGTTAAAAGAGACAACAGCATTCATAGAAACACACCTCATCTCTCTTGGAAAATTGTTTTGGCTTCTCCTCGATGACGTCCTGCAATAAATGAACAGACCTGTCAGTTACAGTCGCCCCGTTCACTGCTGACGCAAAACCAGAGTAATTAGTAAAAGGAGTGTGCTGATAACCATAACCAAACCCTTTGTTAAATTACTTATTTAAAAACAAATTTAAAAAAAAACATTTAAATTACTTTTTTGAAAATAAAATGTAATGTACAGCAGAATTAGTATCTAGTAATAAATGTTTTATTTCATTTAATTAATACCTAACAAGCAACATGAAAGAGTAGATCACCTGCATTCACAGTATCCACATGGAAAAATGAAAGTCTGACAGATGGACAGGTGAATCCAGACATCCACAGATTCTGATACTCTTAATTCATTCTAAAGAATACCCTTTTAAATTTTCATCATAATCGGGTAAGCGGTTCTCTCGGTGTACAGGTCGCAAAATATAAGAGTGACACAGAGATAAACAAGGGTTCAAATTACTTGAAAACTGTAGCTACCTGACACATCATAAATAATGAAATATTAAAACACACGGTGGATTAGTGAAGGGCCTTTAAACAGTAAAATACATGTACAATTTTATACCAATATGGCATGTACTGTAATTCTTGATATGTATTTTTTGGATACAACTGTAAGTCGCCCTGGGTAAGGGCGTCTGCTAAGAAATAAATAATAATAATAATAATAATAAAATAATAATAATAATAATAATAATAATAATAATAATGCATACAAAATGAAAGCGTTTTAATATGTGAAGCTTGTTTTATTTACCCAAGCATTTCACCCTACTGTGTGTCTATGTTCAGAAATAAGGCCTTTTTTTCAAGCTGAAAATCTGCAAAGAATAAACTGGGCCAATGAAACTCCTAATTCTACCGAAGAGGGTGTAAAACAGCCGCGTACCTCCGGAGTCATGTAAGATCGCCTCGGTTTCTCCACTACCACTTCCTCCTGCTTCTCCTCCTCCTTTGGCTCCTCTTGTGGTTCCTCTTGCTCCTCCTCCACCTCCTCCTCCTCCTCCTGGGCTGGCTCTACCTTCTCTTCTTCCTCTTTGTCCCTCCAGGCGTTACGCTGGTTGGTTTTCTCCTCCTCTTGCTGGTATCGGCCCCTCTCCTCCTCCTCCTCTTCTTCTTCCTTCTCCCGGTTGTTCTCCTTGGGGAGGCTGATGGTGGGGTCGAACTCTTTCTGCCTCTCTAGCGCCTCCTGCAGTCTCTTCTGGCGCCGCTCCTCGCGCTTGTCCAGCTTGACCTGGACAGCAAATTCGTCTTCAGTTTGGGGGGGAGGGGGGCCCACAGGGGCGCTCTGCTGCTCTTCCTCCGTCACACTAAACAGACAAACACAAACTCGAATCTCAGCAATGATGTAGTACGGGGCAGTGCCGCAAGTGGCTGATCTCTTTGACGTCTTGTGACCCTGTTACTCGATTAACCCAGAGTGATTCGCTCAATACAACAATTAGTCAGTGTAATATTTCATTAAACATTAAAATCAGCATGCAATACGAAACAGGCATTTTCTGCATAATTACCAATTTCGGGGGGTGTCATTCCTCTCATCCTTCTAATAAACACAATTCATGCATTTGACACACACACTACTAGTAAAATATATCTCGACAAGAGATTGCAACACACAGACATCCTCTATATATTATACCCTAATAAGCAATGTCTTTATCAGTAACCTCCACAAACTTGCATTTACATTGAGGACTTACACAATTCTTACACAAGAAACAAGGGCCAGGGGTCACAAATGGAGATTAGATAAAGGGGCATTCAGAACAGAAAATAGGAGGCACTTTTTTACACAGAGAATTGTGAGGGTCTGGAACCAACTCCCTAGTAATGTTGTTGAAGCTGACACCCTGGGATCCTTCAAGAAGCTGCTTGATGAGATTCTGGGATCAATAAGCTACTAACAACCAAACGAGCAAGATGGGCTGAATGGCCCCCTCTCGTTTGTAAACTTTCTTATGTTCTTATGTTCTTATGTTCTTAATTCCAATAGAAGAAACATATAAAATAGGGAGATGTTAAACAACTACACATTCAACACATTTATCTCTTAACAGCTCCATATCTGGGGAATATCAATACAATGGCTCTTTAGAAGCTACAGTACCAGCACAAATTATGACAACAACAAATGATTTACAGCAAGACTAGGGGTGAGGATTGTATTGCCCATTTTTCCTCTCTCAGACCTCTTACTTATTATATACCATGGTATCTGAATAGATAATCACCTTGTCTTGAAAAAATATGCTAAATATTTTATTGAGCCAGACATCTCACAAGTAGAAATGTTCTCCTTTTTCTAAGTACCGTGAAATGTTCTCCTTTTTCTAAGAAAGCAGTACAACTGGGGATGGGGAGTTTGTTGCCAGATAACTTCACTCAGACTACTTGATCATGAAATCTCTTGCTATCCCTGAAACGATCATTGCAGGTACTGTATTTGTTTGCTGGAATAGCTAGTTAAGATAGGTCTGCAGTTTTGACAGAGTTAGTGTTATTTAATGGTTTTAAAATGTGCAAAAAAAAATGATGTGGTTTGGAAATCGTTAAACAGATCTGAGGTCAACAGGGTGACGGAGCTAATTAAAGAATGACTACAATACAACGAGGGGTTAAAGTTCAAAGGTGAAACAAGTGTCGGCAACAAACGTATATATTATGCCACAGCTGTATATACAGAATTTGACAATCCTGAAAAAAGTTTTGTAAGCGTGGCGTATGGACACACAAACAGGCGCCTCTGTATTCCCAGATTGTGGTGCTCTCAATAACTCATGCTCAAGAATGCTGTATGAAGGATGTATCACAACTGAATAAATACCCAGCATTACAATATGCTAACGCAGCTCCCACGTTAGACTTGAAATCTCACTGCCTGGGCGTCCATTCATGCACCAACCATGCTGGCCTGTATACAGGTTCATTGATGGGTTTTCTTGAATGATCAGTTATCATGAAGGCATGAAGAAGCCACTGTGCAGTGGCAGCAGACCACATTCATATCCATGCTTTCAAATGCTGTAGTTTCAATTGTGGAAAAACAGGGTCCTCTTACGAGCTGCAGTGATCTGTACAGCTGTTCCCTGTCCAGGAAATGCTGCTTGACTTATATAACATTTGTAATTTTCTCATTAGCATTATTTATAAACTTTCCTTTCAGCCCTGTCAACTCCCCTCTTCATCGCTTCCTCTAGTCCTTTTGAGCTGAGGGTATTTCCAAAGAGGCAAAACTAAAACATCCTGAGATTACAAAACTTGTGCTAAAGAATATCCTTACAGAGAGAAATATACAGCTATGGCCAAAGGTGTTGCATCACCCGATGGAATTAACTAATTTTGCTGAATAATGTCATGTTACATACCGTTTTGTAGTTTTCCATATACTTAACGAAAAACCTAAATTGAAAAATCATATATATATATATACAGCTGTGGAAAAAATTAAGAGACCACTGCAAAATTATCAGTTTCTCTGGTTTTACTATTTATAGGTATGTGTTTGGGTAAAATGAACATTTTTGTTTTATTCTATAAACTACTGACAACATTTCTCCCAAATTCTAAATAAAAAATATTGTCATTTAGAGCATTTATTTGCAGAAAATGACAACTGGTCAAAATAACAAAAAAGATATAGTGTTGTCAGACCTCGAATAATGCAAAGAAAAAAACTTGGCTTGATTCATGCCAAAGCTGCCCGATTCCAGCCTTGCTGAAGCACCCCCAAGATCATCACCGATCCTCCACCACATTTCACAGTGGGTGCGAGACACTGTGGCTTGTAGGCCTCTCCAGGTCTCCGTCTAACCATTAGACGACCAGGTGTTGGGCAAAGCTGAAAATTGGACTCATCTGGGGGTGCTTCAGCAAGGCTGGAATCGGGCAGATTTGTCTTTGTGAAGGACGCATGAATCAAGCCAAGTACAAGGTTGTCCTGAAAGAAAACTTGCTTCATTCTGCTCTGACAATGTTCCCCAACTCTGAGGATTGGTTTTTCCAGCAGGACAATGCTCCATGCCACACAGCCAGGTCAATCAAGGTGTGGATGGAGGCCCACCAGATCAAGACCCTGTCATGGCCAGCCCAATCTCCAGACCTGAACCCCATTGAAAACCTCTGGAATGTGATCAAGAGGAAGATGGATGGTCACAAGCCATCAAACAAAGCCGAGCTGCTTGAATTTTTGCACCAGGAGTGGCATAAAGTCACCCAACATCAATGTGAAAGACAGGTGGAGAGCATGCCAAGACGCATGAAAGCTGTGCTTGAAAATCAGGGTTATTCCACCAAATATTGATTTCTGAACTCTTCCTAAGTTAAAACATTAGTATTGTGTTGTTTAAAAATCAATATGAACTTATTTTCTTTGCATTATTCGAGGTCTGACAACACTGCATCTTTTTTGTTATTTTGACCAGTTGTCATTTTCTGCAAATAAATGCTTTAAATGACAATATTTTTATTTAGAATTTGGGAGAAATGTTGTCAGTAGTTTATAGAATAAAACAAAAATGTTCATTTTACCCAAACACATACCTATAAATAGTAAAACCAGAGAAACTGATAATTTTGCAGTGGTCTCTTAATTTTTTCCAGAGCTGTATATATATATTAAAACATAAAAACAAGTGCTCTGGCTTTTCTGTTCCCTGTTTGACAATGTGGGCAATAATCCTTCCACTATCAGTGCAGGAGCTTTAAAAAAAGCTTTTCAATGAGAACAGCGGGTTCTCATTGAAAGCCGCTGACTTCTACAAAGGGAACTAATCACTACACTGGAACCAGTCCCCTAGACATTCACTAGACCTACAGCTATTGACAAAAGTGTTGCATCATCCTATAGGCAGCAGTGTGGAGTAGTGGTTAGGGCTCTGGACTCTTGACCGGAGGGTCATGGGTTCAATTCCCGGTGGGGACACTGCTGCTGTACCCTCGAGCAAGGTACTTTACCTAAATTGCTCCAGTAAAAACCCAACTGTATAAATGGGTAATTGTATGTAAAAATAACGTGATATCTTGTAAGTCGCCCTGGATAAGGATGTCTGCTAAGAAATAAATTATTATTATTATAGAATGAACTCATTTTGCTTCATAAAGTCGAATGAAACCTGCTGAATAATGTTATGTTAACATATTGAATTAAAAAACGCTTTGTAGTTTTCCATATACTAATGAAAAACTGACAAAAACTGAAATCTAACATGAAATACTATACTACTATTATGACTTCCAGTAGACTTTTGTGATACCATTTTGTAGTTTGATTACATGATGCTAAATCATGTTCATATAGTTTTTTGTTGTTTTTTTTTTAATTATGACTCAAGCCTAAAATTCTAGGTGATGCTAAGCCACAGCTGTAAACAGTAAATACAAAATCTAAGTTATCAGTGTCATGAAAAATGAGATACCAAGACCTCGATCCAGTGTATGGATGTGATGTAAGTGATGTACAGACGGATAGGCGCCTCACCCGATTCCGATATTGAAAACACCATGCGCTGACGCAGAGGTGCACAAATCCCCCAGATTCTGGTTGAGAAGAAGGTGGTTTAATTGGGTCAATTTTGTCATTTGGAATAAGGGTCTGGATATATTTACCCTTACCCGACTGCATTAAAGTGATCACAAATGGACACAAAGACAGCCTTCAATTAAAGGTGGAACAGGGGAGAGGAGAGAGGGGAGGAGAGAGAGGGAGAGAGAAAGTGGAGAGGAGAACAGTGAGAGGGTGAGGGGAGAGGAGAGAGGGGAGAGGGGAGTGGTGAGAGTGGAGAGGGGAAAGGAGAGCGGGAAGAGTGGAGAGAGAGGGGAAAGGGGAAAGGGAGGGAGAGGGGAAGGGAGAGAGAGTGGAGAGGGGAGAGGGAGAGGGGAAAGGCAGGGAGAGTGGAGAGGGAGAGGGAGGGAGAGGGGAAAGGGGAAAGGGAGGGAGAGTGGAGAGGGGAGAGGGAGGGAGAGGGGAAAGGGGATCAGGTTACCTGTTCTGGTTGTTGATCTCCACCTTGTCGCTGCTCATGCTGCTTGTCTCCTCCCCCTCATCCTTGTTTCGCAGGCGCTCCTGACGAGCTCGGCGCCGACGCTCGCGGGCAGCTTCCTCGTCATCCTCATCAGTCCTCTGGAACGCCAGCCTGGGACACAAACAGAAGCAAAGCATATAGTCACCAACCTCACACACACACATATATACAGTGCTCCCCCTTTATAAGGTGGCCCTTTATACTTAGGTTATAAGGCAGAACACAAACAGCATGGTCTCTTAACTATGGCTCCTGAATACAGAGCTCTATCCTCTTCAGACCTGAGGGTACCGTTATTTTTTTTTTTTTCAATAAATGGTATTTTCTTGACCTTAAACAGTAGGTGAGTTGAAATATGTTTAACTTTGGGGTCTATCTGGATCATTGTGGTTCTTCTCCCTTGTATGTGCATTGTAAGTATCAGTTTGTAGTCTGTTTTAGAGAAAACTTACTCGATTAAAGGTGTTCCAACCAAGGCTTTAAAATGGAACTTCTTATTTCAGTCAGAAAACTCATGTGATAAGATTATTTATTAAAATTTAGACTACACAACATTACCACATTATACATATTTGACACTGCGTTTCATTGGCCTCACCTTACGAGGTACCCCTGCCCATAGATTAGCTTGCAGATAAGTGGAGAGGCTGACTGTAGGGAAGCCATGGGCAGGGGGTCAAGATAGCTGCCCTTCCCATTAGACGAAGCCAACAAGCAGGTGGAGGCTGGGGAGGAGGAGGTGAACTCTGGCGCACAGCAGGGATGTAGTGGATTGAGGTAAGATATAAATCCTTTCCTTGCCAATCATTGGATGTATTGTTTATCGAGGGTCAAATAAGATTCTAGCTATTCGATTGATGATTTCATCTGGTATTGGAAGCAGCTAAAATATGCTTGATGTTTACGTGATTGTGATCTAAGGTTAAAGTGAGTTCCCTGCTTGAACCACCGTTTTGCTAAATTACTTCATATTAGCACTAACACTGGCATCACTGCCCCCTCCTCCCCTGTCTTGGTTGTATGCTTGTTCTTTTAAACTATTTCAAATACAATGCTGTGGATTCAAAGTTGCTTGGGGTAAAGGGCATTCATGGCCATTTACTGGCAGTCAGGGTTTGTATGAATCAGCAGTGTCAAATAAATAACGAACCAGAGCTGTCCTAAAATCAATTATTAAATTTCAACAGAGCGAAAATACACAGTGCTGAGTGACCGCGGCCAGACTTTAAACTCGAAACCAGGCGGGCCAGTCCACTCCAGGTTTAACAGGTAAAATGAGATAATTAACTACTTCAGGGTCTGGACGGAGGTTGGGTTGGCTGAATAAAGCAATTTAGAACAGGGTTGGAACAAAGACCAGGAGTGGAAGGACCAGCTTTGGCCACCCCTGATCCAATTATACCTGTTAAACCAGGAGTTGAATGGCCCTCCAGGACTGTGATAGGTCACCCCTGCTTAAGCCTACCACTATCCCTCCAGAACACTCTAAACACCAATCCTGTCAAGTCACTGTAGTTCTGCCTGTCCATAGTGATCCAACACTACTGCAGAGCTGCACAAAGCCATTACTCCCTTATTCAGATCAAGCTCTCCACAACACCAGTGACCCTCACCTGATTGTCAGCACCTGATTTCTGTGGAGAGCTTGATCCCACAAATCGAACAACGGGCTTGTGCAGCACTGCTCTACTGAAAGTGCAACGTGGAAGTCCAAAGCATACGTAATCTGTTTTCTTTGTTGTTTTTTTGGCAGAGCTTAAGGGACCCTTTTAAATGAAGGGCCGTGAAGAATTAATAAGAAAAAGCTAGCACCTTTCCCAGCTGTAGTAACCCTTTTTATTTTAACAGCATTGTAATAAACATGTTTACTGAAAGTCCGAGCACTTTGGAACTTGATCAGTTGCTATAAAACTATACGGCTGTTAACGACTGTCATGATTTGATTCCATAATAAGACCATTTCCATTTGTTCTTTCATTACAAGTGCAGTAAAACCATTTTGGAATTTTAAATGAAAATAATCATTGACGCTGAAAGCTGTTTTCCAGCTCTACAGAGCATATGCAGTGCGTCAGTTCATGCAATGAAGTGGGTCAACCAACACAAGATTGAAATCACTATATATATACTGATGCACAATGAAAACACAACAGTCTAAGTTTTACATCAATAGCTCATTGGGCACATACAGTACATAATGTTATTTACATTTTAAATAGTGAGCAGATAGGTTTCTTGATTGTTTGAGTAGTATTGTTCCTTGGGATAACAAAATACTGAGCTCAAGTCATGTGATTTCATAAAAATGCAAGGTGCTCAGTGTTTGGTACTTGAGTTGAAGTTGAGTTAAAATTGCCAAAATGAGTTGATTAAGAATCTGTATAAATAAAAATGCAAAATGACATGATTTTAATTAACGCAAGAACAGCGGAAGATACGACCACACCCCACTTGAGTAAGATCGCCTGGCTGCTATCGGCATGACTGAAGACGGCCTGTCTGTGAGAGAAGTTGACCGGAGAATGAGATGTTCTGCTTCAACAATCAGCAGACTAGTCCAGAGAAACCAGGAAACTGGTTCTGTGAGGGACAGGCCACGTCCTGGAAGGCAGAGGTCTATGCATCAACGCTGCCAGGTTTGTGTTACTGCTCAGGGAGGTCACACCCCATACTAACTTTGTAATGTTTTCATTTGGACGGTGTGTCATGTTTCATCTGAAAACTTATCATGATTCTTTGATCTGTATTTTTGTTCATATTTTCTGTGATTTTGTTTGATATATATGTTTAAAATATTTGATTAAATCCATTAGAGTGTTGCATTTCTTTTGTGCATCAGTATACATATATTCACATAGTTTGTGTGTATGTCTGTGTGTGTGTGTGTGTCTATATATATATATATATATATATATAGACACACACACACACACACACACAAAATATGTTAATGAAGTTGACTGGTAGCCACTATTGAAATCCACACACAAGGTAATCTATGACATTCTTTGTCATTCTCTGTTATTCTTTCATTTTACAATGTATTCATATTTTAAACTATAGCATCTTGTTTTTATACCACTTGGTAGAATGAACTAAGCAAGAGGACAATAAGCACACTTTGTATTAGTTTTAAAACATGAATGACTTTTTGCAACAGGTAGAAAGGGTGTCTGAATTTGTGTTTTTATTCGCTTTCAGAAATTGGATGGTTTATTTAACCAACATTAAGTTTACAGTCTATTCAGAATCCCACATGTGATCCGGTAGCTATCATGCTTTAGTATCCCTGTTAGAACTGCTCAATTCAATCCTTCACAATACTAAAACAGAATTCATGGGGCCATCATTTCAATTCATTTCTTTGATTCACTCCTATTTTCTTGAAAGAAGAAAACAAAATGTTACAAAATGAAAAACAAAAAGACACTGAGACCCTTAAAAGAACCGGAAATGTATAACTTAGCTGTGTTGTTCTAGTTTTGTAAAATGAACCTCATTACCTCTTTCAACAAACAGGAGTTAATTAAAGACTGAAGTAAATGCTTTGAAAATATGTCCCTTAATCTTTTACTGGCGGTTAGAGACCCGTTATTGATCCAACAGGCTAAAGGAAATGGCGGTTCTGTATTTTGCCTGTTCCTAATAGCAAATATACAGCAGTGTGCAAATGTATTAGAACACCTTGAGATTTGTCATTTATATCCTTTATACACCTACCTGCTTGAAAAGCGCAGGGTGTGAGCATATCAATTTCCGCTCAGGAAACAGTGATATAGAAACAATAGGCACTCATGTGTAAAAATGTTAGACCACTTTGTGCTTTAATTAGGCATCTAAAAAGTCTCCTGCATTTTACCATTTGTGGCTATGTGTTCCTTTTCTCTTACTACATTAAATTAATTCCACGTGTGGCCTTTTAAAGTCCTCAATTAAATTATACAATCACGAATTTGTCTATTCTGACAATGTTCCAACATTTTCAGTTCCAGTGGTTTGATTTCATATGCACAACAAATCAAAACTACATATCAATGGGGTGCTCTAATAAATGTGCACACAGCTGTATTTTAAACCGGATTAATTGCCCCGAGAAAAAATCCCTGCAAGGTGCAGAGACCTGAAAGCTCTGTGTGTCCAGTATTTTCCATCCTTTTCTCCTGCGCTCAGCAGTGCATTCTCAATGCAAACCCCATCATTATGGAATGGTACGCTGCCAAGCCACATTGCCCGAAGTACCTGCCAAGCCTACCCTCGCCCGCCCTACCCTCGCCCGCTCAGCTGGCTCCGAGCCTTGCTGCCCAATATCCCTGAGCTCTGCAGTTTTTTAATCACTGAGATAGATGTTCGCCTGCCAGGAAAATTCCCTTAAGTGCTTTTCCCAAAATAAGGGTTCAGATATCAGATTCAAAAGGAGAGCCCTTTGCAGATTTGTACTTTTTGCTCTTACGTTTCCCATGCTTTCCTATATTTTACTGATGCACGGATTAGGCAGCTATGTCTTAGAGTAAAATGCTAAATGTTGTGCAGTCTGTTAAGATGTACATGTACAACACATTGCAATAGGTAAAAACATAAGAAATATGTAGACCACATTGCAGTGTTATGCAGGCTACAGCTATGGCCAAAAGTTTTGCATCACCTAGAATTTTAGGATTGAGACAAAATAAAAAAATAAAAAATAAACATCATTTAGATCTTATATTTAACATCATGTAATCAAAGAAAATACAAAATGATATTGCAAAAGTCTACCGGAAGTCATAATACTAGTACGGTATTTCATGTTAGATTTCGAAATGCCACATTTTTCAATTTTTGTCAGTTTTACGTTAAGTATATGGAAAACTACAAAGCGGTATGTAATTCAATATGTTAAAGTAACATTATTCAACAGGTTTCATTCGACTTTATTAGTTAATTCTATAGGGTGATGCAACACTTTTGGCCACAGCTGTAATTTGTGCTACTATATCATAATACTGTTATTGGAGGGTGGGGTAAATGAGTTTCTCTTTAAGATAAACCAGGCCAGTGAGTAAACAAAGCCCCCTATATTATGCCGATGTTAACAGACTGCAAAACTATGGTAGTAAACATTCACACACGAGTCCTACTTTAGTGTAACATTAACAGGGTTACGAACATTACAACACGAAGCGTATATACAGTATACAGTACACCGATGAAGGCACTAGCAAAAACCTTTATCTAAAAAAGCTAACTAGCTAAAACCTTTGTCTTTACTTGAACTATTTATCCTCTATAACTTTAAAACTCTCAATACGAAACTAAGGTAAAACTAATTTGTCAAGGAGACAAACGTTTTGATGTATGTAAGTGTACTGAAGAAGACAGTAGCCAAAATGTTAGTTAGTTAGTTAAACGTAGTTTTACCTGAAACTTTACTTTGAAAAAAATCTGATGGCGGGAGTGTGAGAGGGTGTGTAAACAGCACAAGGCCCAAAGCCTGGCCTCCCCTTTTATCAAGACCTCCTGTTACTTATAAGAGAGAAGTGGGAGCCACAGGCTAAAAAGGGGCTCACTGTAGCCCAAGTAGTGCTGAAAAGCATTGATAAAGCAGACTTACTTGGACAGAGCTAGCCAGCGGTTCCTGATCCCTGCTCTGTGAGTCATGTTTAGGAGCACAGCAATGCAGAATGAGGTCCGGAGAGCACTGCGCACTGATTTCACACACTCATCTTTCCCTGATACAGTGAATTGCTCAATTCTTACCACTACACTATCCAGAGCTCTGACACTGAGCGGGCACAGTCTAACAGATCCTGTGTGTGCCACTGTGAGCCCAAGGTTACCAGTGACAGCATTGCATTGTATTCTCTGAAAGACAGAGAGCACTCACTTTGTGGACAAACAGAAACCCCTGCAGTCTGTGTGGGCGGATTACACAAGATAAACTACCAATGCCCCTTTACCTTTTGCAGAAAGCATTTCCTGTGGAATACTTCTTATGTGGTCATTCCTCATTGATCACCAGCCTAGTTCAGGAGTGTCCAATCAATCATGGTCCTGGAGGGCTATTCCACCCCAGGTTTAACAGGTAAAATTATGTCATTGACTACAAGGAATTGAGCGCTTGTTGTTCAAACGGTTTCTTGTTAAAATACATTTGAGAGGGACTCATGTATCACGAGGATCCAACCTGCCAGTATATTTTAAACCCTGTTTTGTGGCACCTCATTGCAAGTGAAAGTTAGCTTAAGTTAGCAAAAATAAAAGTGAGTTTTTATTTGTGGGATGCCCCTTGTACCTTAACACGTTAGGGTCTGCGTGAAGGTTTAATGAGAATAAGGTACAACAAATCTATGTATACACAGAAATACATGAACATGTGTGTATACAGCTATGGACACAAATGCTGCATCACCTTATAGAATTAACTCATTTTTGCTTCATAAAGTTGAATGAAACCTGCTTAATAATATTATGGTAACATATTGAATTACATACCGCTTTGTAGTCTTCCACATACTTAACAAAAAACTGACAAAAATGGAAAAAATTGACATTTTGTACTCTAACATGAAATACTGTACTACTATTATGACTTCTAGTAGACTTTTGCGATATCATTTTGTAGTTTCTTTGAATGACGCTAAATCAAATATCTAAATGATGTTTATATACTGTATATATATATATATATATATATATATATATATATATATATATATATATATATTTTTTTTAATTATGTCTCAATCCTAAAATTGTAGGTGATGCAAAACTTTTGGCCACAGCTGCATGCACACACATACATCAATGAGAATGATGACATGATTATAGTTGATTACGACATTTGTTTAGGAAGTGGTTGCACTAGGTACCTTTAAGTCTATTGATACGGTAGTTCCTCTTTGAACAGGTGCATCTCTGGGTCTCTTGTAATGATTCATGCTGCACTGGGGCCATGGACTGTGCGCACACAGAAATGTTTTCATTCTCTTGTCAGAAATGTTTTCATTCTCTTGAACTGGGGGGTCGAGGGAGCTCAGCCGACACAGCAAGGCACCCTGCTAATCTGCAAAGTAAATGGAGAGGGCTCCGTCCAGCTGGCACCTCGTAACACATGCTGGCACAATATTCTCGCTGGCGGCTGTGTTTCCGAAAGCCAGCGAGTGGTCAGAGTGCTCAGAGCCAAAGGATTTGTTTTCTGAGGGAAGGTAATCAAGAAATCCATATATATCCATATATATATATATATATATTAGCTCAAAGAGCCAGCTGCCCAACGTGTCGATATGTTGTACATATCTTTCTCAAGGGAGCCTGTGTTTGAATCAAAACATTGGAGGTATTTATAGGTTTTTGACGGCATGACAACTACTTGTTATTGTTTACATTCAAATCCATGATTTATTCTTACATGATGTAATGGTGTTCTATATATTGTGACATCATCTCTACTTCTATCTTTGAATCTGTATTAATTCTAATTAACATTACTTTATATAAACTTATATTTTTATTATATCATGCAATGCTGGCTCTGAGGATCAGTCTTGATTTGGCCTCCCCAGCGCATCAGCATGCACGACTTTTGAATGAATTTTGTTTATTTATTTAAATGTTATATATTTATTGACGTTAATTAGTTCATTCTTTTCTGTTGAGTCCCGCTGGCATAATCGTGTTCAATCTATTTATCCATTTACTTTCTTTTATTCTTCTATATGTCGCACTGTCTAATCTTAGTTGTTCTAATACTACAAACTTTACATCATTTATGTCATGTCCTTGATTGGTGAAGTGCTGCACTATTGGTTCATTCATTTTTTTTATTTCTAATTAATGAAAAGTGGTTCTGAATTATTTAATATAAAGTGGTTCCAGTCTCTCCAACATATTTGATTTCATCACATTTTTCACAGGCTATTCCATAAACAACATTGCTATTTTTACAGTATGTTACCCTGTAAATGCACAAGCATTTCTGAAATAAGAAAAGCTACTTTAGATTCCGTTTCTTGTACAAAACACCTTTTTTTTCCTGTCTGGTTATGAATGTCCACTGGTACCTTTTACTTGTGACCCACGCAGCAGATTGCGGTACAAATGTCACAGGTAATGGCTTGTAAACAGAGAACCCTTTGTTTGCGAGATACCTTGTTTTCTAGTTACTTTGCAAATGTTTTGCATAACATAGCATAACATGCAAAATAATTCCCTGATTCAGGCCCTATATACCAAAAAAACAGGCTTCTGCGGGTTCACTAATTCCCTGTCACAGTGATGGAGCTATGCGTC
Source organism: Acipenser ruthenus (assembly GCF_902713425.1). Lineage (NCBI taxonomy): Eukaryota > Metazoa > Chordata > Actinopteri > Acipenseriformes > Acipenseridae > Acipenser > Acipenser ruthenus. The sequence continues at coordinate 31,928,790 of NC_081202.1, read as the reverse complement.
CCGAGCCACCGTCAAGGTCAAGTGCCACACGCTACAGCCTTCATCGACGGGCACTATCGCTATTAGAAAACTATTGTTTCTCATTATTGTCAGAGCTGCTTATAGTTTATCTGGACAGTGCCATATTTAGTAGTTGAAAAGTATTGATTGGCTGGTTTTGGTGGATAATAAAATAAATTTGGACTAACTGTGTTTTTGTTTAGTATTTACTGTCCAATTGATGTGCACTGAGCTTTCAGTAAGGTAAATCAAAATGAAAAAGCCAACGCGGATTGATTTTAAATTTGATTCACAGGTGATGCTGCGACGTTCCAGCAGGCATCTACTTTCTGATAGAAGCCCACTAGCTGGAAGCTGATTGGCTGATGGTACTGAATCGTTTTCTAATACAAGGAATATCACCATGACCTGCATGCACTGTATGTAAGTGTGACAAAGCAAACAGACAGGCACCATCCTCTATCCCTAGATTACGCTCAATAAAGTGCTAAAGAATGTCCCTGACCTAGTTTCATCGCATTTAGGGCAATACAAGTTAGGGAAATGAATACATTAGGGGCAAGTATTTGAAGTACATAAACTTGACAAACTGTTATTGTTCGCATGTTCTTATTCCATGCTTTATCTTCTGCGTGTTCTAATTGGATGCTGTATCTTCTGCATGTTCTTACTGGATGCTGTATCTTCTGCATGTTCTTATTGGATGCTGTTATCTTCTGTATGTTCTCACTGGATGCTGTTATCTTCTGCGTGTTCTTACTGGATGCTGTTATCTTCTGCATGTTCTTACTGGATGCTGTATCTTCTGCATGTTCTTATTCCATGCTGTATCTTCTGCATGTTCTTATTCCATGCTGTATCTTCTACATGTTCTAATTTGATGCTATATCTTCGGCATGTTCTTACTGGATGCTGTTATCTTCTGCATGTTCTTATTGGATGCTGTATCTTCTGCATGTTCTTATTCCATGCTGTATCTTCTACATGTTCTTATTGGATGCTGTATCTTCTGCATGTTCTTACTGGATGCTATATCTTCTGCATGTTCTTATTCCATGCTGTATCTTCTGCATGTTCTTATTGGATGCTGTATCTTCTGCATGTTCTTATTGGATGCTGTTATCTTCTACATGTTCTTATTGGATGCTGTTATCTTTTGCATGTTCTTGTTTGATACTTTTAGACAAGGTCAGCCGCTGGCTGCTCATCAATCTGATCCCGAGCTCTCGCGGGCATTGAAAGAATCTCTTAAATGAACAGCAAAATCGGGACATAAGTCCAGAAGCACAAATGTCCTCAAGCTCATTGCTTCAGTCCTGAACTTCTCACTGGTACCAAGCCCAGCGAGAAGCATGCCCCCAAGTGCAGCAGAGCAGGAACTGACATACAAGGCAGCAGCACGAATACTTACACACACTATCAGCTGCATTCCCCCAGTTTTAAGGTCAGTTCATTGGCTTCCTGTGAAGCAGCACACTGATTTCAAAACGACTGGAACTCACTCCCAGGTTTTATCCTGAATGCAGAGTCTGTCACTATTTTTAAATCTAAGCTCAAAACACAGCTCATTGATTTGGACTTCCACTTTCTTTTGACTTGCTGTTTATTGTTGTAAAGCACCCTGGGATCCTTGAGCATGAAGGACGCTATATAAATGAAATTGGTATGGTATGCTATGCTATGCTATGCTATGCTATGCTACGCTACGCAATGCTATGCTATGCTATGCTATGCTATGCTATGCTATGCTGTGCTATGACTATGCTGCTTGTTGTAACACAGCCTTGCTGTGCCTGCAGTGGCAATTCAAGTTTTATGAAGCAATCAGAAAGCTTAAAATGGTCCATTTACTGTAGATCGGTATTATTTCCTGTGCTCCACCTGGTTTCTTTCAGAATGATTTACAGCCTCACTGGGGTGAGTCTAGAGGCCAGCTGAGCTTCCTGTCTGCACTGCTCCCAGGCCTGCTTCGACAGCGCTCACACTGAAAGGGTTAGTCTGAGCTCTCTGCCTCCACTGTTCCCAGGCCTGCTTCGAGAGCACTCACACTGAAAGGGTTAGTCTGAGCTCCCTGCCAGAAAGCCAGCCTTGTTGCAGTAGGGAGCATGATCTGGATACACCATGGTGCTCAGAGGGAAAGCTGTATGTCTGTATTAGTCCACCATAAATGTGAAGCAAAAACAAAACCACCATTTTCTGCTTTAAAAAAAAGGCTTGGTTTAGTGCTTTTGATGACTCGACGTGCCCCCCCACCCCCAGCCCATTCCAGTCAGTTGCCATGCTGATGAGCCAGGGAGGCTGTAAATAGGCTGATCCCTGGAGCCAGCATTACACTTCAGCCGTCAACACTGGGCCAATAGGAAATCCACATTACCTGGGGGAATGTGCTGAAGGCTCATATATTAGAGAAGTCTAGCATGGTTCCCACCACTATCTCATTTTATCTTGGCAAAAGCCGAGTCCAATATTCATGTAATGAAAATCTAGAAATATCAAATATATGATTTGCCACAAATGTCTTGCAGTGCAGTGCAGTAGAACAGATGAAGGTAGTGGAGTGTAGAGGTTTAGCCAGTCAGGTCACTGACACACACACACACACTAATCATTGACTCATTTCACAAACATCTGGATGTTCAGTTTACATTGAGAAACCGCTCGTCTCGTTTTAGTTTCTGGAATGTCCTGATGTGTACGGTAAGCGCCCACCAGTCTAGTGACTGGAAATCAGACAATTCCTCTCTAAGCCGAAGGAATAGAAATACTCAGATACACGAAACAGAGGACCACTCCAGCCTGACTGTTTTTGAAGACAGGAGAGAGTCACGTAGATACAGCAAGACTACACTTACCAGAATACACTGGGGTATGAGTTGAAAAGCCTGAACTGTCTCAAACTGTCCTTGTGTACATGCAGTCATATGGTTACCTTAAGTATAGGAGTGTGTGTGTGGGGGTGTATGCGTGCGCACAGTGAATACATCTTATCTTACCTATTAGCAGAAGCAATGTCATAGATCAGGTTCTTTCAAAAACAAAGTCACAGGATGTCCTTTTAAAGCTGTTTACTCCAAAGGAAAAACACAGCAAATAAAGATACCTAACTAGAAATAAACAAGTTGTTTCTTATTCTTTCAGGTTAAACCACTGCTTCCAAGCATCACAATTATTATTATTACTTAGCAGACACCATTATCCAAGACACCTTACAGAGATTAGGGTGTGTGAACTATGCATCAGCTGCATCAGAGTCACTTACAACAATGTCTCACCCGAAAGATGGAGCACAAGTGGCTCGCTCAGGGTCATACAGAGAGTCAGTGAGTGAGCCAAGATTTGAACCAGGGACCTCCTATTTACAAGCCCTTTTCTTTAACCACTGGACCATACAGCCTGAGTGAATCTAACCTCTGGAAGAGGAAGTCCCAGGGCACCATGAAGCTCCCTTTTAAAATAATCTGGAAATTACGTCAAAGTAAAATAAACAAGCAATGATTAGGGGGTCCACTGACAATATTGCTAATAGTGATTATATTGCTGTGTATATCTAAATCATTTCATTCAACTAAAGAGTCTGAATGCAGTAATGAAAGCTTTTAAAGACACACAAAAATAACATCATCAGTGTCCCAGGCACATAAATACCACTTTAACAACCATCGATATGTAACAATTAGGATTTCCAGTGGCGCCAAAGAGCTTGCATTGTCTGGAAGGACTGATGTGAAGCAGCCTCCCTCCCTCCTCTCCTCCACAGCTTGTAGTTCAGCACAGCCGACGCAGTCTTGAGTTCACACTTACACTTGCCAACCTGTCCACTCGTATATATTGTACATTAATAAAAAAACATTGATGAATTAAATTCAGTTTGATGTATTAATCTCTGCTCAGCTGTAGTTGGTTTATTTGACATCAGTCGATGAAGTTTCATGAATGGAAGATTTTATACCAGACATATAAAAACAAAGCCTGTCTCTGCAATGTTAAACTGCTCCTTCACAGTGCTCCACTGCACTTTGTTATGCTTTTAACTTGGCAAAATATACCATGAGCAGCTAGGACAAGGAGGCATATTATTATAATTGTCTTTTAAATTTAGAATGCACAATTATTTCACCCAAATTTAGAATATCCAATTATGCCCTCCTCACTGCAGCAATTCCCCACCCTGCTTAGGAGAACTGAAGGTTCAGTGGGCGTCCTCCGATCCCACGACCGAGCCAGCTTCCTCTTCTACACCCAGGAACTCGAGAGCGGATGTCAGCGAGCTACCAGCCTCTGGAGGACAAAGGCCAGCCCTGCAGATGTCTGCTCTAAGATCACAAGGTGCCTGGCTGGTAGGGTAACGCTGTGGCGCGATGAGGAGAGAGATTAACGCAATGTGACTGTTAAATGTTTAATCTCTATCGTGTATCAGTTCAGAGATTAACTTAATGTGACAGTGAAATGTTTCATCTCTATCATGTATATGTCCAGAGGTTAATGCAGTGTGGCAGTGAAATGTTACAGAGAGGGCAGCTATACTGTAGGCCCTTACAAGGAAACCATTAAGTCACATGACCCCAATATGGCAGCCATGTTAAGTACAGTTCAACATGAAGGGTGCCGTTATATTTGCCCATAACACTGAAAATATGTTATATATGAGACATTAGCAGTTGTGAAAGTGGCATATTTGAAAGTCATACAAGCTCCCCCTTACTAGGATTCTTAATTACCATGTACTGTATCAGAACTGAAATAAGATAAGACAGACACCCCTTAGAAAAGTCTACTGGGGTAAGGTTGCACTTTTCCCATGCTTTTCACATGCCTTTCTTATGCCTTTACCATAGTTTACCGTGGGTTTGCCATGGTTTGTTTTAATATATAGGAGGCTGTGTGGTCCAGTGGTTAAAGAAAAGGGCTTGTAACCAGGAGGTCCCCGGTTCAAATCTCATCTCAGCCACTGACTCATTGTGTGACCCTGAGCAAGTCACTTAACCTCCTTGTGCTCCGTCTTTCGGGTGAGACGTAGTTGTAAGTGACTCTGCAGCTGATGCATAGATCACACCTAGTCTCTGTAAGTCGCCTTGGAAAAAGGCATCTGCTAAATAAACAAATAATAATAATAATAATAATAATAATATGCTTTATCATATCTTTTGGGGCTTACCTATGCTTTATCATGCTTTCACTGTGCTTTATTACACTTTCTTGTGCTTTTACTATGGGATACTTGTATAAGGGACTCTTCATGCATGGCTGAGTTACTTTAAAAGCTGCAATGCTTCCTGACGTCCAATATACTGTACAGCACATCTTCTCAACTCTGTCATGCCAAGCAGCTCTCCATGTATGGGAATGCAGAGCGCTGGATGTTTATAAAAAAGGGAATCCTTAACATAAGAGAAACATCCCCATCTCAAAGCACAAAGTTTCCACTCTGGAATACCTTGGCAGTCAACTGAGCACAGCGATAAAGAGCAACAATCTCTTTTATGGGTAGCTGCCTCTGTACAGACCTCTTTGCGATGATGCTGTGGAAGAAACAACTTCACACTGAAATGAAGGTCACATTCCATCACAAAGCTGTGAGGTGCTCCTTGTGATGAATGGGGCCTCATTATAAGCAGGCAATGCAACAACACTTCTTATAAGCGAATATGTTGTGGTCAAGGTGTCTCATTGTACAAGACATGTCACCTTGTGCATTTTAGGGCGAGAGTACCGCAAAGCGAAGCAAAGCTGAGAAATTACATCTCTTATGCAATTATAAATCACTCAAACAAAGACAGTGATGACATTCCAGAAAAATAATAATGAATTGAGCAACACCCCTTGTGTCATGTGTGCTAGAAGGGCCCTGTTTGAACTGGATGGCAGGACATATTTGCGTCATTTTCCTCTTAAACACCCACATGTTCAGGGAGAGATAAAATGGCTAATTTTAGTGAAGACCGGCTCATGATGACAACACAGTTTGGGATAAGCACACACAGGAAATCTATCCACTTGTTAAATTAGAAGCTGTCTCATGTGGCTCTTGAAAAGAAAGAAAGAAAGAAAGAAAGAAAGAAAGAAAACAAAAAATAGACAGAAAATAAGAAAGAAACCAAACTTTTTCACTCTTCTTTTCCATCATTTTCTCAGCACTGCGTTTGAGACTAGTGACTGTAATTGTAGCTAATGTGCATTACATTAAGGAGGCAGTGTGGTCCAGTAGTTAAAAGTCCAGGGCTTGTAACCAGGAGGTCACCGGTAAAATCTCACTGTGTGACCCTGAGCAAGTCACTTAACCTCCTTGTGCTCCATCCTGCAGATGAACTATTAAATCAATGTCCTATTGTAAGTGACTCTGCATATAATGCACAGTTCACAGCCTATCTGTGTAACGCTTTGTGATGGTGGTCCACTATGAAAGGCGCTATATAAAAATAAAGATATTATTATTATTACGGGCCCAAAGACAAACGAGTTAAAAAATCGCGAGCCCCCGAGTCACGGGACCCGTCTCTCTCTCTCGCCCCTCTCCAGAACTCCCACAGGGATCCTGTTCTAACCCTGGTGTATTACCCTGAAGATACCCTGCTGTAGTGAGCAGACCTACCTGCACTGACGCAGCGATGCAGTTACTTGGACAGTACTGTAGTCCTGATACACAAGCACACAAATACAAGGGTACAAACTAGCAGGGATGGTTGAATCCTTTTAGTGTACCGCTCTGTGCACTGTACTGTACTGTACAACCACAAGTGAAGTCGAGGATGCTGGGACGGTTATTGAAGCAGGGGATGCTGGGATGGTTAGTGAAGCAGGGGATACTGGGATGGTTATTGAAGCAGGGGATGCTGGGATGGTTATGAAGCCGAGGATGCTGGGACTGTTAAATCTGAGAGAGGAGCCTACCTTTCAGCCTCGATCCTCATCTCTTCGCGTTTTTGCCTCCTCAGTTCTCTGCGGCGCTCAAAGTCATCCATGATAAGTCCTGGGATGTGCGGTCACTGTCTGAAATTCAGGTCCTGAAAGGCATGAGGAAGAGACTTAGGGCCAGATTCTCAAAGCTCTTTACTCCAAAACGTCATTAGCACAGAATATCAATGCACTGACCTTTCCTTCTGTTTGTAATATCGGACACTGAGTTCACCGTATTTATTTCCTTTTGGTCTGCAGCATGCTGTATTTCTACATCTCTTCAGCTGAGCAAAAGCATTGAGTCTCTTCTTGATATACTGTAGGCTTCTGCATATTCAAGCTGTTGCCACAATCGTACAGTACAAAAATGACTTAAACTCAATGTTTTGTGATTTTGGTATTCACGAGCTTCAGCGTGTGACACCTGCTGGTGAAACACTGCATTTCAGTAGTAATCAGTGACAAACCAGCTTCTAGTCAGATGATGCCCTCTAGCATACAGAAGATGCAGGACAGGTAAACTAAACTGTATATCACACTGACCTAAGTTTAACCGCGCCATATTTCACCACTCTTATAGCTGGTTTTGACAGTCACTGTACTTCTGAAGATTGTTTCCTAATAATTGACCCAATGCTTTCAGTGTTCACAAGCCATTCAGGCCTGCGTGAACCTCGCCCACAGACCAACAGCGGACAACAGGTAGTGCGTCAATAAGGAAAACATTTGCTGTATTTATTTTTACTAGATTAAAAAAAGGACTACTTATAAAATATGACCAATCAAGACTTCTGACAACTTGAATCAAACTCTGGTTTCTATTGTGCACTGCTAAACCTCTTTAATAAACAGCTTGCTTACATCCCAGTCCTGTCTAAGCTGTATTTATACGCATGGACTGAATTTCACAATGCTTTTACTGTGTTGTGTTTGACATTGCTTTTTCATGCTATTTGGGCAGCAGTGTGGAGTAGTGGTTAGGACTCTTGACCAGAGGGTCACGGGTTCAATCCCAGGTGGGGGATACTGCTGCTGTACCCTTGAGCAAGGTACTTTACCTAGATTGCTCCAGTAAAAACACAACTGTATAAATGGGTAATTGTATGTAAAGATAATGTGATATCTTGTAACAATTGGAAGTCGGCTAATAAATAAATACTAATAATGCTGTATTTTGCAATGCTTCCACATTATTTGGTGTGGTAATCTGCATTCATTTTCTACAGGAACAGGAGTTTCACCTTTGCATTGCACAAGAAAGTCATGTTTCAGCTAACACACTCTAGGCTAGGCTACAAGCACTGCTACAGCTTTTGCCAAAAGTTTTGCATCACCTAGAATTTTAGGATTAAAACATAATAAAAAAATTAACTATATGAACATAATTTAGGTCTTTCATTTAACCTCATGTAATCAAAGAAACTACAAAATGATATCACTCAAGTCTACCTGAAGCCATAATAGTAGTACAGTATTTTATGTTGCATTTCAAAATGTAAAATGTTTCAATTTTTCTTTTAGTATATGGAAAACTACAAAGCAGTATGTAATTCAATATGTAACATTATTCAGAAGGTTTAATAATGAGTTAATTCTACAGGGTGATGCAACACTTTTCAGAGTTTTGCAGATCTTTCAATGCCTTTGTTAATTCAACACTCAATCATACGAGGGTAGACAGACAAATCATCCGGCTAATGCCCTCATCAGTGTTGTGACTAATGCCTTTATCGGTATAGCAGTGTGCTGTAATAGCTAAAAGCCCATGTAAAACTATAAGAAACTCAATCTAAAAGTAGAAATAAAAATGTTAGGCTGCACATTAGAATTGCACAAGCACATGCTTCAAACCAGGAGAAAGAAAGAAAGAAAGAAAGAAAGAAAGAAAGAAAAAGATAGACAGGAAGAAAGATACAGAAAGAAAGAAAGAAAGAAAAATACAGAAAGATAGATATCGACAGAAAGAAAGAAAGAAAAAGGTTTTTTAAAGACAAATTTGCATTTAAAAAAAGGAACTACAACAGGCCACCCAAGAGCAGAGGGAGAAGAGAATATTGCTGTACCTTTTCTCAACTGTGTTCTAGTCCATGGACTGATTCCCTTCTTCCTTTAGCCCCTCACCACCAAGCAACCAAACACACGGCTGTCTGGGTTATATCCCACCGGCAGAGCAGCACAAAGAATTCAGAAAACTACTGACTAACAGAAAGGAAACGCCTGCCTCTGCCCAGTCTCTCTCTCTCTCTCTCTCTCTCTCTCTCTCTCTCTCTCTCTCTCTCTCTCTCTCTCTCTCTCTCTCTCTCCCCCTCCCTCCCTCTCTCTCTCTCTCTCTCTCTCTCTCTCTCTCTCTCTCTCTCTCTCTCTCTCTCTCTCTCTCTCACTCCGTGGGCTCTGCTGCTGATGGTGGCAGGCTGGCTCTCAGCTTATTTCCTGTACAGCGCTGGAGGCCTCCTGCACTTCCTGTGGAATCCAAGTGCAGTCCTACTCGGCTCTTCAATGCCAGCTCTGCAGACGGGACACTTTCCTTTCAAAGAGGGGTGAAGCGGCTATCATCCAAACTCAATGGTAGTGTTCAGACAATTGCTCTCATAGCAGAGTAACAAATATCAACTGCAGAACAGTTTATATGACTTTCCCAAGCAAGAACCCCTGAAGAAAAGATATTATAAAAGCACACAGTACAGAATTGAACTGTACTGCAGATACCACAGATAGAGGGCTGGATAGCGTGTTTTCTACTTCAACTGCAAGGGCTGTTCAACAGAGATGTGTTAACATACGGCACTACAGTGATCAGTTGGAGTTCCTGGGTTCAGATTAGCGAGTCTCTACTGCCTTTAACACTGTACGAAATGACAGACTCCTGAAAGCTGTTCTGGTATGCGAGGAGAACACACCAAAAGAAGCCCATATTAAAATGCATTTTATTCAGAAAACTTCTAACTGGTAAACTAAGCAAACATTTCCCTGATGGGCATAGAGTTTCAGTAAGTCCTGTGGGAGAACCTCTTGTTTTTATATATATCGACGCTGTGCATTTCCCTGTAAATACCTACTGCCCAGTAATACTCAAGCCATACATGTAGCTACACTTACACCCAAGCGTTCTTTTCTTCTTAGTGAAGACCACCCAGGTGTTTCTAACACTGACAGGCCTCAGAATGAATGGCAGCCCCTCCCTCTTCTTATCTGCTGGATTGCTGCTTCCACCCCCCACCCCCCCGCATCACCTGCTCTGCAGAAGTCCGCCCCTCTGGAGTGTTATTATCCCAAATAACTGTTTACAGGAGAGACAGGCCGATCAAACAGGCTTCTTTCTGATCATGCACACCTAGTTTATGCATTAATATTCCCGTCAATGAGGAGACAGTGAAGGCGCCAGTCTGTATGTACAGACAACACACTTACATGCTTAGACAGAAGAACTGCTGACACTACTGAGGTGAAACTTGGTCAGGACATTCCGTAGTAATATGAAATACCTACACATCTAGAATGAATGTTAAAATACTGGTACAAAGAACCAAAAGATCTTCAGTAAAAGACACGGAAAAGGGGATCAGATACAGAGTTACTACCTTTGCACCCAGTCCTGGGTTTCTGAACTACCATCTATTGAATATATTATTTCTATGATTCAGTGGCCAGGGCCCGTATATTAAGTGCTTGATATGTTCGCATGCACTGATTTTTTGAATTCTCGCACGCATACATTGATCCTGATATAGCTTTCTCACGCTGAGCCTTCGTATGCACACTGTGTTATAAAAATCCAATGCTACTAAATCTGTTTGTAGCTAAACAAAAACATATCACAAAATAGCCTTTCAAAGCAACATTGACACTAACATGACAAATCTCAGCAACACTAAGACTGTACGTCATTATTTTACATGTCAAAGAAAAGTAAAGAAAGGGTTTCACCGTCTCTCTCAACTTTCTCTGTTCAAAAAACACATACAGCTATGGCCAAATGTGACATTTCAAAATCTAACATGAAATACTGTACTAATATGGCTTCTCGTAGACTTTTGCGCTATCTAAATTATGTTCATATATTATTATTATTATGTTTTTGATTATATCTCAATCCTAGAATTGTAGGTGATGCTAAACTTTTGTCCATAGCTGTGTGTGTGTGTATATATATATATACCATAGTTTGCCATGTTTTTGTTCTTTTTGTAATGCTTAACCGTACCTCTCTGTGCTTTACAATGCTTACCCATGCTTTTACTGTGGGACACTTTTATAAGGGGGAAGACTCCCAAGACATCAGAGACTGATGACGGCATTTAAACCTCTTGCCATCTCCCAGAGAAAACAGCCCATCTTCAGATCAAACTGCGGACACTTTTTCTGTGATTCCACTTTTTCTTTTTGTCATCACCACAATAGATGTGTCCATCGCTGCACATATTGGGGATTGTCTCTAGACAGTGAACTTTTGTACTGTGCTTTTATGACGTTAGTTTGTTCTTCCCCCACAAGAATAGCTTGTTTGGGAATGCAGATAAAATAAACATGAGGTCATGTGAATTCACAAATGTTTAATGCGGGACCCGCCCAAGTTTCTATCTTTACCAGCCCAAGTTTCTATCTTTCGCAACATTAACAACCCCAAATTCTATCCATTATTAGTCACGTTCATATCCCCTAGCCTCTGTAAGTCTCTTTGGATAAAAGCGTCTGCTAAATGACACATTAATAATAATAATAATAATAATAATAATAATAATAATAATAATAATAATAATAATAATAATAATAATAATATGAATTTACTGAACATCCTACTGCTGCAAGTTTTCAAAGTGTGTCCGTGTCTCGCAGTGTAATTGCGTTCTGATTGACTTCACAGAAGGAGAACTATTTAAGAATGTACTGTAATAAACAGACACTAATAATTTGCTGTATCAGTATAAAACGCAGCGAGATCAAGAAACACTGTAGGTCTGGGGAATTTTATTAGAATTTATGTTTTCCGACAAATGTTGCATACAAGTTATTTTTAAACCTGAACTGCATCCAAACTAAACAAAATTATCAAATATTTGAAAAACTAGCTAATGTATTATATGCAACCACATCAGCATTCTTGTTTCGCTGTTATTAAAAAAAAAAAAAAAAAGCGTTGACCTAACCCAAGTTTAATAAAATAAAAACGATATAACACTGGAAAAAAAAATCTGGCTTGATTTAAAAGATATTGCTTAAATTATGCAATGTCTGCTTTTAAAATGCAACACATGGCACTCTTCTAGTTATTAACTTTTGTCTCATAAAACCCAGAAGACGTTTGATGTGATAGCAGTAGGAACTTGGTCTTGAATTTTAATGCAACTTTTTCTCATAATATTTCGATCTTTAAAAAAGGGGGTATGCTGTTTTGGAGCTGGTGAAAGAAAAGGTAATCTGCACAGAGGATTCAGCTAGGAAGAATTCCAGCAACAACAAAAAAGATATCACTTTCTAGCAATTGTTTCTAATTGCTGTGTATGTACATAGCAGTTACACTGTAAATACATGTGTACTTACACATTATTACAATGTTATTATGCATAGTTACAAACGTGTAAATCATTTTGCACAATATATGTAAGTACACAATTATCAGAAAAGGGTTAGGGTTAGGGTTATATAACGCAAAAAGATTACATTGTAACTATGCATAATAACATTGTAATTATGTGTAAGTACACATGCATTTACTAAGTAACTACTATGTACATACACAGTATTTAGAGACACTTCATGTAAAAGGTTACTGCAAAACAAAATGACTTCTGAAAGACCTCTTCAAGGCTGATTGTGTGGAAGCATATTGGGGTTGCACAGGCTTCAGTTCACCTATGAGCTTCAGCGCACAGTGCAACTGCAACATGCTTCCCCTATTGAATAAACAAGCTTGAGCTGCACATATGCTGGTGTATAAACACTACATCTGAGCTCTGGATTTGACATGCATGTTTGGTGAGGTTTAAACGTTTAATAACTTTTTTTATAGTATTTACATCCATTAAGCAAAGTGGGGGTTCTGGCAGGGAACTCACTTTAACCTTAGATCAAATCAAGTAAACATCAAGCATATTTTAGGCTCTTCCAATACCAGATGAAATCGTCAGTCGAATACCTAGAATCTTATTTGACCCTCGATAAACAATACGCCCAATGATTGGCAAGGAAAGGATTTATATCTTACCTCAATCCACTACATCCCTGCTGTGCGCCAGAGTTCACCTCCTCCTCCCCAGCCTCCACCTGCTTGTTGGCTTCGTCTAATGGGAAGGGCAGCTATCCTGCCCCCCTGCCCATGGCTTGACTACGGTCAGCCTCTCCACTTATCTGCAAGCTAATTAACCTTGAAAGGAGAGGTCAAAGGCCAACAAATGTAGTGTAAAATATGTAGAATGTAGTAGTGTTGTCTTGTCTAAACTTTAATAAACAATCTATCGCCCGATTTTCCCTACTGAGCTACTGGTTACACTGATACAATAATGTTTCTGCTAGGATTTCACTTAGATTATAATAAGGGTCCTGTGGGATTTCACTGGATTATAATAATGTTTCTGCTAGGATTTCACTTAGATTATAATTAGGGTCCTGTGGGATTTCACTTAGATTACAATAAGGGTCCTGTGGGATTTCACTTAGATTACAATAAGGGTCATGTGGGATTTCACTTAGATTATAATTAGGGTCCTGTGGGATTTCACTTAGATTATAATAAGGGTCCTGTGGGATTTCACTAGATTATAATAAGGGTCCTGTGGGATTTCACTAGATTATAATAAGGGTCCTGTGGCTTCTGATTTTCGGTTTTAACCAATAAAACCTGATAAAAACAACCCTGATACAAAATAAATGAAATCGGTAGAGAGCCAATAAACACTGGAAAGCACTGGAAAAACTGTGGAAATGGTTAATCTATTCACGTTGACTTTACCCTATTCCCATTAAAAAATTTAACCTACTACAAAAATAATAATAAATGCATTTCCCAGTGCTGCTGGACAATGTCCTGCCTTCCTGACTTGCATCTATCATTGATTCGTTCTCAATACTTTAAACACGCCCCAACTACTGAGTGACAGCACATTCCTACATTTCTAAAAAAAAAAAACCCTTACGCATTTTGGAAAGTAACCGAAAACACTAATTTCATACAGTATATCAAAAACGAAAGCCCCGAAAAAAAAGATTTACATAAAACTCGAAAATAGCTAAAAATAAGCACCGAAAAATACAATGAATAAAACCCGAAAAACAGAAGCCCTAATTCTAATGAAGGGACCTGTGGGATTTCAATTAGATTATAATAAGGGTCCTGTTGGATTTTTCACACTGATATCTATAGGTATTGTTTTGTAACAATTATTTTTGTGCTTGGAACATTTTACAGGCGCCCAGCTTCTCTCATACCATAGGAAATGAGCAATAATACAGTCCCTCTCTTATACAAGTTTCCCACAGCAACAGCACAGCAAAGTGCAATGAAGCACAGTGAAAGCACGGTAAAGCATAGGCATTGCAAATTACAGTATAGCAAGGTACGGCAAACCACAATAAACTAACCTGCAGAAAAGTTTCCCATAGTAAAAGCATAGAAAGGTGTAAATGCACAGTGAATATGCGGTGACGCATAGGCAAGCATTGTAAAGAATAGAGAGGTCTGGCAAAGCATATTAATTAACAAACATGGCAAATCAGGGTAAACTATAGTAAATGCATAGTATCATGGGAAAAGCGGAACCATACAGTATTTCTCAGTGCACAGCAGTTAGGAGTGTTATTAGTTTAACATTAAAGGTATAGAATATAGGGTTTACATATAGTAGCAGTAAGTGTACAGTGTGGGCCAATTGATTTCTCATTCAATATTGCATCATAGGGTTTTCCATATACAAATCAATGCTGTTATGAAATTTGTATCATTTATATAATTTATGGAAGGCTTTTTGTCATTTGATTGGTTACTGACATTCCCGATGTGTTAAACTTTTAAACATGTTTGATCCCGAAGGACATCCCCCAACAGAAGTCTCTGCTCCACAGTAATTACAATCAGAGAGGGAGCAGATACACTGCTAGAGAGCACTGCTCTGCTTTGAGCTCAGCTGCTGCCAGGAAATGCAGCATTGTGGTGAGCAGGGGCTCCGGCAGCGTGAACAGAAACCACAGCGTTACTGTATCAGGAGCTGTGAAAAGGAAAGCACTGCCCCGGACTGAATAGTGATAAAGACCGGGCGAGAACAGAAACCACAGCGTTACTGTATCAGGAGCTGTGAAAAGGAAAGCACTGCCCCGGACTGAATAGTGATAAAGACCGGGCGAGAACAGAAACCACAGCGTTACTGTATCAGGAGCTGTGAAAAGGAAAGCACTGCCCCGGACTGAATAGTGATAAAGACCGGGCGAGAACAGAAACCACAGCGTTACTGTATCAGGAGCTGTGAAAAGGAAAGCACTGCCCCGGACTGAATAGTGATAAAGACCGGGCGAGAACAGAAACCACAGCGTTACTGTATCAGGAGCTGTGAAAAGGAAAGCACTGCCCCGGACTGAATAGTGATAAAGACCGGGCGAGAACAGATGACCGGCTGCTTCCACACAGATTATAATTCCACAGAATCAAACACATTTATAGATGTATGTATTTATGTGCAGTATGCACACAACCTGGACATTTCATTAGGACATGCACCTAATATCAGGCTGCCCTGATCACAGCCTTGACACGACGGGGTATCAACTCCACAAGGTGATCGAGGGATCTGTTATGTACCTCAAGATTAATATTTCACACAATCAGGGAGGTAGGCTAAACGTGTCGCTGAAGTTCATCCTGAATGTGGTGGCCATGGGCGATGCCTGAAGTCTTTATCATGCTCCTCAAACCATCTGCACACAATTCTGGTACAGTAGAGGGGTGCATTATGGTCTTGAAAGAAACCATCAGCATCAGGGTACAAGAGCAGCACTGTTGGGTGGATTTGATCCGCAGCGATGCTTAAATAAACTACAGCATTCGTTCAGCCTTCCAGAGTAATCAAGGGAGCCAGGGTATACCAGGAGGACACGCCCCACACCAGGGCGATGCCAGATCCTATCGGGGTAGACCCAATAAAGTGGCCAGGCAGTGGAGGTATAGTTTTTGTAGATATGTACAGAAGAATCTCGCTATCTCAACACCACTGGAACCAGATGCTGGTCAGATTACTGATTCATTCGGAGTGCTGATCGTACAGTAATCTGTACCATCTTGTCTAGTCTACGTTGATTTATATTTACATTTAATCAAAAGCCACTAATAGCCCTTGGTTAAAATATACAGCTGTTTAGTGCTTTACACAATTATCATAGGATTATGATATTGAAATTCAGTTTCCATGATTTCTATCAGCACAGATTACTGTCCAGTAGTGTTCCTACCTGAGGGTGTAAGAATTTCAATTTCCGGTCAGTGATCAGTGATATAGAAACAATAGGCACTCATGTGTCAAAATGTTAGACCACTTTGTGCTTTAATTAGGCATCTTAAACAGCTTCTAAAAAGTCATGCATTTTACCATTTGTGGCTATGTGTTCATTTTCTCTTACTGTTTTAAATGAATTGCATGTGTGGCCTATTAAATTTGCATATTTTGACAATTTTCCAAGATTTTTAGTTACAGCAGTTTGATTCCATATACACAACAAAATCAAAACTACAGAAGCAATGGGGTAATGGGACAGTGGGTCCATTATCGCTTAGTTATGGATGGGCTTTTGCAAATAAACAAACTAAGGATAGCATCACTATTTCCTTTCTGTCAAAAACACAGTTCAAGAAAGTGTTACACATTCAGGTGCTGTAGTTATACTAGGTAAAGTATACTAAACTGTGTACAATACCCAGGGCAATGCTCCTGAGACAACGCCACACAGCAGACAGAACTGCAGCAGGCATCCTCTCATGCAACCAAATGCTTATTCAGCATCCGCTATTTACACACCAAATACGAAATTATTATAAATGCATGTGTGCAAAAGACAAAATATTGCCAAAACAAATGTTTTTGCTCAGCTTGCATATTTATTTATACATAATCGGCAAAAAATGATAGCGGACCTCCTGCTTTCTGGCATTTAATTAATTAACAGGACATTCTCCATTAAGCATAATTACAGTACGAGGAACTGGCCAAACTGTATAGACTGTTCTTTTAGACGAGAATAAACGAAAGTAAGATATGGGTGTGAGAGGCAGCGTGCTCCAGTCTCAGTGAAGCGAGAGTGTTGAAGAGACAGGCAGGTGCTGGAGTGACCCTGCAGACAGAGCCCTAGGGCAGGCTGGGATATGTGTGCTGTATCATGCGATGCTATCGTAGCCCCAGGTCTCAAGAGTTTATTAAAGAAACACTGCAGGTATTCCAGTTATGTGAACTGTTGCACCGTCATCTCAGGAGGCAGCTGGTACCTCCCAGTCATGTTTAATTTGTGTCTGGATTAGAGTCACATCACATTACGTTTAGAAAATGACTCTGTTTCAAAAATTATTTTTGTTTAAAGGCATCCCGGTGATAGATCTTTTGTCCTGGCCGTCATCGCAATCCTATTGATTAGCTTTTTTGATTTAGCAGCCAAGCAAAACAGGCAGTATTGTGTGATGCAGTGCCGTTACAGATTCTGCCCCCTGTCGGTGAGGTGAGGTTATAAACTCTAAAACCCAGATTGCAGACGAACCCAGTTCTTCTGCATTGTGGTTGAGATGCTTGCTTGCGGTGCGCAGGGGTTACTGGTTCGCACCCAGCCTTCCCCCAGTTACACAAGCTAAATACAAAGTTAACTTCCCAGCTATGTCACAGTAAAAACAATAACTGTGATCACTTTCAGTATTTTATCTAAACGTTTAACATTTTCAGAAATATTCATATTACCGATGTTGGCCTTAGTGTTTATACTATTAGTATTTTTTTCGATTCCATATAAACATCAATATTGAAGTCAATTATTTTAACTCTATTTGTGTGCTTATTGTTATGCGTTATCGGAGTGTTTACCAACTTTCCAACTAATTTAAAAGTTTCAACATGTTTAATCTTAAATTTAAATGTTTAGGAAATTAAACAGAATCTAAAGCCGAGGGAACACAAAGTCACTTTTTCAGGAACAGTGGCTTGAAACGTTGTTCCAGGAGACATAGTTTGAGGTTGCTGTATCAAACCTCAAGTCTCACCTGGTGTGCCATGCAGTGGCCTGAAACCTTGACCTTGCCACAAAGTGGCTTCGAGTTCCCTCAGCTTAACACTTCAACTTTAGGTAGTTCAGTTTAAATGTATTCAGTTCCTGACTATATCAAAGAGACTGGGAAGGCTATCTTTGCAATAAGTGGTGCTGGATCTTTTTATTAAAAGGCATTAAAGACATTGACAGGAATAATGAGCTGCATGTTTTCAAAAGAATCTGGAGCCGAAAGTGTCAATGTCAGAATAGACCAGTGCACACAAATGGTATCAAATCTGATGAAAGTTTGGGGAAATCTACCCAATCAAAACAATTACCACATAGAGTGACAAACAGACTGACGGACCGGCGTGAAATGTCACTGCTCTGATTACGGTCTATCCTCAAAATAGAATGCAGCAGTCTATAAACAAAATGAAGGATTTCATTTGTTTTCTGTGAAGAAATATTTAGAATGTATGAAATTACATAAATACAGCTTGTGTGCTGATTTTTGTATGTAATAGGTTACATACCCCCCGCCCCACCACCCCCCACCCCCCGTCCTCCGAAGACAGAGTCCAGGACTGCAAAGACGCCAATCTCAATGAAATGAATGTTTATTTTCTATGTTATTGCTATATGTCCCAGCTACAGAAACTGCCCCCTCCCTCTACACCCACTTTTGACACCACTGCATATATTTAATAAATCCTATTTCAAAGCAGAAACACCACAAGCATGTCTTTGTTACACTGATTTCAGGATTATGTACAATACACACATCTGTTATAAGAATGTTATAATATATATTACATCATGTACAACCACTTATCACAGATCCCTAAACTACTGTGTTTACCATTTCTTTAGGCTTTGTCATGACTTTAAACAACTGGCACGTTTTCACTCTGCAAAGTATTCAGTTCATAATCCCAACTGCTTACAACTGCTTACTCCACAAGTCTATATTAAAAAAATCACTTTCTGTATATTACTTTCATTTTTGCATTCTAAACATTAAAAATGAATGCCCAGCAAGCAAAACACAGCTTGTTTGAAGCGTGGGTATTCTGCAGCTCTGGGGCCCCATATTCGATTGACAGTTAACTGCAGACTGCATTCCGCTTGTATTTAAGTGATGATTGACCACAATCAGCTCTGACATTTGGAAGCAAGGATCGCGTGCCCTTGAAGCTTGAAGAATAAGCTTACTCTGTCTAACAAGAAGAATGTTTCTAGGATAATAGCGGATTTTTCCACAGTTAAAGCCAAAATGGGAATGCACCCAATGTAGGACTTCTCAAATTATTTACAGCCAATACAATACAATACAATACAATACAATACAATACACATTTACTCTCTCTTGATCACTAATCAGGTCTTGCAGATTACATAAGATCAGGACCTTGTACTGCAGGTAGTAAGCAGAACTTTAAATTAATTTCTAAGACTCCCAGGAATCCAGTGAAGGCGTTGAGCACTGTAGTATATATAAATTATTATTTTTAGTATTTTTCTTCCCGGTTGTACATAAAGACTGCGCTGGGCTCTTCTTTCTCTCTGAACTTACCTGATCAAACTCACAGCTCTCCAGTCCTGTCGATCACTCACTGCAGCTGCCGGCACTATTACACTTCAGGGATATCTAGGGTTAAACAGGCAAGACAAGGGTTACAAATGTGTTCTGGACTAGGAACTGGAATCTGAAGAACATGCACACCAAGCTAGATCACAGGCTGAAGAACATGCACATGAAGTTGTATTACAGCTGTATGATTTTATTGTTTGTTCAATTAAAACCCATACCTAAAACCGCCGCCGGCAGTCATTATGACAGATACATTTTAAACAACATCAGTATTAAATTGGAAGATAAACTACTGGATACAACTCAAAAGTTTTATTCAAGCACGTCATATCAACCATCTGCAAAGCCGAAACGCTGTATTTAAAAGAACGATTAAACATAAAAGGGTTTATTTTCTAACTTGCCACATATGAAGCACTACTTCAAAATATGAAAAACTATAATAAAAGAAACATTTCAAAAGAAACTAGTGTGTAAACAGGTATATGCACATACAAATCTGTAAAAACGAAAGTAGTTTTTAATTTAAAACGAAAGTAACATATGTTTTCTCTTGCGTTTGTGTCACTCGGTGCAGCACTGAATCCAGGTTGAGCTGCTGCAGCCTGCAGCTTTGCAGTTTTCTGATCGAAAAATTTCTGCCAAAGCGCTGTGGCTAGCTTCAAGATGAACTCTCTCCTGCTGATATTTTCCCCGGTGCATTCCTTGTACAAAACAAAAGAATTGATGGCTGCCAGGTCCAGTAGAGATAACAACAGGCTTGTATATAAAAATAAAATAGAATATTGAAGGTTATATTCAAAATAAAAACATGTATTGTAAAAGGCAGTCAAAATGACTCCTTTGGTGGTTCTAGGTAGAGGGGATTATAACTTTTTTATTTTTGCGATCCTACCTTTTAAACGCCATCAGGGTATTTAATACACGTATTTAGGAAAAGTCAAGAACTTATCAGCGTACCATGCTGCCGGATTCTTGTAAAATATTAATAACCACAAAGAATGTGTCAATACCTCAGTCACTTGTGCACTGCCTGATTCGAAACCTCAGTCCCACCCAGACACACAGTCACCCGCAGCACAGCAAAATAAGCCAGTTAACAACATTGCAGTAATAAAACTCGACACTTAAAAGTTATAAAATAACAATCTGAAATGATCACATACAGACCGACCAGCCCGCAAAAACATGTCTGATGACATAATTACATTTGAACTCGTCCGTCACTAAGTACGTTTACAGAAATATAACTTCAATATATCTAGTTAAATAGTTTCTGTGTCTAAATAAATAAAGTTGTAGTGCTGTATAATAGTGATAATGACATTGCTACTCTGGAATAATGGAACCGTCTCGTTCACATAATTAACTATTATTACTTTGTAACACGCCACAGCAATGCGGTTACCTCTTAAGTAAACTAGAGTCCTATTTCTTTCTCTGTGGCCTCAGGTCTGGAGAGGAATGTTGTGAGAAAGCCTTGCCCTACTTTCTCAAGATTGCAGACTCTCCTTCATTTTGCTGGAATACACTAGAAGCTAAACCTCCCTCATTACCGTGCTGCTCTGTTTGCATGGTAATAATTATGGTACCAGCGCCACAAAGAGGGTTCTGTTTCCTGCAGTGCTCTGAGTGAGATGATGTGGTGAGCGCTGCGGGCCAGCTAGCTGATAATGTATATGTCTGATGGCTGTTGTTCCTGGAGCTACGCTATGTTCGTTGGCAGAGGGCCCACTGCTCTGTTAGCCAGAGCAGCCCTCTGCTTAGATGGGAAAAGTTCCACGTTAGCATTGCTGAGGAGCTCCCACTCTAATGATTGAGGCAGGGGGCTGTGTTTGTTATGTTCTCAAGAGAGACTGGCGTGTCTGTCATGGACAGGATACTGGTAAGAGTATGCACAGAGATATTAGGGGATGGAAATAAGACTCCCATTGCATAGCGGTTTGATCCATTCCTAGTTTTACTATGACTTTCATGACACACCTGAGCTTGTTACCTATACACTGGATGGATACCAGTAATAATAATAATAATAATAATAATAATAATAATAATAATAATAATAATAATAATAATAACAAAAACATTTAGGTATTGTAAACTTAGAATCAGTATCATGAAAACAACCCCATGACCTACAGTCCATACATCTAACTTACTAACTGGGCCTCTCTCAAGCAGTTGCCCTGAAATGCTGTTTTTGTGATGTGGATTACACTGTCATCCTCTGTCTGGGGGATCGCTTGAGCCTCTAAACTCATTTCATTTCGGAGAGGCACCTTTGTTCATTACAGGTGACACAAGTCGCGGGTCCAGCGTAGTTCTTTTCTCACTCGAGTGTTCCGCTTCAACCACATGACCGTAACCACAGACAACGACTCTGAGTAGCTTTGAAATTGTATTAATTCTTACTCTGATTGGCTGTAAAGGTAATAGGGCTAACCAGAGATTGGATAATGTTTTTTCTAGCATACAGTTGCCTAGTAACTGAAGACATGGTGTTCTGGGAAATGTAGTTTTCAGTGGAAATTTGATGTCTCCACTGAACCCAGGTCTCCAGAGGGGAAAGGCTTGAGAATGAGTGGCACGAATGAGAGGCTAGTGAAAACTGCCTGCCTCTATTTCACATGTAGTCTAATACAATACTGTAATTATATAGCATGTCTGATTACCTCAGTTTTCTTAAAATAAAAAAAACAACTCTGGTAATTTCTTTCGTCTCAAAGTCTTTTAGAATCTATACTGTATCAAGTTGGAGGAATGTGTACTGGGAGACAGTATACAAGAAGCCAGGGCTCCATTTCATTTCATTGCGGGACCTCTGCCAAGCGCGGCGCTGCTCTTAACACAATCTCAAAAACATCTGCTGAAGGGCCTGCTCAAATAATGAAAAAGCAGAGCCTCTGAGAAGGACCACAGCTCCAGCCTTCTTAAAAGAATTATTCCTTGAAATAAATTAAATGAAAAATACTGAGCCAGCTCTCCTGGCGTGTTGTATTGGAATGACGATAGACAACTAATGGGACTTTCTTTTCAAACCTGTGAATTTACAGAGCAGCTCCTGGGGTTCAGGGGAAAGGATGATATGACTCAGAGTGTGAAGGAGAGTGGAGAACTTGGCAGGAGGTGTCTACAGGGGAGGAAATAACGAGACTGCAACTGTTGTGTTCTCCTCTCCGATTGAGATGAAGAAAGGGACTTGCATTCCTAGACACTCGGTCACATTCCCAGACAAGGTTCAACGAATCAGGTTTTTAAATAATATCTCTAAGGCTTTTGCAAGCAATACCTGCTCAGAATTGATTTCCAACCCTGCTGCTTAAAAACACCTAAATCGCATGCTGTTATTTTTCAGGATTGAACGTGCACCTTGTATAGTGTGCACAGGTAACAACCCTTGTAAAACATGCACCTTTTGTATGCTACGGTACGTGGTTTTGTTGCACGTGTGGACTTTTGCAGCCGTTTGCACAGAAGTAGAGCAGGGTTATACTTTCACGCGATCAGCTCAAGCAATATCTGTCTACTTGAAGTTGTCCGACATTGATCATTTTTAACTCAAAATGTAGGACTGAACGTTGGAAGTTATGGGTTAATTAGTGAAACCTCAGGGGTTGCAACCAACACTTATTTTTAGAGGTAACCCCAGGATAGTTTGTTGATCCATTCCTGATCAATTCCCCAGTTTTGTAAAAAGCTTTAATCCAATCCTTAGATCCTTACAGTTTTACCACTGACAAATTGATTAAGGTTTCTGCAAATGCCTTCAAGCTCTTTGTCTTTCTGTGTCCTGTAGAATTTTATCTCAGTGTTGGAAGTTGAGAGGAATTTAAAACAGATCCCACAGCCCCACAATCCATGGAGGAGGAGCGGCAAGGAAATCTCAAACAGGATGCTTGACGTGACCTTTTTAACCCAGACCACCTACCCTACAAATACAACCAAAACACAGGACCCCGCAAATGAAGCCTTCGTGTAACCTTAGACGAGCAGAACTCTCTCCCAGGAGGCAATGTGTCCTATGAATCATCGTAGAGGATCAGCGGCCTCGCAAGTACTACAGATCTATTTAAATGACTTACTCATGAATTAGTGTAAAATTACACTATTTCCAATTACACGCAGCTCAAAGAATGATTAAACAAACAGCATAGCTAATCTTACTAGAACGTCATGTCCACCTGATACAAAGTAGAAAGAAATCGCAGCTTAGGTGTATAAAGACGGGCCAGGCTTTTCAGCGACGGGCCAGCTGAGAGAACTTGAATACTGGGTTTAAGATTCAACATTAGGGTTAGGGTCTAGAGAACAAGCAGCGGCTCAAAGAGGTGTTTCATGTGTTGGGAAGAATGTAGTACAGTTTTTCTGCACCAGGTAAACAACATGTCCTTCTTTCTGCCAAAATTTCAGATGGGCTGTACTACATAAATATCTACTATACTCATATAATTTAATCCCAAAAGTGTTCAGCATTTTCTATAAGACCACTTACTGTACACCACTATAGTACAGCATGTAATTGATTACCAATTGAATGCACCTTACAAGCACAGACATAGTATACTACTTCAGGGTCTGGAATGATGGTGGTTTAATTGATTCAACATTGGACACCCTGCACTATACAGTAGCTATCAAATAGCGTTGATGAACTAATGTCCTGTACTACAGATTCTAAAAAATGAGGTTAACGGCAAATCATTCCGTGTTAATTACCTCATTTAAGATTTTTGTTAGCGCTCATGAAAGGTGACCACAGCACTGGCTAGAGTCAGGCAGACAGTCATGCAGTCCTGGGCCTCTCTCAAGCAGCATAACAGCTGTGCAGAATCAGTGCTAGTTGTTTTGTGATGGGACACTAATGTCCACTGGGTAGGTTGAAACCCCTTGAGCTGCCGGATTTGAACCCAAGTCTTCCAGGATGCGGTGAGCTCCAGAGGATTAGTCCACTGTGCCATTAGGCCCTGGTTTTGAGCTTCAGTGTGGCCACTCATACCTTTCCCACTGTACGACCGTGCCGCGCCAGGGCTTAGGAGGAACCTGGTTGTGTTCCACTGCAAAGCCCGATCCGTGCAGCTGACGTCACAGGGAATGACCTTCGCATGTAGATGATGTCGTATTAAGAGCCGCTGTGTTTGAGTTGAGAATGGCGGATCCAGAGGTTATGGTTGTGTTTTTGTTCTTCATAAATTCCTGAAGACAACTGAAATGCAAGGACAGGCTGATTACGCAACGAGCAGAAGAATGCTTCTCGGATAGAGCGTAATTTAGATCTGACGAGCAAGACAGTCGGCCTTAGACGCCGCAACGAAACAAAAATCATGAACCCGTCCCTGCCCTGCTCAGCTCCGAGCCACGTTCAGATGTGTTGTGAGGCCAGAGTTTCATGGTTTGGTTCTCGCTCAGCCAGACAAGAAGGTATAACTCATGATGGGGCTCCAGAGCTCAGAAGCACAGTGACTGAGAATCTCCTCACCCTGTCTGCAACACCCAGCCCTGTAAACAATTAGCCTGGCAGCCCAAGGGGCAGAGAGAAAATGGACTCTCCACTGCTCTCCAAACAGCTTCAAACTAAACACATAAACACACAAATCAATAGATAAAGCAAAAAGAGAAAAGGGACTCTCCACTGCTCTCCAAACAGCTTCAAACTAAACATACAAACAAACAGATTAATAGATAAAGCTGTGCCCTGTGCCTCGTATCAAAGCCTCTAAGTTGGTTCTGGTTCTGTTAACAAATAACAGAACACCAGCTCTTTAAGAAGTGTGGCACATGCCTATACATCAAGACTAAAGCTCCCTGGCTTCAGCTCACATTACCAAATATGGGAAGAAAGCCTCTCTTTCCTGGAAGCCAGCTCTGAGTTTATTAAACGTAGTGGCATGACGCTGTGTGGCTCTTGGCTCTCTGGCTCTCCCTGTGGACTTCCCACAGAACAGGGCCTGTTCATTGTAAGAGAGTGTATCAGTGCTGGACCCACAGTCACAGCTCATTAGCTGTCTGGCATTACGATTCAGAGCTGTCAGTTTGCAGATGTAGCCACGAGCCATGCTTTCACAAAGCATTAGCTCAAGCATTGTTTAAATAATGTTGTTGGGTTTAAAAAAAAAAAAGTGGTTATCATGAAACATTTCTAGACTATTCTTAAGGAAGCACCCTTATAAAAGTTTACCACTGTATTTTTGCAGTTTCCCCCGTGCTTTTCCAATGGCTATATACTACGCATTTATCATAATTTACCCATGTTTTGCTAATATGTTTTACCATACTTCTCTGTGCTTTACAATGCTTATTAAACTTTGCTATGCTTTTATTATGGAAGACTTTTATAACAGTTAACTGTACGGGTGTTACTTGTCTGTACCCAGAATATCCACCTTCCCTTTTACTTGCCTGTTTTGTTAACTTCTCAAGCATTTGTAGTATTGTACATAGAAAAACAGACAGGGGTCTAGACTGCCACAGTGGGCAAGTTGCCCATGGTACAGTCTTCTGATACTATTGCACCCCAGAAATGAGCTGTACTTCTGCAAAGAAGCTTAATTCAACACACTTGAATGAATCCATTAAGAAAAAGGGCAGGAAGGACATTGCATTTTAAAACTGTCCCACCAAGAATACCATGATATGTATGCTTCATGATCCATGCGTTTCCTAGGATATATTTCTCTCATGTATTGGAAAACAGTTTATTTTTTAACAAGGGGGATGTGGCAGGCCACTTCCAAGGGGTCCCATCTAGAAAAATTCTGAAAACCACTGTAATCAATTAATCCACCGGATCAAAAGCAAGGGTCTGCACAGACAAACCAGCACCCGCAATGTGTTGACTATCCCACAACACATCATACTAGATGTTAACTGAGCCTCTTGTCAAGTCAAGAACAGAACCTTCCAAAAATTCTGTACAGTATAGCAGAGTCTGATACTGATGTGATACAGCCATCTGAAATGTGTTTATAATATATAGCAGACCCTGATATTGATGTGATACAGTCATCTGAAATGTGTTTATAATATATAGCAGACCCTGATATTGATGTGATACAGCCATCTGAAATGTCTTTATAAGTTATAGATTACCCTGATATTGATGTGAAACAGCCATCTGAAATGTATTTATAATTTACAGAAGACCCTGCTATTGATGTGATACAGCCATCTGAAATGTGTTTATAATATATAGCAGACTCTGATGGTGGTATGAGTTGGATAATACAGGCAACAAACCAAAAACTAGCACTGGCTTTTGTAGCGAATGACTGGGGTTTCATTACAAAAGAAAGCACACTGTTTTTCAAAAGGCTGGAATACATTTTTTGCTGCTCAAGCTGCTTTTACTGATGTCAATTCCAGCTCTGAGTGTGGTGGCCCCAGCCTCTAACTGCAGTGCACATCTCAGAGATGTGTTCCTTTGTTTCTGCTTACAGAAGTAGGTCAGGATACCCTCCTGCGTGAGACACACTTCTCAAGTTACAAGACACTCTGCTCGTCTCAAAGCTATCTGCATGGATCTTTGCACTGAACTAGGCCATCCTAGTAGCTAGTTTCCATGCACCATTCTACCCGGGTTCAAAACCCTGCTGCCCCTGATTCTGCGTTTCCTTGGTTATTTAGCTGACCCACATTGGCTGCCAATCCAAGCTGCCCTTGATTTTTTCTGACCTTTCTCCAAAGCGTGCCAAAGTGGGATGGGTGGAACTACCTCACAACACTGACCAATCAAGTGACGAGTGGGCGTTAACCTTGAATCCACATCCGGGGTGAGCAGGCTTCTCCGTGCTTTAATATTCTCAGATCGTTTTTTTAGTAACAAAAAACTCTGAAGAATTGTTAGGATGGTCGGAAGCAAAGCAATAGAGTCCATCCTTTCGGTTTTGTAAAACAATGAAGGCAAACATAGCCGCAAGGATTGCTGGGAAAGAACCGCCAACTTCTGTGAAACTCACATTGCATGGAGTCTTTTCACTCAGCTCGGGTAGACTAGCAATGGGGGTTCAGGAGGAATGCGGGAGAACCCGGATCGGCCTCGGACTGACCATCAGTCCCTGCTCATGGAAACAAGGTATAGGCCACTGTAAAAACAAGGAGGGATTGCTGTAACCTGGATAATGAGGAAAACATATACTCAAAACCACACTCTTATCAAATGAGTTGAACAGTTAGATAAAATTAGATGAATATTAATTAACAATGAAATAATGCGTTGCTTCAATATAGTGCATTACTTCAATGTATTCAAATAATTTGTGAAGCAATTATTAAAGCTGGGGTGGGTATTTATTTTTATGGGGGGGTCCCACAAATCATGAGTTCAGAGGGTTCAGGATGTCACCTACTTCTTGTATTTGTGATAAAACACAATTTTTACTCTGCCTGTCAAAAGACTAGCCATAGACTACACTGAAATTCCCAGCCCTAACTCTGATGTCACTTCCTGCCTGGAACTTCCAGAAAATGCAGCTTTTCAATATCAAACCGACACACAAAAGAAGCAGTTTGAGGGCCGTCAAGAAAGCAACAAAACATTGAGCCATACAATCCAGAACAACACTGACAGGTCATGACAAACCTCAAATAGGACACTAAATAAACTCATTTTACCTCGAGATTACTCCAAAATTGCTGCTGCATTTCACAATGGACTGATTGTCTTGTTCAGGGGGACCTGTGACAGGGTGAATACCCCTCGCATGGAAACAGTGTTTATTTATTTTCATGTATTTTGTGTTGTTACTTATGTTGTACCGGTAATGGTTTTCAATTGCCATATTCAACTACATCAATAGCAGTATTATCTTTATTTCTTATTTGTTTAGGTTTGGCAGTGGTGTCCGATCATGGCCCTGGAGGGCCGTTCCACTCCAGGTTTAACAAGTAAAATTATATAATTAAGTCTGGGTGGAGGTTTAATTGGTTCAATTAAACAATTTCGAACAGGGTTGGAACAAAGACCAGAAGTGGAAGGGCCAACTTTGGCCACCCCTGATTTTTGGGATAAATGTTTAATAGTGTCTTTGTTAAATGTAAATTTGTTTTAACTGATGCAGGTGTGTATAAAAGGCTGCCACTAGCCTGTCTGTTCAGTCATGTAGAGGCTGGGGCTGAGGAAGGAGCTCCAGTGGGCTGCTTCCAAAGGCAGCCAAAAGTTTGTCTGTATATTGTTATTATTTGTTAAAAAATAATTTGTTTTCCTTTATTTCATCATTTGTTTTCCTATCCCTCACAGACCCTAATAAACCACATTAAAAGCATAGGTAAAGCCCAGAGATGTATAGTAAAGCATATCAAAAAACATGTATAGTATAACCCTGGGAAAAGCATAGGAAAAATACAAAATTACAGTGCAAATGTACTCTGGTAAAAAAAAAAATGAAGTGCTATTGGGCTATTCTCCGTGTGATTTACTCCACATAGCCAAATTTTTGGCATCCGATAGACTTCTCCACTCCAAAGCTGAGCAAGCTAAAAGCATCTGCCTAATTCTGACTTTCTAACAGTTTTGCTGTCGTTAGTAATAACCCTCATTGTTTTGCCATGACTCACACTCTCTCTTGACCAAAATCTAATTGACTGCTCTGGGAAAGAGTTGATGAGACAATCTGATACATTATCCGTCAGCCGCTATTGTACTGTACACGCACTCTGCTACTAAACAAGGGCGATGTACAGTACTGCTGTGCCACATCCCTGTAGCCTCCCTTTCATTACCTCTGTTGCCTTATATAGGCACAGAGCAGATACTCCTGCAGCAGTCAATGTGCAGGCATGACTTCCATTATATATACAGACTGAGAACTCCTGCAGTCCTGAGCAGTCAATGTTTGGGCTGTGTCCCGGAGGCTGGTTGCTGGGTTGAGGGAAGCACTGACTCGTTTGGGTGTCCCGGAGGCTGTTTGCTGGGTTGAGGGAAGCACTGACTCGTTTGGGCTGTGTCCCGGAGGCTGTTTGCTGGGTTGAGGGAAGCACTGACTCGTTTGGGTGTCCCGGAGGCTGTTTGCTGGGTTGAGGGAAGCACTGACTCGTTTGGGCTGTGTCCCGGAGGCTGTTTGCTGGGTTGAGGGAAGCACTGACTCGTTTGGGCTGTGTCCCGGAGGCTGTTTGCTGGGTTGAGGGAAGCACTGACTCGTTTGGGCTGTGTCCAGGAGGCTGTTTGCTGGGTTGAGGGAAGCACTGACTCGTTTGGGTTGTGTCCCGGGGGCTGTTTGCTGGGTTGAGGGAAGCACTGACTCGTTTGGGCTGTGTCCCGGAGGCTGTTTGCTGGGTTGAGGGAAGCACTGACTCGTTTGGGCTGTGTCCTGGAGGCTGTTTGCTGGGTTGAGGGAAGCACTGACTCGTTTGGGCTGTGTCCCGGAGGCTGTTTGCTGGGTTGAGGGAAGCACTGACTCGTTTGGGCTGTGTCCTGGAGGCTGTTTGCTGGGTTGAGGGAAGCACTGACTCGTTTGGGCTGTGTCCTGGAGGCTGTTTGCTGGGTTGAGGGAAGCACTGACTCGTTTGGGCTGTGTCCCGGAGGCTGTTTGCTGGGTTGAGGGAAGCACTGACTCGTTTGGGCTGTGTCCCGGGGCTGTTTGCTGGGTTGAGGGAAGCACTGACTCGTTTGGGCTGTGTCCTGGAGGCTGTTTGCTGGGTTGAGGGAAGCACTGACTCGTTTGGGCTGTGTCCCGGAGGCTGTTTGCTGGGTTGAGGGAAGCACTGACTCGTTTGGGCTGTGTCCCGGGGCTGTTTGCTGGGTTGAGGGAAGCACTGACTCGTTT
The DNA here is from genome assembly GCF_902713425.1 of Acipenser ruthenus. Lineage (NCBI taxonomy): Eukaryota > Metazoa > Chordata > Actinopteri > Acipenseriformes > Acipenseridae > Acipenser > Acipenser ruthenus. The sequence goes on along the minus strand of NC_081202.1, from coordinate 31,898,340 downwards.
GGGCTGTGTCCCGGGGGCTGTTTGCTGGGTTGAGGGAAGCACTGACTCGTTTGGGCTGTGTCCCGGGGGCTGTTTGCTGGGTTGAGGGAAGCACTGACTCGTTTGGGCTGTGTCCTGGAGGCTGTTTGCTGGGTTGAGGGAAGCACTGACTCGTTTGGGCTGTGTCCCGGGGGCTGTTTGCTGGGTTGAGGGAAGCACTGACTCGTTTGGGCTGTGTCCCGGGGGCTGTTTGCTGGGTTGAGGGAAGCACTGACTCGTTTGGGCTGTGTCCCGGAGGCTGTTTGCTGGGTTGAGGGAAGCACTGACTCGTTTGGGTTGTGTCCCGGGGGCTGTTTGCTGGGTTGAGGGAAGCACTGACTCGTTTGGGCTGTGTCCCGGGGCTGTTTGCTGGGTTGAGGGAAGCACTGACTCGTTTGGGCTGTGTCCCGGGGGCTGTTTGCTGGGTTGAGGGAAGCACTGACTCGTTTGGGCTGTGTCCCGGGGGCTGTTTGCTGGGTTGAGGGAAGCACTGACTCGTTTGGGCTGTGTCCTGGAGGCTGTTTGCTGGGTTGAGGGAAGCACTGACTCGTTTGGGCTGTGTCCCGGGGGCTGTTTGCTGGGTTGAGGGAAGCACTGACTCGTTTGGGCTGTGTCCCGGGGGCTGTTTGCTGGGTTGAGGGAAGCACTGACTCGTTTGGGCTGTGTCCCGGGGGCTGTTTGCTGGGTTGAGGGAAGCACTGACTCGTTTGGGCTGTGTCTTTGCTTTATTACACTTTGCTATGCTTTTACTATGGGAAGCTTTTATAAAAGGTGCTTGAGCTAATAAGAGGAAAACAAATGTGTTGAAAGCCATGGTTAGCACCAATAAGGCCTCAACAGAGCGGGAGAATTAACTTATTTTGTTTCATAAAGTCGAATGAAACCTGCTGATGAACGTTACCTTCACATATTGAATTACATATGCTTTGTAGTTTTCCATATAAAACTGACAAAAAAATGAAAAATGTGTCATTCGGAATCTAACATGAAATACAGTAGAAGTCTGCTACTTCGAACCCCTTTGATCCGAATCGCCTTGTTAACCTCCCTGCAAGCACGTCCCTGACAAATTCAAAATGGCTGACAAACAAAAAAGGACAGGACGTACTGTAACTGAAAAAATATTGAATGTTCGGAAAAAGCTGAACGCAATGTTCAACTTGCTATGCGTGGGAAAGTAAACAATTACTGACACAAAAACTGCAACTCTATGCGACTCTGTCATGACGATGCGAGAGAACATGGGGTTCATACAAGACAGGTAAAAGGGCACTCCGATTTCAGGACCAGTACTTAAAGAGAAAGCATTGTTACTCCATAGTCGACTACATCCTGGGGACACATTTTAAAGCTAGTGATGGATGGCTGTACAGATTTAATAAAAAGACACGGCATCGGGCAGCTTTGCTTAGCAGGGGAACTGAGCTAGAGTTAGAACCGTTTCGTCAGAAAATGATTCAGTGCAACACTAACGAAACACAGTGTTGGGGACTATCAGAAGAATGCTATTGTTTAAATAAACCGGTAGCCTTTTGCGATATCATTTTGTAGTTTCTTTGATTACACAATGTTAAATAAAAGATCCAAATTATGTTCATTCGTTTTTTGTTTTTTTTTAAACTATGTCTCAATCCTAAAATTCCAGGGGATGCAAAACCTTTGGCCATAGCTGTAGCTTTGAAAACCAAGCCCACTGCGTTTCATTAAATCAGACAGCAGTTAATACTGCATTAGAGACAGAAACCAGGTGTGGGGAGGTTACACTGCTTAATGAAGGTCCTGTATGGTCTTGAGCAAAAAGTTTCTAAGAAAGACTAGATGTGAACGCTCGTCCCCCAGCTATTGAAACTGATTCAATCCATGTGTCCGTGAACCGCATCAAAACAAAACCACCGCCAGAGTCAAATTACAGGGCTGTCAGTTAAAGGGGCAGTGTTCCATTATCATACTCTGTGACTGTAACACAATAATTCCATACGTTTTCCCCTCCATGCACTTTAATCCCCATCTCAAATGTGCAGTTTTGAAAGAAACACATGTTTTAGCAAAGATGTATTTTCATTTTAGAACCTGATATCTGGTACTACACTGAAAGAAATTTCTGTTTGCAACCCACACTGCCAGGTGCTGTCCTGCACTTCCTGGGTCATTTCATCTGGAGAGTGAAATTGTCCCCACCCTCTCAGGGCCTTCTTTCCTGTTAGTAACCAATCAGCTGCTTCCCCTAATTACTGACTTGCTTTGCAGCCAGTAAGATGCTTTAACCCCGAAGATACTTCTGGGGTGGAATGACCTAGGAAGTAAAGCAGTAACACTCCTGGAAAGCAAGGCAAGAAAACTGAGACATTTCTTTAACCTAATGTTTTAAAATGGAAATACATGTTTGCTATAACTTCAAAACTACACATTTATTTCAAAACTACACATTTGAAACCTACTGTATATAGTGAATACAAGTGCATGACAGGTAAGATTTAGGAAATGATTTTGAATACCGCAATTTAAAATAGAAATAAAAATACATTATTTTATAATTATTTGTATTTCATACAAAAAAATCACATTAACAAAACTGTACAGCTCTGCTGTACTGTGTCTGCGTGTACTATTCGCCATGCACATAGTGCTGTGCAGTGATTATGTCATGTGACTATATGCTATATGATGTGTCTGCAGCAGATCACATAAAGTGTCCAGCAGGAGTTTTACACAACGATGGAGGTAGGCTCTTCTGTACGTCCTGCAACGTTACTGTAGATCACTACCGAGAATCGGCTCTTGACAGGCATTTAGATTCAAGTATTCACCGAAAGAGAAAGGTGGAAATCCAGAGCAGTACCGCGACTGCTTTACTTGCAAAGAAACAACAAATGGTGACTTCCATGTTCCAAAAGTCCACTGAAAACCATGAAGCATGAAACACATTACATTTTAACCTGACAGAGGCGTTTGTTTGCGCAAATATCCCTCTTGAAAAATTGGACAACCAAAAGTTATGTAAATTCTTCAGAGTGTAGCAAATGGAGCGATTCCTTCATCAGCCCAGCTGAGACATGAATACTTACCTAAAGTTGCCGAGTATCACAAGCAGGAGATTATGGAATTGGTAAAACAGTCTGGTTGTTTGTCAGTGGTCACACTGACGAGTCGACTGATGCACAAGATCAGTATGGGTTACACATTGTATTTGTTTTGCAAGACCTAAACAGTGAACATGCATCTGACGTACTAGAACTGAAAGCTGTCCTTGCATATACACTTTACCTACAGGCTGTTAATTACAACACCATTTCACAAGCTATTTTAAAGTGCTTGAATAACTTTGACGTTGATTTTGATGATGTCAGTGCATTTCTCTTTATATTTGATGTTTAAAAAAAATAATAATAATCTGTACACATAATATATATAAAATAGTTCCGTGCACATTCCGTGAAATACGATACTTTACCTGTGACAGTGCCATGAATTTTAAAGAAAATTTCAGCGATTTTCACAGGGCCTTAGCTATAAGCACTTTAAAGCTGAAAACTCTCACAAGCAACTTGTTTTCTATTAAAAATATTCTTGTTCAAATTTCTCAAGAGTTTCCACAGATTTCTGTGTGTCATATACAGGTATAACAGCCAAAGGCGTGGATCATTTATATGACCCTTTTCACTGCTCTGTGCAATACTATTAAAGGCATACTGTACTTTCAGGGCTCCTAAAAGCACACATTTCTCAAAAAACATCAGAGGACAGAAATCAGAGCTGCACATTGTCCAAATGAGGCCGCTTCAAAACAACTCACAAATTCAGCTTTTAGGAGTCTTTTCAGAAGCAGACCATGTGTTTGAAAAAAAAGAGGTTTTTGTTGGAACAGTTAGTAAGCATGGTAACCAATGATCCACGCAGAAACACCACTAGAGAATGACAGAGAACGCAAAGAATAGGATAATTAACAGGTAAGAAATGAACTACAGTCAAACCTGTCCTATCCAATCCTGTAAGATAGAATCCCCTCTATTAACCGATGGACCTCTGGCACGTGTCATTTACACAGGTTGCTACCAACTGAACGCTACTGATGGAAAATGATCAATGCACATTTTATTATGGGTCTGAAACAGGAAATTCAGCTCTTAGCAAAACAGAATGCATTCAGTTGCATATAAAAGCATGGGCTGAGAAAGCGTGGTAAGAACTGTTTTTGGTATTTGTAAATTGCCAAATACTGTATTGCAGTGTTGGGCTTTGCAATGATTTTCACTGATTTTCTTTATATAGTATGCATGTAGAACCATACTGTACTTTGGTGTTTTAGACACACCAATATACCTGACATTGTTCATTTATAATGCCTTGATGTTATAAAGCAACTGCAATGTAGTTTAACTACTCCCTCAGAGATACAATATTTTCACATCTCCGATGGGCCCCTGAAATCAATTACATTAGATATGACTACTGTATTAGGAAAATACATATGCTATAAAGCATCCCTAACACATAGCTTGATATAATTATAACTATAATTATAATAAAACCAACTTTCAAATTGAAGCCAAGTACAGTACGTATATCAGAGCCTTTCTGAGAGAATTTGTTTAGACTTACATTGAAAAGCAGAGTCTGGGAAACCTGCGCTTTGCTGTCAGACTACAAAGCTCTGAAACAGCTCATAAATCTTTAGACAGGTTCCTCAGCAAAGCTTCAGTCTCCTCCTCCTCCTCCCTAGTGCCTGTCCAAGGGCCCGCTCTGAAGACACTGCCCTTGTGTGCTTTGCCTGTGAGGCTGAGAACTGACCCCAAAAGGGAACAAGGAGCAGAGGTGGCACTGAAGCAGGACGATTCCCAAGCTGAAGCTCACAGTGTGGGTACTGCAGCCTTACACCTGACACTGAGATAACAGCACCGCTCAGCCCCTTCAGCAGGAAGGGAGGGGCTTGCAAGCTATGCAACTCTGCTGCAAGAGTGCACACACTCGCCCAAAACACTAGGGCTTGCTGCAAAGCAGGGCTCACCTTATAAAATGGTCCCACAGTAAAAGCATAGCAAAGTGGAATAAAGCAAAGGGAAAGCATGGTAAAGCACAGAGAAACATTGTAAAGAATAGCAAGGTATGGTAAAGTCTATTAATAAACACTGCAAACCAGGGTAAATTATTGTAAATGCATGGCATCGCTATGGGAAAACCATGGGGAAACTAATATACCGTGCACAAATACCGTGGCAGTGTTGAAACTATGGTTGCGGCTTTCTCATGCAAAACTATCTGTAACATTCAAAAAGATAAATCATTAAACTAACAATTAGGGATTTTCAGTTCTTCACATTCAGTAGTAAGCTGTGTATAATCTACTCCTCTGATAATAGACAAGGTGGAACAAATACAGGGAGAGTCAATGTAATGTTTCTGTGCTTCCGTGGTGGAATACAGAGCATTCCGTAAAGCGTGTGGATAATTTCAATACATTCGAATTCATACCAACTGGAGCTTTCTCAGAATCACCATCTGACATTGTGGAAATGCACAGGTATCTTGCACAAGCAAATTAACAATTAATGTAATCATGACCACCAAAGACCCCTCCTGTGCCTCATTTATCATACCGCAGGACTGGAAGTTAAAAGACCTGTTTGTATATATTTCAGGCCCTGCCTGCCTGCTTCCCTGTCTGACTGCTTCCCTCCCTCCCTGCTTCCCTCCCTCCCTCCCTCCCTCCCTCCCTCTCTCTCTCCCTCCCTGCCTGCCTGCCTCTTTCCCTACCTGTAGAATCCAATTATTATGGAAATTACGCGGTAACTATAGATCTCTTTCAATAACTTTTGGTAGCTTAATATATCTGTTTTTATCTTCATTTTATCTGTCGTTATAAATGACTTAAAAACAAATGCAAATGCTCCATTTCTTGTAGTTTTTCAGAACTTTTTGTTTTATAGCTATCCCCTTAGCTCAATTGTGTTTGCGTGAACTCTATGGAGTTTGAGAAGCTGCCCTGCAAAACTGAAAAAAACAACTATAAAAAACATATATGCATTGTAAAATAGATGCATAGATAGGAAACTTAACATGCTACCATTGTGCAGTGAAAAATTGTTTGGAAACTATGAAACAGGAATATTTTTTTTTATTTCCTAATTTACATGGGACTGGGTTTTTTGTTTCATAGCTCTATTTCTGTAGTGCATTTACATGACTGTAAAATTCCCAGTACATATGATGTACAGTATGATGCATTACATGGATCACAGAATAGGAATTTCCCATTCCCTGTTTTCACAACAGTGGAATCCCACTTTCCCTTCGGTCCCATGACATGAGCTTGTTAATAAGTGCATGAACAAGGAGAGTGGCTCAGTCCTCCAGGGTCAAAGTGGAACAGGATCAATCCCTTTACATCAGGATCATGAACAACAGCCTCATGCTCGCTCAAACCCACTTTGTAATCAGCAAGCTGCAGGGGAGTTTATTTTACAGCCTCCACTGAAGTGGAAAAGTGACGTCCTGACACCGGTGGTATAAAAACGAACAGGAAATATGTTCTGTCTGATATATATATATATATATATATATATATATATATATATATATATATATATATATGGTTTTTGCCTAGAAGAGACAACTCCCCAGTGTTTCAGTATGTTTAACAAACTTTTGTCAAGGACAGTGTGTTTGAAAACAAACAGTGGAGGTACTTCTAGGCTTTTGATGCCCTGGTAACAACACACACTTATTTCTATTTAAATCTATGAATGTGTTTGTGATGTCATTTATTACATAGTTTATGGTGTAACAATATACTATTAATTTCTATTTAAAACTTTCAGGCATCATGATACTGAGTCTATTTATCCCTTTATTTTCCTTTATTCTTCTGTATTGTACGTTATCCAATTTTATTTCTTCTAAAACTACAAATTGTAGGTCATTCATGTTATGTTCATTTTTTTTGGTTCATTTACTTTTTTATTACTTATGTTTGAGAGGTGATTCTTTATGGTGATTCTGCTGTACCTGTCAGATTTTATTTTTGGCAAAATACCATAAACAAGGTTGCTAGTTTTGCATGACAGTTTTCTAATTATATATATATATATATATATATATATATATATATATATATATATATATATATATATATACACATATTGTGACACGGCCGCACTCACAGTCATTTGTTTGCCCCTATAATTGAGACCCAGGACACAGGAACTTGAAGTTTAAAGCACTAACGCGCACTTTAATTAATACAAAATAAACAAAAACAAAACACAACACCTAGCTCCTTTGGAGCTCTTACTAAACATTTATGCAGGTCCCTGACTAGCTCGCAGGACCTGGCATAAACAGCTTCACACAGTACCTTTTATTGTTACGATCGAGCACACTATCAATAAGGCTTTCCACACAGCAGCCATGAAGAGACTGACTGCTTTCCTTAAATACCCTGCGCCCCTGATAGCCAGGTGCAGGTAATAATTAACAATAAAATAATTAACACGGGGCTTTTTTTGGCAGAGAGAATATTAACCCCCTCCCTGCTGTGCTACTATATATATATATATTTTTTTTTAATTCAAAGGATATTTGAGCTCTCAAATTGCCCAGAATGCTCCCGGGTAGAAATGTCACTGTCCGCTGAATTAAGATGAAATCGTTCACAGGGTTCCCAATGCAGCCTCACAGACTGTATCACTGACACCATTTCTGTTTAACTTGTGTCTTTTGAAGCAAACACGGTTCATTGACGCCATGTAACTCTCCCAGAGCCTTTGACAAGACATGTTACTGCCTGTACCACTGACGAGAGCTCTCAACATACAACTGTGGCCAAAAGTTTTGCATCACCCTATTGAATAAACTCATTTTGCATCATGAAGTCAAATGAAACCTACTGAATAATGTTATGTTAAGATATTACATACCGCTTTGTAGTGACATTTCGATAGCTAACATAAAATACCGTACTACTATTACGGCTTCCGGTAGACTTTTTGGTTTCAGTGAGCTAAACATATTTTACATTCTCTTTTGATGAACATCTTTTATTTGCAGTGCTTCAGGCTTTTTACAGCTTTGATTTATTCTCTGAAACAGCAGTTTTAAAGTTTCATTCACTCGCTTTCATTTTTTCACTCGTTCGACGGAGTGAACAGGGACAGCTACCTGCATCAGAATAAGTCAGGGGGATTTAATAAAACGTGAGTTCCATGTTCCGTTACTGAGCAACGCTAATCCCACAAAAACACTCCCTCCTTCCCAGTTAAAGGTGTGAGGCTGCCTAATACTGAAGGAATGGGATGAGAAGGGAGCGTTGCCAATGAATCCACATACAGTAAACTCACATGAGTTCTTCAAGTGCGATGCATCTGAATCTGAACAGTGTCCAACTCCACCAGTCAAGGCAGGTGTGTGAAATGTGTAAATGAGAACCACTGCAGAAAACTTCTTCCAGCCCTCAAAATGACAGAGCACTGCGGTATTGCCAAAGCCCTTTTTTATCTGATTGCTACAATGCTTTACAAGGCAATGAGTACTCACTGTGAGTTATGGATGTGGCACAGCCCTGCTTTGTGTCTATGAAGGAGGGTTTATATTGAGTTCACAGTTGGCACTATTCCACTGGGTCATTAAAGAAGAGCCCAAAGCATCTTGAAGAAACCTCAAAAATCAACCCCAGTTCCAAGCTCAATAACTGTGCTAAAGAATGCCCCGCCCAAGTTCCAGCATACGATGGATAAGCGGTACATACAAGGAGTGTAACGAGGGTCACGATACGATATGCATCACAGTAGAAGTGATGAGCTACTTGTATGACGCATAGTAAGATGAAATGATCATTTAAAGGCATAACATTATTATTATTATTATTATTATTATTATTATTATTATTATTATTATTATTATTATTATTATTAGGGAGAATATGTATCCATACCAACTATAAAATACAATTCATTCAATAGCCACTTGGTGATCTACAATGAGCTATGTTGTGCTTTTGGTCTTGTATCACCATCCAGATGATCCACACCTCTATTACGTTACGATATATCATGTAAAGAAAGCATCATGATTCAGCGATGCACAATGAATCATTACACGCCTATTATGTATAGGCACTTTTTTTGTTATAACTTGAGGGATAATTAGAGCAGTCAGTTTCATGTTCATAGTAGAACCCACATTAATAGTATGTGCAAAAAATATAACATACAGAGTGTCCACCATAGACACACATTCTGATATAAGCAATAGCTAGGGTTGTTTTTTTTTCACATTAAAAAATGGCTTATTTCACAGCATTTCACACCGGTCTACAAACTGGTATTACATGGCAATGGTTAAATTCCATGGAAATCATGAAATCTGTAATCTAGCTCAGTCTAAAGATTGTTTCATCACAACCGGACGACGAGCTTCACAACTGGAAGGCCAGTATACAGAGAACTGTAATAATCCAGTCAGAGGTGAATGGGGAGGGGAGGGGAGGGGAGGGAAGGGGGAGGGGGAGGGGGTGGGTGGGGGGTTAAGGAGGTAAACTTCCAAACATTTTAGGCTTTTGATCAGTAAATTTAATTACTCTGACCAGCACAACAAGACGCCAAGGCGGGAGAGAATAAAGTCCAGGAGCATTCCTGTGCTGCTGGTAATACATTCCTGAAGCACGCCACAGCCTTAGAGGTTATGGGTATGCTTTTGATTAGATAGCTGAACGCTAGAGCAAATAAATAAGGGCTCTTTAAATAAACAGCATGGGGGCATGAACTGAGGAAACAAGCTCCTTATTTCAACTGAAAATCATTGTTATAATGCTGGGGTTATCTGGAGGGGATGCGCGTGTCATTGAAAAGGATGCAGAGCGCGGTGTGGAGTTTGAATGAACGGTGTTGCTAACTTTACAACAATGACTATGATGATTGCATGCAATGGTGCAGCTAAATGCAGCAGCACCACAAGTGAAAGCAGAAGGCATCTGTAAAAGTACAGTCTAATACCTATTGAACACTTCATTGTCTTGAGCATTTAATTTTTTTTATTTATTTATTTAAGGAAAAACAACAAAGCAATAAAAGGGTTTTTTTTTTTCCTCACGTAACACATTTGTTAAAAACAATCTTTCTAAAAACTATATGAAATTTCAACATCAGCATTAGAAATGTATACATTTCTAACACTAAACCCAAGCCCACGCTTTTATTAGTCTGTTAATGATTTGAAGGTGACTTAAAAGTAAATGAATAACCGACATATGGCTGGAAATATTTAGCGTCCATAAAAACGCACATCAGTTAACAAGGGGATGAAAGAAAGGCGGAAGAGCTCAAACGAAAGGAAGCAGAAAGATAATATGCCTGGGTATTTATTTGACTCACACAATAAAATCACCAGTTAAACTACAGCCATGTGCTTTTGTATTTCTTCCCTGTGATCAGCTCACGCGAACCCAAGCAAGCGTTCTGCTGTGTGAGACAGGTAGTGCAAAAAAAAACATGAAACTGCCCAGATGTAATCCATTTGCTGAAGTAATTATGTTTAATAATGGTGCCATTGACTGTGCTGGGTTGGATTTGAAAATAGAAACATGTAACACATGATCCTGTGCAAATCTTTCACATTATGACAAATACTAGAGCATTCCTCTATCAATAAATCAATCAGAACCTTCATTTATCCAGATGAGTGAACTGAGAACAAATTCTCACTTACAATAACGACCTGGCAAGAGGCTCACAGCACCACAGCAAACAACATCAAACTCAATCAATAAAAAGTACAAAAATAATCAATCAGAAGACATGGAACATAAAACTTGACCTTGAGCTACTGCTAAAAGCAACCTCAGATATGGACCGTTCACATTTGAACTTTTGTTGAAACTCATTCCAGTCATTGGCTGTTGCAAACTGAAATGACTGACAACCAAAAACTGTTGACCCCTGGGAACAAGCAGTTTAATACAACACCATTCTGCAATATATATAAACTGCATCTCCCTGGTGTATCTCAAAAGCGAGGAAATGACTTTAAAAACTGTAACTTAGTAAGTAGGGAGATTCACATGATCACAATAATAATAATGGGCATGAAATTAACTAGGGCTGTAACGATTCAATGTGTACCGATGAATCGTGATGATTTCTTTACATGGCATATCGTTTCGCAGTAGAGGTATGGATTGTTTGTATCATGATACAAGACTAAAGGCACAACATAGCTCACTGTAGTTGACCAAGTGGTACTAGAATGAAGAATATGTGTGTTCTATAGTTGGTATGGCTACGTTCTCTACCTGTCTCACTTAATGCCTGTTCCGATTACTGAATTATATGTATGGGTTCATACGATTGGAATGTTCCTACAGCAGTATAATTCCACTGAGGGCAGCCTCGTCCCATTGTAGCTGCCATTGTGCTACCACTGTCTCTTAGTACATTACAGAACCATTGCATTGCCATTGCAGTATTAGTGCAGCATTGCCATTGAAGACCATCTGGTCTATTCCAGTTCCAGTATTGGTAGCACTTCATATTGTACATCCCTATAGCACACCATAAACACATCCTCATCCTCATCGACATTCTCTCTCTCTCTCTCTCTCTCTCTCTCTCTCTCTCTCTCTCTCTCTCTGTGATGAATACTTTCAGTATTGCTCTTTAGTCCTCAGATTACTCTTGTTTCACGACACACTGTGTGCAGAGTAAAATGTATTGGTAATCATAGGAGAGTAAAATGTATAGGTAATGTTGAGGGTTAGGGTTATGACTTTGACATAAGCAGAGTTGCTAAGGTAATTTAGTTTTAACATGACTGGAGAGATAAGGCATGTGCAGAAATGTATGGGAAAGGATCCTCCAGGATTAGCGTGGACCATCGGTGAATAAGACTGAGGGCTCTCTCCAGGTGCCGGTTGTTCAAAATTTTTAATCTGGATTATTTTGTTTTATATTATTTATTTATTTTTTAACAAAATCTAAATCACATTTAATGTTAGTGCACATAACGCATGCAAATAATGGTTATTTTATTTATGCCCACTTAGCAGAAATTAAATAACTAAATCTAAATTGAATAAAAATAAAACTTTTGAAAAAAGTATCTGTTTTTTTAGACATCTTCATCGTCTTCCTCGTCGATCGGTTGTCCAGCATCTCTCAGACGAGCTTTAAGGAAGCCTATGTGATGCGCAAATACGTGTTTTCCTTTTTGCTTGCATGGATACAAAACTGAAATAAATATGTAAATATTATATTCTAACACTCTATTTGGAGATATAGCATGTGTTTGCTATGACAATTCAAACAAAATATCGCTGTTCTATGATCATTTAAAAGCTAAATCCACCTCTGCAGTAGGATCACAATAATCCTGGTATTTTGGATCAAAGTAATCGTGACCGCCTCTTTAAATTCTGAAAAACCCAATTGCAACATTTAATCATGATTAAAAGTGCAATCGGATTACCAAAGTTTTGAAAAACCGGCCCCAGGGGTTCGGGTAATCTGATCAATTGCCTGTCTCTGTTAATAGTAGTGGCACGTATTGTATCTAAACAATAGCGTTCAATGTAGAATGTAATGTGGGTATTTGGAACTAATAAATGGTAAACATTGTTAACATTTTAAACATGGTCTGGTCTCATCCTTATAGCATAACAACGTAGTTAATTCCATGTTTACCTGAATTCCTAACCCTTAGATGTGGACCTAGTCTCAGTCGGATAACTGCATTCATCCCCCTGCAAGGAGCCTGACATCCGGATCTTCCATTTAAGGAATTTAAAACATAATAACTTGGCTACAGCCTGGCACCACAGCACTGTCTGTTAAACCTCCTTGACACAAAGTGCTTCTGAGGTTTGACCTTGTTTCTGGTCCTCTGGTGTCGGCTTCAATGTAAAAAAAAAAAAAAAAACAGTGAAATGATTATATTTTATATTACTATGAAAACGTAAAAGTGTGACATACAGACAGCGGATAGACACACAGACTGACTCCATAAACTCCCAGATTACTCTCAATAATTTGTGCCAAAGAAGGTACTAAAATGACAAACAGAAAGACAGTCAGACAGTTGGACAAACAGACGACAGACTGAGAGACAGTCAGATAGTTGGACTCCAGGTACCCGGACATGTTACACATGTTTTGGAGTGTATGCTGCACATACTATACTCCCTATTAAATGTACTGCTTTGAACATACAGAATACAGTCTATTGACTAATTGATTAAAGAATGTTTAACTGAGGCAAAGTAAAATTCATGTTGATCAATAATCAAATAATGGATTAAGAGATGCAGCTCTGCTGGTGTCTTTAGCCCCTTAAGAGACACAAGGAACTAAGCCCTTGTTGTTCAAACGGCTTCTTCTTAAAATACATTTGAGTGACTCAAGTATCAAAGGAGAAAACTGACAATTTGGATGACCGGATCCAACCGGTCAGTAAATCTGAAACCCTGTTTCATGACTCCTCATTGCCAGAATAAGAAAATTAGCATCATTTTAACTTGTGGGACATATACATGTCCCTTAAAGGGTCAATATCTCCTTTCAAAACTCGCTTCCTTTTACTGGAAAGCAAAGGTATGCAAACCACTGGTCAAAAGGAACACACGTGCCATTGCATAATCGCTATCAACATTACCAGCTACTGTCCACAGTGCTATAAATCGATCAGAAAGCTGGTCCTGTACACTCCCTAGCATTGCGCCCAACGCCCGTGTTCATTATGAGCACAGGGTTAGCTTCCAGATGCCTGAGCCCAACCGGGAAGCTTCTCTGCATTCCTCAGCTCAGGCCAGTCTCCCATCACCAGCTCCAGGCTGCTCCTTATAAGGCCTCTGCATTCAGGGCATTCTAGTCATTTTTCCCCCTCAACATGGTTCTCTTATCAGACCAGATTCCACAGAAGGCTATAAGTATCAAGCACTAACAGCCTTTCTTCTCTGGGGTTTGCATATCCCAAACTAAAGTAATGCAGAAGATCTTTGACAGTAGAAGGAAAATTGATTTCAAAATGTTGGCTTTACCACGTCATTAATGGAACCACCATAAGGTATATTTGCAGAAATCAACTTCTAACTTGTGCAGTTGTGCTAATGTTAAAGTCATTTTGTCCTCCTTTCAATCCATTTGTAATGTGCACACCTTCTTTAAAAAACTTAAGTGGGTCGGTATTGGATTTTATACACAGGTGCAATATAACAGTGTGGCAATAGACTATTTAATTTCTATTGTACCTGCCCTTGTGCTACCACTGCCTCTTAGTACATTACAGAACCACTGCATTGCCACTGCAGTATCAGTGCAGTGTTGCCACTGAAGACATTTGGTTTAGCATAAACTGCATTGCATTTAAAATACTGGTTTCCAGTATTGGTGGCGTTTTACCTTGTACATCAAGAGTTAAAATGTGAAAGAATGTACTTAGTTGGCAATTGCACTCCACCCCTATTATAAAAGAAAGAGAGAACTGTACAACTGTGCCACAGCATAGATTCCATTCCCAAGCAAAAGACGCAAAGGCCTGCTAGCAAAATTATCGGACCTTGCCGTGGTAAACTTTTATAGGGAAGCCTTATTGTTCGCACTAATCTATTTTATTTTCACCCTGACTCAGGTCAAGCACATTTATCCTCCCATGAGATTGATGGAAGTACGCTCCCCCATCTACTTCCTGTGTTAAAGCCACAAGGACCCCACCTGACTCCACATCCTGTGGTTGCCTATGTGCAGCACTGAATGACACAGCTGGGTGTTTTTATCTGAAACGCAGGAAGTGAGGTGAACTTATAAAGCAATAACTCACGAGTTATTTAATTATATATATATATATATATATATATATATATATATATATATATATATATATATATATATATATATATATAAAGTCTGACTCCAACTGCCCATTTCAGCAGTCATTTAGGTCACAGATGCTTCAGATTTAAAGGCTTGTTAAAGTGGCCACTGTTGTGACAAACTAGACAAGCATCAAACTAGTCCAGTTACTCAGATAAAGGGGAGCCACAAACCTTTAGCTCGCTAGCATACTCGCTATGCATAAATAGCTTATGCAGCACCGTTGCTTTCATGGAAAATAAAGCATAAGCATTTATGAAATAAAAAACAAACTACACTCGTCAGACCCCTATGCCATCCCATAGTCTTGCAGTGTCAGTCTGTGCATTCCACAGTGTTGTAGATAAAGAAATCCGTATCTCAACTAGTATCATTATTGCGCAGCATCTTTTGCCTCAGCTTGCCCGGCACCGCCCGCTGCGCTGAAAGCCAGTTTCCTCTGTCTCGAGAACATTAGCCTGATAGGCATCTGACTGGGGATGCAAAGTGGACGCTTTACACGAAGGTCCCCAGGGCACGTCTTCTTACGGAGCCCACATGCTTTACGTACTGAGTGCCAGAGCTACGCGTATCGCGGAATGCATCAATGCAAAATACTGAAGCACAGTGGTTTGTGTATGCGATTATCCATGCAAGATATGCAAACTGATAAAACACAGGAAAGAAATCAGTCCCTTAAAATCCAATACACTGCATGCATGCAAGTATAACCAGGGCCGGATTAACCTATACGCTATAGCGTCGGGCCCCCAGCAGAATTGGGGCCCCCGCGAGGTCAACGTTTGTTTGGGACATTTTACAAAAACTGCTTGCGGGCGGACAGGCAAACACACACACGGGAAGAGAGGCGCACAGAAGCCTGCTTTTGGTTAATTTTGTTCTTTTATGACGGTTATGCATTTCTTTCTCGATTACAGCATACCTGCTCTGAGTTTCTCGCGCAAGTCCTGCTGTACAAACAATACCAAATGCCCCACGCCATCTACCTCCTGGGAGAGATCTGTCCCTAGTCTTACTACGTCAGAGGCACCAGTCTGCAGGATAAAATGTATGAATCGGGCTACATTTACGTATTCATTTATTTCAGTTTTTGGGCCAATTTAAACACCTGTCCTGTCTCAAATGTGCACATTACGTCTCTTTACATTCTAAAAACTTTCCTTTTTCATTTGGTGGTTCAGCTATGATCAGCAAAGAAAAAAGCCGACATGAAGTGCTCAGGTGTTATCTAATTCAATTCGAAGACGCTTTCTCGTTATTACTGATTGGTACTGAAACAACACCCTATATTGAAAATAAAGTACATGTTAGGAAATATTATCTTGCAATTAATAGATTTTTTACCAGGTTCCTACGACGTCGTATACAGTGCACTGACATATTTCAAACTTTGTATACGATTCGTATCAATAACTTTATACCGGGCTTGTTTGTATCCGAATATCTCATAGGGAGCTCAAAGCACCCAATGAACACGTGAGTCTCAACGGAGCTGACGGACCACCGAGTGTATGAACTATCCTTAGGAGTGCTGAAAATATAAACCGTGTTCACAGCGCTGTATTGGGGCACAACCATAGAACTTCAGTACACGGTGATGTAACAACTGCAGACAGAGGTGGACACACTGATGACATTTCTCACATTTTTGTATGGCAGCTGCACAGTCGGGTGAATATATGTTTCCCTCCATAATGAATTACAAAGTGCAACGCCAATCACATACTTTTAAAAAAAAAATCCAATTCTCAAGTCTGCAATATATAAAAGTGCCTAATTTGGGTTTTAAACTGGAAAATGAATGGCTACCATGCACAGGCATGATGGAAAATACTATAGTGACTGCATCTGTATTTGTCACCTTCTTTAAAAAAAAAAAAACTCCATGGCCGAACATGTAGGCTTATTTAAGGAAACTAAAACCGTGCTCAGTTCTTCTCAGTACCGTGAAGGAGCTGGTCGGGAATTATCCGCTTCAGCAATTACCCGCTCCGCTCCCCCGCTCCATATACAATTGGCTTGCTTCGCTCCCACTCTCTGATCCCAACGCAGGGTCGGATTAACCAATATGCCAATAACACCATTTGTCATAATGTGATTAGGGCCCCCAAAATATGGGTTAGTGTAGGGATCCCACACCCTTTAATCCGCCCCTGAATATCACCCGCACCGTCGCACATTCAAACGCTCGCCCATCGCACAATGATGATGGTATTTTACTGCAAATCTGGTTTTACAATACAGGTGGTAATAGTGTGTTAATCTGTAAGCAGGTACAAGGAAACAACAACAGAGGCAGCCTTCAAGAAAAGTGAAAAAAAAAATCAAATAACCTGCGTGCGTTATAGGCTGTTGAAAACAGAAACTTTTTTGAAGAGAAAATGGCAAATATGCTATATGACTTACTGGTTCATCACCATTAGTAATACGCACTAGGAGTGAATATGTAATAACATCGCGCAATAATGCTGATGTCAACCAAGTTTAATGAATATGAGTAGTGCTTGTTTCAAAATGAATTGTGCAACAATTCAGTAATCGCTCGCGGTTCAGGATATCATACTTCGTCATCCAGATGTTTTTGACCACTGGAAAGAAAAAATGCTGCGGGCTTAAAAGTTTACGTCTGTATACCACAACTATACTGAACTAGTCGGCTTTGTAGCAGTAAACTTAGTTATCCCGTATGTACCACACTAAACCAGTCATCTTTTTTTAAAAAAATACATATTTTTTAAATGGACAAACACAAACTGTTTTTCTAGAAAGCACTCTCTACTAAAGTTCAAAAAAAAAAAAAATCCAGGCAATTCTCTCTATGTTCTGAAAATTTCTCGCCACACCCCAAATGGAAAGTAAAAAAAAAAAGTCTAAAAGTCTGCATAAGAACCTCGTTACGTTAGTACATTAGTTATTCTTACCTGAGAATTGCCGACGACTTCGAATCTGATATTATTATTATTGTATTATTTGTAAGCAGCAACCAAAGCACTTGAATGGAAATACTAACACGACCGAGTACTATCTCAACCAGCGGTCTTTAATACAGTCAGCGCTTCTTCTATTCAATAAAACGACGAGCCTGCCTTAGCCCCTCCCTTCTCCCTTTAAACCCATTTCCCCATGTTTATAATCGGTAGCCACTGGTATGTATGCATTGTCTGTCGCCTATTATAATTATCTAATACGAGCCAATTGGAGCCTTCCGAGGTGGGTTCGGTATCGTTCGGGGTACATGCCAATTGCCAGGTTTAGGAAGACGCTAGTGAGCCGAGAGAGGAAGAAAGAGGGGGGGGGGGGGGGGAGAGACCTAAAAAAGTTCTGAAAATTCGAGCGTGCTGCCAAAACCTTCTGCAACATGTCCTTTTTTGGTTATCCTTTTCAGGGCCTCTTGAAGTAAATCTTCTGTCAGGAACAATCATATGAAATGTTAATCTTGGAGAAAAAAAAAACAAAGAGGGCTGAATACCGCCATCCATTTCTTTCTTTCTCTCTCTCTCTCTCTCTCTCTCTCTCTCTCTCTCTCTCTCTCTCTCTCTCTCTCTCCAAGGCAGTCGAGGAAAGAAAAAAAGCCGTCTTGTGAATAATTATTGCAAACGGCGCTGACTTTACTTTAAACACATGATTAGAAATAAAAAATGCATGATAAACTAAAGTCGACAAGCGAGTATGTTCATGGCGTCATCATCTCTACCGGTGTATTGTTCAGTTTAGCCCAGTTCATTTATATCAGATACTGTATGGATCAAAATGATAGCAATGAAACATTATTTATATCAGATACTGTATGGATCAAAATGATAGCAATGAAACATTATATTTGATCATCACGTATTGTATATTTTAAATATATTCTTAACTCTGGATACACGTGTAAAATGTGTTTGATGAACATATTCCAGGATGTAGTTCATATAGAACAGGGCCATTTTTATTTATTCGTTAAATCAAATGGTATATTTCACACACACACACACACACACACACACACATATATATATATATATATATATATATATATATATATATATATATATATATATATATATATATATATATATATAAGGGAATTCAGCCCAATGAAATAGTTTATTACTAGTATCTTTTTCTGTTGTTGGGATTATTGTGCTCTTGTGTGATTCAGTGATGTTAGTTTGCGTTAATGTTCAGTACAGGCCAGTGGCATTGCCACGTATACAATACAGACCTTTGGCTTCTATATTAACATGATATACAGAAGGCTTTATAATCCTCAATTCTCTTCTATATAGATATCAATATCAAACTTTAAATCCAAGATCAGCATCTATCTCTCTATCTAGACTATATACACATTATAATATATATATATATATATATATATATATATATATATATATATATATATATATATATATATATATATATATATATAGACACACACACACACACACACACACACACACACACACACACAAAGCTCAGTATTTCTCGAGGCCTGTATAATATATACCTCTGCATGCCTCATCCTGAGATGCGGGTGTATTAATGCAGTAACAATGGCCCCTGTGTTCCTTTGCACAGCGCGCAGTTGAACAGTAGCCCAGTTGTCCGCAAAGTACCTCATAACAATGATCACTGGGACAAGCCTCGACAAGAGAATATTGTAGTGTAGGAAGAGCTGCTTTTACAGCTAGCGGAAGGACGTAGCAAATCGTTTGTATTTTGTTCAGATGCGTTCCACTTTCTTGAGGCGCTGGGAAAGCTGAGTAAATAGAGAACTCTCGTTTCCGTGTTCTGCCAGTCTTTACACATTCGGCAGAGATGCGTTCTGGGGTACCGTTGCACTTTGTAGGAAGTTTTGCTCGTTATGGTAATTTGCATATATTTAAAGAGCAGACAGTTATCTATTCAGGGATACCACGATATTTAGTGAACAGGAGGTCTAAGTTGGATAGAACAGTCAACAAATGTCCCCACCAGCATCACAATCTTTTTAGGAGTACAGTATTTGCCTTGTTTTCAAAAAAGGGTTTTTGAATACAATATAACTTAAATGACAACATCTGTCTATGTAACTATTTCTACCAGAGACAGGTACAGCATTATATAAAAGAATACAGAATCACGTCTTAAACATAAAAAATACAAATAGTTCAACACTTTACAAAAAATGAACATAAAGTGAATGACCTGCAATTTGTACTTTGGGAAGAAATACACTTAGATAACGTACAATACAGAAGGATGAAGGGCAGCAGTGTGGAGTAGTGGTTAAGGCTCTGGACTCTTGACCGGAGGGTCATGGGTTCAATCCCAGGTGGGGGACACTGCTGCTGTACTCTTGAGCAAGGTACTTTACCTAGATTGCTCCAGTAAAAACCCAACTGTATAAATGGGTAATTGTATGTAAAAATAATGTGATATCTTATAACAATTGTAAGTCGCCCTGGATAAGGGTGTCTGCTAAGAAATAATAATAATAATAATAATAAAGGAAAATAAATGAATAAATAGACTCAGTAACACAATGCCTGAAGGTTTAAATAGAATGGAATAGTAGATCGTTACATCATTAACGATGTAGTAAATGACATCACAAGCACATTAATAGATTTAAATAGAAATAAGCGAGTGTTGTTACCATGGCATCAAAAGCCTATTTTCACGTATTTGAAACGTTGGGAAGTTGGCTCTTTTGAGCACAAATATATATGGACAATATATGTATAATATATTTATATTCATATGATACAAACTCGTGAAATAGTAAATTAAGTAAATATCACAAGCATGTCATATTCCATAAATTAGAATACAATATAAAACTTATAAAGCCATTAAAAAAATAAATTAAAAAAATACACTGGTGCAAAATAACAAAACAGATCCAACGTCTCTCAGTCCGGTTTCAAAAGTTTCAGTTCAATGGGATCTCTGTCTTTCAGAGAGTGTTTCTCATATGAACAGAGCAAACTCACGGCACACACCCCCTCTATCTCTCTAAGCTGTCCAGGTCATGCACCATTCTAAAATAAGTAAACTCCATCTTGATCCTGGAGACCATCAGAACCCTAAACATATTGATAGGATTTATAAAACCAGTGGCTAAAATTGAATTTTTTTAGGATTATAAAATAGCTCATTTTGCCTGACCAAGGACAAAGTTAACCAATGAGCATCTATCCCTCTGTGCAAAACTGTACCTTATACTAAAAACAAAAATATTTTTAGTAAAAGTAACTCCCAAGGAAGCCAGCAGGTTCTCTAAAAACATAAAGAAGGGCTGTAGTCGAGGGCAATCCACAAACAGGTGGAAAATGGACTCGGCCGCGGGACACTGGACACGGACAGTTACTGAACATTGACTGATACAGCACCCTCCAGACAGGAGCTTCATTGTCAGGGACACCGAGGTGAGCCCTCCACTTTGTGTCCACCAGATCTTTCAATTTATTAAAATGTCTTTCACACAGATGTCATACAGTGTCTTCTTCTCAATTGTGTGGAACGTCACCTCAGTGACCTTCCTCAGCGAGAGCAGCTTGCCAGCCTGCTCCTCCTCCTCCTCCTCCACTGAAGGGGAGACCAGCACTACGGGGAACATGGGCTCCTGAGTGGAGCCACACGCACCTCCAGAAACCTGCTGAGGAACTGGGAGAGTGCCAGACAGACAGGCCTGAAGATTGTTCAGCACCTTCTCCAGGAAACACACTGATCTAATATTCAGCGCAGGGGACAAAAACCCAATTAAAAAAGATTAAAATCAATTTAATGCCCCAATTTAGTAAAACCTGCTTTATAAAACACAGCAGATAAAAAACAAAGCTAAAAACCTCAATTAAAAATGGGGTTAAAAAACAGGGGCTCTTCAAAACCCACTGTGTGCTCTGTGATTCTTCCGATCTCGTGATTTTTAAAAGTCTCCATGCGTTCATCATATTCTTATAAAAAACCCTCCAACCCTGCATCATTAAAACTATCAGGAGATATTAAAAATAACTGCCTATCGAAACCCAGCCTGCCTGCCCTCTGCAATAAACAGAAGGCCAGGTCTATCTAGCTCAGCTGTGGGGCGTACAGCAGCCTCTGTGCAGCCTGCAGTCTAAATGCTGCCATCCTGCTGGGGATATCAATGAGCCACTGCCCTCCCTCCTGACAAGGGAGATACAGGACAGCCAGGCGCAGCCAGTGATGCCCGCTCCAGAAAAACTGTACCAAACATTTCTGTATCTCGTTTAACAAAGGGGAGGGTCCAAGCACACCAACCTATGCCAGAGCATGGAGGCGACCAGATTGTTAATGATAAGGACCCTGCCCCTGAAGGAGAGCCATGAGAGGAGCCACTGCCAGCTCTGCAGCCTCCCCTTCACCTTGTCCAGCAGCCCCTCCCAGTTCTGCTGCATGAACTGCTCATTCCCAAAATAAATTCCTAAGAGTTTGACCCCAGTTCTGATCCAGCTCAAAGCTTAAGGCAGTAATGGAGGAGGGTTATTTTCCCAACCGCCAACAAGAAAAGCTTCACTTTTTGCCCAGTTTACTCGTGCTGAAGTAGGCATTGTAATGCAGGACTCCAGCACTGCGACGTCTCGGTCGGTAGTGACAAATACACTGAGCTGGCATTGCCAATCCAGGCAGATTCTCCCTAGCTGGTGCAACAGGGGTTAGCATAGAGCATCTCTGAGAGAGCACAGCCCTGCCATATCCCCCTCTGCACAGGGAAGGGGACATTGATTTCTCGGGCACACAGTACGACCTGTCTGTGCGTACCACTGATCCAATGCTGGTCTTTAAACGATTAGCGAGAGCCTTTGAAAGCAGTTTGTAATCGGAGCACAGCAAGGAGACAGGACGCCAGTTCTTGATGTTACAGAGGTCTCCTTTCTTGGGTAGCAGTGTTATCACTGCCCTGCGGCAGCTCATCGGCAGCTCTCCGTCCCAGACACATTCCTGCAGGACCTGGTACAGGTCCTCACCAACACAGCTCCAGAGTCGTTTATAGAATTCTGCAGGCAGTCCATCCAGTCCGGGAGCTTTCCCTTTGGAGAGCTGCGCCACGGCCGCAGTGAGCTCTGGGAAGACCAGCGGAGTGTCCAGTCCGCTGCTCTCCTCCTTGTCCAGGCTGGGGAGACCCTACAGAAGCCGCTCCATCTCTCCCAGGTCGCAACCCTCAGCCAAAAGCTCACTGCAACAGACCTGAGCTCAGCAGGGCTGGAGACCTCTCTCCACCCGGGCAACCTCAGAACAGCACATTGCCTTGCACTCTGCTGTCTTCCTCCTGACAGACAGTGTGGATACTCTCAGTCAACACTGGTACTGAATATTGTCAGGTGGGGGGGAGGGGAGTAGGGGGTTATGTTTAGTTCTGGTTGGTATAGATGGAGGGGGGTGTATGGTTTATATACTGTATAGAAGGAGGGATGGGGTTTAACTGTCTATATTTAGAATGGGGGAGTTATATGTTATAGGGCTGGGCTGGGTCAGGATGGGCTGTACTGGGATGGGATGGACAAGTCTGGTCTGGGCTGGGCAGGGCTGGGATGGGCTGGTTTGGGCTGGGTTGGGCTGAGCTGGGATGAGCTGGGCTGGGCTGGGCTGGGCAGGCATGGAATGAGCTGAGCTGAGCTGAGCTGAGCTGAGCTGGGCTGGGATGGGATGGGCTGGGCTGGGCTGATCCTCCCAGCTGCAGGAAAGCTGGTGGAGTTCCCTAGCTGGTATGAAGATTTTCCTTCCTGCACTTCTGATACGGCTGAAGCTGCTTGCCAAATACATGCGTTGATAGACGCATCTGATATGACAAAGCTTCACTTGTAAATTCATACAGTAGTGTGCAAATTTATTAGAACACCCAATTGCTTCTGTAGTTTTGATTTGTTGTGCATATGAAATCAAACCACTGGAACTGAATCTTGGAAAATTGTAGGCAAATTGGTGATTGTCTAATTTAATGGATGACTTTAATAGGCCACATATGCAATTCATTTAAAATAGTAAGAGAAAAAGAACACATAGCCACAAATGGTAAAATGCATGAAACTTTTTAGAAGTTGTTTAAGATGCCTAATTAAAGCACAAAGTGGTCGAACATGTTCACACATGAGAGCCTGTTGTTTCTCTATCACTGATTACTGAGCAGAAATTGAAATTCTCACACCCAGAGGTTTTCATGCAGGGAGGCTACACTGCAGACACTGTCACCAGGGTTAGCTAACAGAATATGCTGCTTGGAATCTTACCAAGTTTGTCAAAACATATTAAAGGAAACCCTGTAACTCACATATAAAAAAAACATAAAAAATGGATGCGTTTCAGCTTAGCATTGCCTTTGTTAGGGTACAAAGCAGGCAAAGGACTGGCAAACTTGTATCTATTCCCGCAACAAGCAAATTAGCAATCAATTAGATAATAAAGATATATAGTCAGTCAGCTGTTACAATGTGTTTTAATTGTATTAGAAAGAGTTACATAATTAAGGATTATTACACATGCACAAACAAAAAAACAAGCAAAAAAAAACCTGTTATTTTAACCTCTTGGTTTAAAAATAGTTTCACGAGGAATGAGGAACTGCCAAATAGCATTGTTGGATAAGTTAGAAAATGTTTTCTTGCCACCTATTATATTCCAGACAGTTAGCTATTATTATTATTATTATTATTATTATTATTATTATTATTATTATTATTATTATTATTATTATTATAAAAACCCCATGATATCCATTTTTATTTTCTTCCACTTGAAATGTATCATAGCATTTTGTTTAATTTGTAATTCACTGCTCTTTTGTAATTCTGTACTGTGTTAGGTGCCCCTCCCCCTCCCCCCCAAGAAAATGTACTGTTCAGGATAAAGGAAAACTAAAGCTAATTTAAACAAAATTGAGAATTGTCACAAAAAAAACCCTGAAAGCTGTTCAACTTGCAAAATCAATAACTTGGACAATTTAAAACAGACATGAAGAGCAGTGGTGTGTTAATAGGCAGCAGCAGTGTGGAGTAGTGGTTAGGGCTCTGGACTCTTGACCAGAGGGTCGTGGGTTCAATCCCCAGTGGAGGACACTGCTGCTGTACCCTTGAGCAAGGTACTTTACCTAGATTGCTCCAGTAAAAACCCAACTGTATAAATGGGTATGTAAAAATAATGTGATATCTTGTAACAATTGTAAGTCGCCCTGGATAAGGGCGTCTGCTAAGAAATAAATAATAATAATAATAATAATACACACACCAACCCTGGTGTTGTAACTCTCCCTAGTTGATCCCACAGAAGTTAGATGGGCAATACAAAGGTCACAGAATCAAAAACAATGTCTTCTGGGATCGTTCTTCAGTGAATTCCAAACGTGCACGCTGGCATTTACGTGCACGCTGGCATTTATTGGCACACTTTGACACAGTGTGTTTAAGTTTGGCGGGAGGGGGGTGTATTTCTCTTGGTACCTATGTCCCTGTGGTCTCTCTGTACCCTATAACATTGCTGTTTGTGTTTTACACAGTGTTTCACAGTCTCCAGTAGCCTATCAGAATGCTGCTTGTGTTTTACACAATGCTTCACAGTGTCCAGTAGCATATCAGATTGCTGCTTGTGTTTTACATGGTGCTTCAGAGTCTCAAGTAGCGGGTCAAGGAAGCTGTGACCCCAGAGTGATGTTTCTGCTGGAATTGGAAACTTTCATATTCCCAGACATCAGCTCACATTCCCAGACAGAGTTACTGTACATGAAATGTCTATTAAAAGTCCTTTAAAAAATGTTTTGCCAACACAACAAATTCAGGACTGGCTGTCACTGTGTCTTAAACTGAGGGAACACTTTTTCAGGAACAGTGGCTTGAAACCTGGTTCCCGGAGACCGGGAGACCCAGTTTGAGGCAAATTTGAGGTATCAAACCCCAAGTCTCCCCTGGTGTGCCGTGCAGTGGCCTGATAGTCTCCTCATACCAAGCTACAAGCCACAAAGTGGCGTCGTATTCCCTTAGCATTACTCTCTGAAAGGAAGCCTAATGCTTGCCTTGCTTCCATTATTAAACACTATATTATGACATCTTATTTACAACTTTAAAACTTTATTTTGCATCTATTCAGGGTAACGCAGTTGCCTGTAATGCCTTTCACACAGCAGGGAGTCATCAAATGATCACAGCAACTGTTGTGCAGGGACAGAACAGCTACAGTGAAATAAGGAATAAATGAATTGCATAAAATAGCTGATCTTCATATTATTGCTCTGAACAGCTAGGAAGGGGCGATGCTCAGGGATTATTGTTATGCCGTAAATTGGTTATTAATTGAACAACAGACACAGGGAGGATCTTGAACAGTATTTTCAGATGACACCAAGGTTCAAAACCTTCGAACTGTCACTCCTGGAAAGAATATAATGGGAATCGATAGGGAGAAGTTCCTGATAATATCACTTTGGTTAATACCACATTCAGATTCATTTAACTCTTTTGTCTAATTTAAATCATTTATTAGTCATATGACTCATTTCAATCTCACTTAAGTTCACTTTGACTAACAAAAGCATAAGATTAGAACGTTTACAGTTTTGAAAGGTTGTGCCATATAAAGTAGCAGTACGTAGCACACAGCACAGTGCAATGTGTAGAAAACCCTGAGCTCTTCAAGCGCCTCACATCAAGCACATGTGTTTCTATACATCTCAATAAACCACACTGACTCAGAACAAGCAGGGTGCCTGTTCAGAGTGAGAAGAGCCACTGCTGAAGCTACAAACCCTGATACAGTACAAACACACTAGGCAGTTTGTTTCAGTATCTAATATCTTTTGAAAAACTGGAATGGAAATGGTCAAGCATCCTCATCAACACCCAAAGCACAACCAGAATCAAAGCCGAGAGTGTTTGGTGCTTCGCTTGAACATACAGCTGCCTCGCCCTGGATTATGGAAGCTATAATTTAAATAAGATGACCTTCGGGTTTAGTGTTAAGTTTCCCATAGGAAAGCACCTAAATTTAGTTTCTGTCTTTCCCAAAGACAGAAAATACATGCGAGAATAAAAACACACACACTCACACATACACACACACATACACACTCACACACACACACATACACACAGAATAACAACAGTGGGTGATGTCACAAGTTTTAGTGGGTTGTACAATGACTGTCGCAGGTCTGTGGGTTTTAATGCCAATTTGTAGATCACTTGGGTGGTCTGAATGAACACTTCTCACAAGAGGGTATGAATTCATCATGATTTAAGCCTTATGAGATCAACATAATTTGTTACAAAAAAATATGGAATGAATACGGGTAATTAAATCCACATGAATTAACAGGGCTGTGGCAGTAGTGTGGCAGCAGCATTGAGTGAGCTGTTTGAGTAGCCAAACTATGTGTGATAGAAATCTGAAGGAATAGTAGCACACACTTTTCTGCCAGGGCTGACAGCAGCAGCTTGTGTGAAGGGTGTGTCCATGTGCCTGCTAAGTTGCTGCTGAGTTTTATGTTTCAATTTTACGATTGATTATTTTTGTACTTTTTACTTGTTGTTTGTTGTGGTGGTGTGAGCCTCTTGCCAGGCCGTCCTTGTAAGTGAGAATTTGTTCTCAATTCACTCATCTGGATAAATGAAGGTTGTGATTGATTCAGGAGTGCACTAGCTTCTGTCTAAGTCATATTTTTCTACCTCGATTTTGTAACACTCAAGTACAAATACAACAGCTACTTTTCCTTTAAGTGCATATTTCTGTTCTATTTTTAAAACCAGACCATGCAGCCAGCGCATCTTTAAAAATGGAAAAAAAGACTCTCTGAGCACAGCTGCTTTACAATACCTGCATTAAACACAGTGGCCTCGTCTGAGCCGAACAATCACAGATTGTAGACATATTTGGCAAACAGGATCCACTCTCTGACTGCAACAAGCAGCAATGTTTTTATTAATGTAAATAACACTGCTGAGCCAAGAAGGTAGCCGTGGTAACTGTACGAGTAAACCTTCTGTCATTGTCTATGTAAGGACTCGGTGTCAGAGACTACTTTCGATTATTGAGAAATATAGGGTTGAGAGATTAGACACCGGAGGTATTTCTTAAACAGGTCCTCATTTAAGTGACTGCTTTCTGAATTTGACTGCCAAAGTGAATGTCTCAACCCAATAATGACGTTTGTGGCTTCTGGTGTCAACTCTTTGATCCTATAATTACAAAAAAAAAAAAAAAAAAACCTATATGAACATCATTTTAGATCTTTTATTTAACATCATGTAATCAAAGAAACTACAACATGATATTGCAAAAGTCTACCGTAAGCCATAATAATATTAACGGTATATTAACGGTATAAAGGTATTTCATGTTAGATTTTGAAAACTACAAAGCGATGTGTAATTCAATATGTTAACGTAACATTATTCAGCAAGTTTCATTCGACTTTATGAAGTTAAATGAGGTAATTCTGTAGGGTGATGCAACACTTTTGGCCGTAGCTGTAGACAACCTCACTAGATGCAAAGGGAAATAAAACATTTGAATGTCAGACAAAATAATTCCCAAATCTTACTTCTTCTGCACTTCTATTTCATATACAGGTCTGAAATATGCAGCTCTTAAAGAAACGCACGTTACAGTAAACTTTCATTTTAAAGCATGAGATCTGATGCTACACTAGGTTAAAATAATCTCTGTTTGCAAGCCATGCTTTCAGATAGCGTTGCACTTCCATGGTCATTTCCTTCCTCGGTCAACACATATCCTGAGAATAAGGCATAGAAACTGAGAACTTTCTTTAACCTACAGTTCCAGATGTCATGTTTTAAAATGTTTGAAAATGAAATATTGTACATTTCCAGTTTGCTAAAACCTGCATTTCTTTCATAACTACACATTAGGACCTGTATAGTGGCTGGATGGTGCATGGCGTGGAATTTGTATGGAAATATATTGTTAGCTCCATTTGCTTTAACTACTTTTGCTAGCTATACCCTCTAAGCAGCTATAATATTTAATGCATTTCTGCATGATCTCCTGTGGGTTGCTGTCAGGGTCTGTGGTGTACAACACTATACATTTCAGAAACCATGCCTTTGAAACTGTATAATGAAAAGCACTGTGCCAGCATCAGTGGTATAATTTAATCCACACGCTACCTGGTACAGAGTTTCTTTAAAGCTGGATAAACCAGGAAGACGACCTAAAGCTATAGAGAATAGATGAGTTCCATATTTCAGATAAAAAATCTGGGGTTTATTTATTTTTTTCCTAGTAAATACATGTGGTGCACTACTTTGTTCCCCTCAATACAAAATACAACTCGGAATATATTTTCTGACACATTCTTTAAAAAAATATGGCATTAAAATGTATTGGAAATATTTGTCAATACATATGCAATATATGTGCAGTATATTTTTTCATAAGGGACATTTCCAGCCAGCCTGTGCTTTGCGTTTGTTTTTGGGTAGTCTTGTCTTGTGTTAGGCCTTGTATTTTTTTTTTTTTAACTGCGTCGCTATGGGAACCCTGAGTTGCAGCTGGTTCCAGTTAATTGTGTGTCACTGGAGACATCTATCACGCGGCAAAACTGTCATATTTGAAATCGTTTTGGTTATAGAGTTTTGGTTTTTGAGCATTACAGCTTTTAGAATGGCAGCCAATTTGTTTTATTTCAGTTTTGGTATTTGTGAATTTAGTTCTTATGCAAAAGTGAGGGACAATGAGAGAGAGACAGTGCGCCTCAATCCTGACCTGAACACCCAGCCCTGCCCTATAATAGTTTCCCACAGTAAAAGCATAGCAGAGTATAATAAAGCACAGTGAAAGTATAGGGAAGCATGGTAAAACACAGAGAGGTATGGTAAAGCTATATTAAAAAATCACAGCAGACCAGGGTGAACTGTGGTAAATGCATGTGGTTTAACCATGGGAAAAGCATGGGAAAACTGTAAAAATACCATGGTAAACTTTTACAAGGGTGAGAGGTTTCTTTTGTGAGGTGGAGGAACATTACTGTCCACTTGGGCAGAGCTGTCCAATCACGGTCCTGGAGAGGCAATCCACTCCAGGTTTAACAGGTATAATGAGATAATGAACTACTTCAGGGTCTGGATGGAGGTTTAATTGGTTCAATTAAACAATTAAGAACATGGTTGGAACGAAGACCAGGAGTGGAAGGGCCAACTTTGGACACCCCTGACCTAGGGGTTAGGCCGAGACCCCCAAACTCAGTGTAAGGGTGACTGGAGCTGGATTCTCAGAATCAAAAGGACAGTCCAAGTGAGGGATTGGCGTGGAAACTAAATTCCATTCCAAAAAGAAAACAAAAATTACTGTTGCTGTTTGTCTGGCATGTTTTTAAGCAGTATTAACACTGGCCTTTGAATCCTCACTTACTAGCACTAGTGGCATTACCACTGGCCCGCTTCAGGAATGCAAAACAAGGGTAAAGTTAGACATCAGCTTCTGAGTTTGTATTAAAATTGTATTACATTTTGTATTAGACTGTTTTTAATTTAATGGTTTAATCGTTCATTTATTTTTAATTGTGTGTGTGAAGCGCTTTGGGATCCTTGTGATGAAAGGCACTATAGAAATGTGAATTGTTTTGTTTTGTATTGTATTGTGTAATGTTGTACCTGCAATCATGCCATGTAACCTACAGCACAGAAAGGAACAGGCAACAGTTACATTGTAATCTCTAGGATTTTGCTAGGAAAATCAGTAATCCTGATTTAACTATAACAGCAGACCAGCGATAGGGTTGCTCATCCTAATAAGAAGTCAGACAATAGATTTCAAAGCCTTGGTTACACTATTTAGGGAACACTGTTTTTGAGATTAATTTGCCTGCAACTCCTATTCAGTAATCTTCCCAGTAATCCTGGAATTCCTGAAGAAATGTCGACACAATTGCCTTATAAGGGGAGAGAGCGATGACCTCTGCCCTCCCCACCTTTCAGTTATTATGACTAAATAAACATTTTGCATAGCAGGGGTTGACTCATATAATAACCAAGCTAAGCCATGGGTGTATGCTTTGACTTCATGCCTGTTACTTTAAATCTGATCAATTAACCCCAGAGATGCTGACATTCTGAGGGCAGTGGACTGATATAACTTGGTAAGAAGCTCAGGTGTTTTCAATTAACTGCCAATGTCCTCATTTGAGGACAGGCTACTTTGTAATTTTGTATAGCTTTTTTTAACTGGAATCTATCTACACGTTATTTAATATTTCACACGCACTGTTTGTTCGCCCGCCCCTTTAAAACTTAGACCCAACACAAAGATTGAAGGTTTACCGCCGACGCGCACTTTTAATAACACAAAAACAAATAAATAAACAAAAACAAATCAAACACCTAGCTCTTCCGAGCACTTACTAAAAAATGTCAGGTCCCTGACTAACTCGCAGGATGGCTAAGCCGTTTACCTGACATACAAACAAACACTTTTTACAGAGTTTTGATTTATTTTTAGCAGACACCCTTATCCAAAACACTATGGTTTCACAAAATTTCTTTCTTTCTTTCTTTCTTTCTTTCTTTCCTTCCTTCCTTCCTTCCTTCCTTCCTTCCTTCCTTCCTTCCTTCCTTCCTTCCTTCCTTCCTTCCTTCCTTCCTTCCTTCCTTCCTTCCTTCCTTCCTTCCTTCCTTCCTTCCTTCCTTCCTTCCTTCCTTCCCAGCTCCCTGGTGATCTCTCTAATGGAGCTTCAAGCTCTCTTTTTATATGATGTGGCTGTTCCCAATTGACACCAATTATCTCATTTGGGAACAGCCACATTCTCACATGTTTTTGGCAGGGAGGATTTTTAACCCCCTCCCTGCCTTGCTACAGTATATTGTTATGATCATTTACAATTGTTAACTGCAAAAGGACGAGTGACGAAGCCACTCCCCTCCATTGAGGGGAGGCTGGCGAGGTAGAGGAAAGGGCTGTAACTAGGACTGCGACAACAACAGCCAGGTGAGTTTACCTGATGATTAAATAACATAGTAGGGAGTGATCGAAGGAGAGAACAAGCATTCATAATCCCTCCTTCCAATCTCTGCCTTTTAATACAAATCCGAAAACATAAGGGATTGGATCAGAAAGCCTTGGTTGGTTTAAATGGAGTCCGGGGGACCAGCTGGACTTTGACGAAGAGCTCCAATACATGGAATGAACTTGAGAAGCATCTCTTGTTTGTATAAATGAGAGCGCACAGGGCAGCACGTCCACTATAACAGCTCCTGTGATTTAAAACAGCTTTCCACAACCCTGATATTTATTATATTGCTGTCTGCCTCTAATATACAACCACTGTCTACAGAACTATGTGTAATTTAGGCAGCCCCTCCAGGGGCTGGTTCTTGGAGATTTAGCATGGACGTCTTGCAGATAAAAGTTGAAAAGGATGCTGAGAAACGTTCTCATTAACTATTAACCATCATTGCTGCTGAAGAGCACTCCCTCCTTCACATCAATAGGAATTCAATAGAGTGCTAGGCTCGGAACTCACAGCTGCTGTCAAACGCTGGTCAAACAAGGTCAATGATTGCCTTTGGCAGGGCAACACAACATCCAAACATATTACGCATTCCTTGGCTTCTCTGCTAACTGCTTAACTGTTTATTCCAGTGAAATAAACTGTATTTTTACGGTAATCCGTCTGTTAACAAATTCACAGGCACATGTGCAATTTTATCCTTATCCTTAATCTGTCATAATTACAGTATCTAATTAAAATGATTGTGTAAAAATGTTTTTACACACGGTACCTCCGGCGTTGTCAAGTTATTGCTTTGCGTTTTACTGTGTTTTAAAACATTGTGAAGTGTACCTACTGTACAAACCAAGACAGATAATTTAGCCACTGTGTCACTCATTTACAGCATTCCGATTCACAATAAAATGACATTCCTCAGCCCCAGTTTACAACATTCTTCCTCAGTATGCTCTGCTTCATCTACAAAAGACACTGGGAAAGGTTCTCAAAGCTGTTCACTCCAAATCAGGAAAAATCCCTTCCTGGAACATTTTGGACAATCATTAATCTGACCTAAATTATTAATTACATTTCAAATCAATACAAGAAAAAGAAAACAACAACATTGGTTCATTTAAAATTCATTTCATTTGCAACTTGAATTAAGAACCCATCAATGAATGGAGTGTACATACAATCATATGCTGATCATGACAAACTTCAGTTTTTAACATCACTTAAACAGTGATCTCACATGTAAGTTTTATTTTGCAAGTTGTACAATAACAATTTGTCAATTTGCGGGTCTCACCTGTGAAATGCAGGTTGATTCATGCAGTCAGGGAAGTACAGGTTTGCACAGGGAGTGTCGCACTGGCTCAGTCGCTCTCGTGGGTTAGGGAGGCCAAAGTGGCAGGCACTGTTTCCCCTTATCGCACTACAGCAGTCCCTACTGTCAAGTGAGCTCAGGTGGACACCTGCAGGACTGGCCTTTGCTTCCAGGGGCTGGTATGATAAAATAAAAACAGATTGCGCACAGTTTACAGTGTGAGTGCTAAAATGAAGCCAGATTAAATCAACATTTTTTCTATTTATTTTTAGTGCTTTTTTTTTGGAAATCATAATAAATAAAATAAATGTTATTTGTCAGGGGGTACAGGGATTTTCTCCAAATGTTTCAGCATGTGCTTATAAGGGAACAACCTTCATCAAGTATGGAACAGCTGGTTTAAAAGTGGCAAGACACCTGGTTGAAGTGCTTCCAGTCCATGACACACATTACAAAGACGTAAGGCAGAGTGTGGGGAATTTTGTTAAAAATGTTGGAATTTTAGGATTGAGGCATAATTAAAAAAAAAACAAAAAAACATATGAACAATTTTATTTAATATCATGTAATTAAAGAAACTACAAAATGATAATGCAAAGGTCAAAGGTGCTTTGAACTGTTGATGGATGGACAACGACACCTGTGCCTTCTGCCAGTTCTGTTGTCAATTCAACGCTTTCTATTCCTTAAGGATATTATCTTCAAGTATTGCTCATCCTTGTTAGACAGCTTTTTGGGTATTCTAGTCCTGGGTTTGTCAATTACAGATGATGTCTCTCTGTACTTGTTGATTATGCTTCGGATACCACACCTTGAAAATCAAGTGATGCAAGCTATTTCACTCAATGTTTTTCCTTCTTTATGCAAGTCATGGTTGTTACAATAGTAGAAAACACTAGTGGAGGCTTTGAGTAAATTGTTGATGAGATATATATTTATATATATATATATATATATATATATATATATATATATATATATATATATATATAATAGTATGTATATGTGTATGTGTATTATAATAATGTATTATAATAAATAATAGTGTAGTGTGTATAATATTTGGCATGTGTAGTAATTGTTTGGAATTATTTTTATTGTTTATCAGGGAGTCTGGTCTATCCATGTCTGACATCCATGTAAATCGGGTTGTACACTGCAACATGCTGCCCCTAGTGCATGCAAGAAATACCACACACTATATATTAATTCCTATTAGCTTTAGAATAGCAATGTGTGTTTCATTTCAGAAACAATTGCAGCAATTACGATTCGTAGTAAATAGCTTTGAGAATCTAGCTTGTTTCATGCTATCCATGTATAGGGTTATACAGTGCATACAATGCTATCATCAAGCAGACCTGCTTGCTTTCCTTTTCCTCTGCATTTTAAATGCTTCTCAGCCACTGAAAAGGTGAACATCCTTCTGCTATGAATTCACAACCAGTAAATCACTAGTGCTGCCATTGGCAATTTCTTAAATTGGTAGCTTTCATTTTTAAATCAGGAAATTGAAAATAAAATATTTTAACTGATGTGACTCCAATGCGAATCCAGGAGCCAAAGGTTTGCATCCTATCAAACTGTGAACGTTCCTACCGTACTTGCAATAATAGCGCAGCATTAATTACATAATCAATGTTTTAATGCAAACTGGCAATGTGGAGACTTCCAACCGGTCCTAATTTGATGCATCAATTCATCAATATGTTATCGAAGCTCGGGAAAATTTAAGGTCAGATGATCAATAATTGATGCATCAATGAATTGTTGCAACTCTGAATCACCATGACCTGCATGCACAGTATGTTCATCAGGGGTGTCCAATCCCGGTCCTGGAGGGCCATTCCTCTCCAGGTTTAACAGATCAAATGAGATAATAAACTACTTCAGGGTCTGGAATGATGGAAATGTAATTGGTTCAATTAAACAATTGAGAACAGGGTTGGAACAAAGACCAGGAGTGGAACTTTGGACACCCCTGATGTTCATGGAAGGGATATGAGGCCAAGAGCCTCCATACTCAGGATTCTGATCTTCTCCACAGTTGAAGAATGTCCCTAGAAAGTTCCGTCACTAAACTGCCTTCCCAGTAGGGTCCAATAAAACAGGTGAATGAGGAAGCGCCCGTGCTGTTAACTGTATCAGCATGAAGCACACAGGAACTCAGTCATCTAGCACAATCCCTGCTTCTGCCACAGCAATTTCCAAGCTGTGTCGTGAGTGGCGACCTCCCTTTATAACATGAAAATACTGCCTGGCAGGAAGACTCACACGGCAGGGATTATTTATTCTTTAATATTACAAAGAAACAGAAATCAAATCAGCGATATGATGCTGTTTCGTGTTGATAGAGGAGCTCATTTGCAAGGGTGTATCGCTTGTTTCCTTCCCCATGCTGGGCAGTGTGACTGTGGGAATAAAACAATGGAGAAGTCACCTCCTGCAAAACAAACAGGGCTCCTGGTATCGCCTGCCAAAGCCATCAAGGCTACAGTGTACAGGAGCAGCACTATTACACTTTAGAACAGGGCTGACCAGAGCAGGACTCTTGAGTAATATAAAGCCTTCCCCACAATAAAAGCACAGCAAAGCGTAATAAAGCACAGTGAAAGCATTGTAAAGCTCAGAGAGATATGGTGAAAGCATATTTAAAAGAAAGTTGGCTAACCAGGATAATCTATTTTAAATTCATAGTATAACCGTGGGAAAAGCATGGTACAACTGCAAAGATACAGTGCAAAAATATTGTGGTACATTTTTATAAGGGACTGAGCTACACAATATGGCTCTTTTAAAGAATCCCATTTAAGATTTGTAATGGGTCTGAAAAGGACAATTTGTAGTCTTAGGTAAAGACAAGTACTGTCGTAATGCAGCAAAATGAATGTTTTTATACTTGATACATGTTCAATTAGCAGACAGCTATTCAATGTCTTTTCAATTTAGACAACTATTTTTGTGTGCAACGGTGCAACTGTATTTTCTACAAGTGCGTCTTTGAAAACATGTTACAGTTAATCAGCTAGGATCTCTTTAACAATGGACTTGAAGTTAATGAGAGCACACTGAGAGGGACTGTGAAAACGTGTGAAGCCTTGACTGGTTTGAATGTGAGGTTGGACTCTATAGGAATACTGGATGCATGACACCCCCAGGGCCAGGGATATAAGCACAGGAGAGGTTTTAGAATCCTTGCATTATTGAATAGCTGATGGATAAAAGCCAACGTGAGCAAATGAGGATGAGGCAGCAATTCCAGTTCATCTATGGGAGGGAGTGACTGTGAACTTACATTTCTGTTTCCGATAGCCTGTTTCTGAGGTTACCATATCATTTTTACTGACATACTGAAAAGAGAACAATTAAAAGCTGACGGTTTAGGGTGTGAGAGAGGAAGCAATCCATCTCTATGCCTCAATCCTGCCCTGGACTGGAGGTTACACCCTTTCTCTTGGGGTGAGAGAGCAGTTCAGTCTCAATGCCTCAAGCCTGCCCTGGACTGGAAGGAGCACCCTTTCTCTTAGCGGGTGAGGGAGCAGTTCAGTCTCCAAGGGCATTAACCCACTGGGCCTCTTAGCCGTCCTCTCACACATTTTGTAATGGAAAAGGAATCTGAATTTTTAAAAAGATGAAAGCTGGACAGTAATCTTCAGCAACAGGCTGTCGGTGTATTATCACACCAGCACAAAAAGAAAAACACAGCCATACCATAATAGGAAAGGGGGTTATTTATAAAACCTCACGTCTGCAAATGAATGTTTTTCAAAGCCTCATTTGGAGATGTTCTGTTAAACAAGATATTAAATAACTGACATAACTGTTAACACGTGTGGATTTTATATATTTTTAAAGTGCAATAATTAGAGTTGGCACTTAAAGGGCAAAGGGTTCAAATGCCTTGGGATGCAACCCAATCTCGTTAGTCTTTCGTGTAGAATAAAAACAGCCGGCAATCGTCAATCACGATCGGTTTATTTTCTGCTTGTTTTGGAGAGCAGCTTGGCTCGGACCTTGCATCATTTCCTGTCTCGGCTGTCACAGCTTTGTGGATTTGTATAAGTTTAAAGTTGTGGATTTGTATAAGTTTAAAGTCGCCCTGTGGACTTGCTGGAGCTCACGCAATAGTGTATAACCTGAAGCACGCCAGAAGAAAAAGTTCCCCATAGTAAAAGCACAGCAAAGTATAATAAAGCACAGTGAAAGCATGGTAAAGCATAGGTAAGCATTGCAAAGAATAGCGAGGCATGGTAAAGCATATTAATAAACATGGCAAATCAGGGTAAACTATGGGAAATGCATAGTATAAGCATGGGAAAAGCATGGGAAAACTAGAAAAATACCATGGTAAACTTTCTAAGGGTTACACAGGTTTAGAACATGAGTTGGACTCACCTAGCATTCAGATTCTAAGCCATGTTGCTGTCTCAGTGCAACCACACAGATCCAGCTGTCTTTGCAATCTTCATAATCATACGTAGTTATATGCAACACATTTTAATAAAAATGAATTTGCAATTGAACAGGTATGCAATTGTTTTTCTGTTAACTGATGAACTAGCCTCACCTCAATGAAGGTTCATAGCTATGATTGCTTAGACCACACAAACCGTACAGTTGACATACTTCCATTTAATTCATGTTTATTTTTCCACACTCTTCAATACAACACAATTGCATGCCTGTTCAATTGCAAATTCATTTTTATTAGAAATTGTAATTCACAATTGCATGCCTGTTCAATTGCAAATTCATTTTTATTAGAAATTGTAATTCACAATTGCATGCCTGTTCATGATCACATTCTTTTTTTAATGTTTTATGCTAACAAATGCATGGCTAGTATGATAATCACTAAAATGTAGGGGATACTGAATTGTATATGTGTATATGTGTTACCAGTATATATATACAGTGTCTAGATAGCTATCTCATTATCATGTTACCAAAATAGTGTGAGATTGGCTTTCTGAGATACAGAGCACTCTGATCCTGTTTCCTGTCTATCCTGTTTTACTTTTGTAAATACGTGCATCACCATTCAAAACATGTTTATGTGTTTCTGTGGTTAAAACAAAGGTAGTGTGTGGATTTCATACCTGCGAGAGCCTCACTGCCTAATTTCCTTGAGGATACAAAATAACACAGGCTTAGAAAATGCTATCCAATTCCATTTCCCCTATGTGTTTTTACAATGAATAAGCTTCACTTCCTTCAAAGCACAATGATGTGTTTCTAGAGTTAAAACAAAGGTACTGTGTGAAGTTAATGCTGCTGAGAACATCACTGCCTCACTGTCTTCTTGTATGAAAGAACACTGGACCACAGATATTTTGCATACAAGACGGTACCTGTGTATGTATTTATTCAAAAGAAACAAACAAAAATAAACAAAAGCCTAACTCCTTCCAGGAGTGCTAAACTAAACTTTGTAAGTCATTTACTATAAACTGGACTGCTAAGCTACAGAATGACATCGCAAAAGTCTACCGGAAGCCATGATAGTAGGATAGTAGTATTTCATGTTAGATTTCGAGATGTCACATTTTTCAATTTTGGCTAGTTTTTTGTTAAGTATATGGAAAACTACAAAGCGGTATGTCATTCAATATGTTAACGTAACATTATTCAGTAGGTTTCATTCGACTTTATGAAATTAGTTCATTCTATAGGGTGATGCAAACCAACTGAAAAAAGAAGAGTGAGGCTGTCCCAATACTTGTGGAGGGACTGAGCGGATGGAAGCGGCCTGCATGTTAGCACTTGATAAAAGCGTAGGCTGAAAGTCAGCTCCTGGCAGGCAGGCAGTGTCCTTGCAGTTTATACGATCTGTGAGTGAAACACCCTGGAGATTATCACTTACTCCTCCCCTTTCTGTTTGTGGTGACAAGCTGGGCTCCCAATCCAAGACTACAGATCCTAAATTGCTAGCAGTACATCCCCGTTTCATTCCCCTCTTGCATGTGAAGTGGGTTTCCTCCCCACAAAACAGTTTCTTCCATTTCTTTTTTTTTTGCTCTCTTTGTTGTGCAGTAACCCGGCCACGCTGAAGCAATCAGCCAGGGCAATTCCAACTGCGTTTGTGCCTCTCACTCAAGGGAGAATACTTACAGCAAACTAAAGAGGTTTGGATTTAACCTGGATCAATAAAATAAAAAGAAAACAACAACATTGGTTCATTTAAAATGATATAATTTGCAACTTAAATTAAGAAACCATCAACGAGTGGAGTGCACATACAATCATATGCTGATTATGATATTTTTTTGCAAACAGTGGTCTTATATAGAAGGTTTTTTTTTGTTTTTTTTGCAGGTTGTACCATGACTTTCGCGGGTCTGCGGGTTTTCATGTCAGTACGGGTCACTTGGGTTGTTTGGGTTGCAATTCCCATGATTGTTGCAGAATAGTTGCACAGAACTCTCTCTAGAGGGTCTAATTGATCACATGACACATCCCATGACCACGTAGGATGGACATAGGATGACACATTTTCTAATTTTGATTACATTCTCTGATTTACATTTTTTTGCGTCGGTGTAGATTACTAAAATATTAACAAATCGAGGAAACAGTTTCAACGATTTCAGCCAAAATATAATGTATTACAGGGATTGAAATAAAACACCTATTGCACAGCAGTTTCACCATTCCAGGTTTTACTGCGAGTTTGATTAGCTGCAGTGTGGATAGGTAACAAGCTCAGGTGTGTCTTATTAAACATATAAAACAAGGAATGGCTCGAACTGCTATGCAATGAGAGTCTTATTTCCACTCCTGTTTTATATAAAACCAAGGCTAACTGTAATAACACAGTCTGAATATTGGTGTCCATGTATGTTTATTTCCAAAACAAACAAACAAACAAACAAAATCTATGGAAGTATGCACTGGCCTGGCACACACACACAGCACACACCAGTCCAGACAGAAGCAATTAAACACACCCAAGACTCCGCTTTCGCAGTAAACAACTTACCCCGTATTAATTAGCAATTTAACCATTACAAACAGCCCCTTTTCTATAAACTCTACCACAGAATGAAGATTTAAACATTAAAGTTAATTTACACCCTGGGGGGCTGCCTGCTTCCAAACCAAACCACATATTCACTCGGCAAGGAGCCACATGCTGTTTCCCAATGGCACCAGCGAAACTAGAAAGGCGTTGATCTCCATCTGCACATCTTTCTTAAGGTGCAGGGCCCCAAACTCATTTGCAAACAAAACGGTACCGAATCTTATACACCTAGGGGTATGTAGCCCAAAGTCACAGGGCACCGTAGTTTAAGGAAGAGACTTAAATGAGGTAGTAAAGAATGGTGTTCATCTGGCGTTCTGGACCCGCTAGCACTTTGCCATCATTAATCCATTATAATTACATTGAAATGCATTGAAATGAAGAAAAGAGCATGGAACTGGGTGGAATCTGTATACTAATGTGATGTAAGGATTTTGCCTTGCACTTTGGCAATTGCTGACCCTCAAAAACTCTACACCTCTTCTTACAAGGTGCAAACCATTAAGACTAAGAGCTGTATAAAAGCACACACCTGCAGAGACCTGTCATTGGCTTCAGAATGGCTGCTGTGGTACACTTCCTGATGTGGCGACACTTGGCTCTTGTTGAGGAGAGGCAGGAACACATTCAGAGAAGAAGGGCAAGACGAAGAAGACCCTGCATATTCAATCCCACGGTCACTTTGTTTGGGATGGCAGAGGATGCAGTGCTAAAGCGTGATCGTCTCACTCTGCAGATTATCCTAGACTTAATAGCTGAATTGAGGGATGAGCTAGACCCCAGCGTTAATCTAGGACAGGGCTTCTCAAACTCGTCCTGGGGACCCCCTGTGGCTGCTGGTTTTCATTGCAACGGCGCTCTCAATTACTTAACTAGACCCTTAATTGAACTGATAATTTGCTTAATTAGACATGTTTACTTGTTTTCAGCTCTTAAACAGTTGCAGTTCAAGTTACTTAATAAAATGTTACGGCTAACTTGAAATCTGCAACTGAAAACAAGTAAAAAGGTCTAATTAAGCAAATTATCAGTTCAATTAAGGGTCTAGTTAAGTGATTGAGAGCTCGTTTGGAATGAAAACCAGCAAACACAGGGGGTCCCCAGGACCGAGTTTGAGAAGCCCTGATCTAGGGACTGCTATCCCTGCACATGTGAAAGTGCTGTGTTCTCTGCATTACTTAGCCTCTGGTTCCTTTCACAGTTGGAATGTCTGAAGGGATAGCCCAATCCACCTTTTCCAGAGTGCTAGGCAAATTTCTGGATGTCATGCTGAAAAGGGCAGGCCAATACATATCATTTCCTAAGGATACTAGCATAACTGACGTTGGCTGAGGCTTTTCCAAACAAGTCTGTTTCATGCTGAGTGACCTCAGCCGCAAGGAGTCTCAGCGTCTTCTCAGAAAACTTTTCTTTTCTTTTCCATACGCCAAGAGGACTTTGCTGCCCTTCATCTGACATTTTTTTTTTGGTTTGTATTTTTGTGCTCCACAAATGTCATACAGCGACTACTGCTCGCTGTACTCCTAACTCTGCAAGTGTTACCGCTAAATAGACCGATGTGCTCGTTAAGACCCTCATTATCATAATTGTGGATCATTATTTGTGTGTGCCGAGTAATTTACTTTGTTCTTAAGCTTACATAGGGCGCAGTGCAAAATAATTGCATGGCTGCAATGCAATTTGAATTTTGCATCCACAATTATTTGCACTATGCCTGTACTTACATCTAACCCCTAATGGTCTGATCTTTTTTCCTGATAGTTTTTTGCTGTTTGGGGTGCTACAAAAACTAGTCACAAAAACTGCCCCGCTGCTCGCTGCACACTGCCCCCTGGTGCCGGGGTGTTGCAGCACTGCGTTGTTGGAGCTCTGCTCTGTTTGCCATACAGCCAGCTGGGTGAGACTGGCAGCAGAGGATGTGATTCTCTCCCTCCCTTCCTTCAGCTGGCTTCCTGAGAGAGGGAGAGAGGCCCCGTCCCTCAGCACTGACCTGGAGCAGGGCCATCGATCTGATCTGAACAAGACTGAGCCCCCAAGAGGAGTGCAAGCAGTAGCTCCAAGAATCCAGAGCGTTTCCTAAGGGCAGGCTTTAAGCTGAGAGAAAGTGTTTGAGCTCCTGTATGAAACACAAGCAGTGATACAGGCAGCATGTAGAGTACAGGAGCACTGGAGATTCACAGGACAGTGCTGCACAAGGCATTCAGGGAAATGTGACAGATAACAAAGTATTAACCCATTAAGGTACAAGGCACATGTGTGTCTCACAAATAACAATGATGTTCTAATTTTTGCAATGAGCTGCACGAAATAGGGTTTAAAATTTACTGGCAGGTTTGATCTGGACGTCCAAATTGTCAGTTTCCTCCTCATGATACTTGAGTTGCTCTCAAATTTATTTTAAGAAGAAACCATTTGAACAAGCTCTCAATTCCTTGTGTAGAGAGAAGACCTGAGAGCTCAATAGAGGCAGGTGATATTTTGTCGATTCAAACAGGATTTTACTGGAGTTTTCTGGAGTTGTTACACAGTCGATGCTGTTTTTTAACTGTGATATACAAGCACCAGTTTTGAAAACCTCAAGTTCCCTCGTCTTTAATGATCATTACATTTCCACTTCCACCTGAAGAAGAGACTTTTGAGGTCTAGTGTTAGCAGAGCCCAGTTAGTAAACAGTATGGACTCTTCAAATCTACTATCACTATTACCTTGATGAACAGGACAAAACATCTCTTTCAACAATCTAGGAATTCCAAATCCAAAGAGGTTATGATGAGGTTGTATAATGTACTGGTGAGACCGCACTTGGACTACTGTGTCAGATTCTGGTCACCACGGCACCAGAGAGACATTATGGCCTTGGGGAGAGTCCAAAGAAAATCAGGGCTTAAAGGACTGAGGACCCAGTTGGACATTAAGAGAAGACAGACTTAGAACAGAGGGAAGGAGGGCTCCCAAGTGGCGCATCCACTAAAGGCGCTCCACGTGGAGTGCAGGATGTGCTCTATAGTCTTGACATTGCGAGTTCGAGTCCAGGCTATTTCACAGCCGA
The DNA here is from genome assembly GCF_902713425.1 of Acipenser ruthenus. NCBI lineage: Eukaryota > Metazoa > Chordata > Actinopteri > Acipenseriformes > Acipenseridae > Acipenser > Acipenser ruthenus. Next base: position 31,855,155 of record NC_081202.1, on the reverse strand, counting down.
CCGTGGATGGGAGCTCCCAGGGGGAGGCGCACAATTGGCCGAACGTCGCCCGGGGGGGGAGGGATGGTTAGGTCGGCCAGGGTGTCCTCGGCTCACCGCGCACCAGCAACCTCTGTAGTCTGGCCGGGCGCCTGCGGGCTTGCCTGTAAGCTGCCTGAGAGCTGCATTGTCCTCCGACACTGTAGCTCTTGGCTGGCTGCATGGTGAGTCTGCAGTGTGAAAAAAAGCAGTCGGCTGATGGCACACGCTTCGGAGGACAGTGTGTGTTCGTCTTTGCCCTCCTGAGTCAGCGCAGGAGTGGTAGCGGTGAGCTGAGCTTAAAAAATAATTGGCCATTCTAAATTGGGAGAAAATAATAAAAAATAATTGGCAACAACTAAATTTATTATAAAAAAAACCAAAAAAAACCAAAAAAAAAACAGAGCGAAGGACACACTTTTTCACACAGTGGCAAGGGTATGGAATGGGCTACCTAGGGTTCCCTATCCATGTTGTTGATGCAGAATCACTGGGATCCTTTAAGACCTAACTTAAAAGTTCTGAGATCAATCAGCTGCTAGGAAATGAATGAGCTTAGATGGACCGAATGGCCTCCTCTCTTTGAGGAAGTTTGTTATGTTCTCACGTTCTCATGTTTTTATGAATTTTGTTTCTTGCTGTGAACATGGTTTTGGATTGCAATGCTGCTAGGCTGTAGGGGGCTTTTTACACCCTTGTCCTGTTTATTTGTACTGAGCCATAGGGAACTATTTCCCAGTCAACAGGAAGCTCCTGTCTAAACAGAGAAACATGCTAGGCAAGCCAGCAGCACACACCTCCTCCCTGACATTAAAAATATTATTTAAAATACCTATTCACCAGTACGAAATTGCGCAATCGATGCCATTATAATGCCGTCATAACCCTTTCACACAGCCAAATGGATCATGACAGTCAACAGATCGTTCTCATGGCTACAGATACTTCACATCAACAAAATTTTTTTTTTTTCACCCTGCAACGCAAATGCATTATATTACATACCGTGTATCATTTAAAACAATGATGAAACACCCTTATTTAATTTACAACTATGTATTAATTTTCATTACAATTGTTAAACCATCTCAATTACTGTACATCATGAATAGCAGACGATGATAAAACATGGAATATTCTAGCTGTACATTCCTTGAACAAAACTGTTTGCTTTCCTCTCCCTGTAAGGAAGATGTAGTCACTACAGTACTGTACACACAACTTGTTTCAGAAAATAGATACATTCTGCCTGGAGACACACTCTTTTTAAGATTAGCAAATGACAAAAATGCTGAATTAGCAAGAACCACTGAGCTCAATGGAATGCGGGTAGTACTAGCAAAACATTTTAGTTCCATTGAGATTATAGTAGTATGATCTTCTGCTTTATCTCTCTCTCTCTCTCTCTCTCTCTCTCTCTCTCTCTCTCTCTCTCTCTCTCTCTCTCTCTCTCTCTCTCTCATATTGTGCAGTTGTGTTTTAACTACTAACATCCTATTAAACAATTCTTGAAAAATGAAACAAATTATACAAAACAGAAGCAGTCATCACTAATGGAGCATCTCAGAGGTCAATGAGATCTTAATGACCTGCCTGCATATTCCCTGGAACATCTTACTGCAGAGGCCTACAGTTGCCCTTACGAATTTGCGCATGCACTGGGCATTTCCCTTTCGTACATGTGCAATTTTTGATATTTGCGCATGCACAAAGCTCAGTACATAGGCCCCCATATTGTCATTAACTCAATTATTTTCTGTAATGAAAAAAAAACACCAATTACAAGTTTAAAACAAATACGAAACAGTTTAAGACTACTTGCAAGTACTTAGATGAAGTAGCTACGTTGTTTCTCCCTTGCTTTTACCATGGTTATACTATGCATTTATCAAAGTTTACTTTGGTTTGCCATGTTTATTAATATGCGTTGACTTTGTTATTCTTTACCATGCTTTCACTGTGCTGTATTACACTTTGCAATGCTTTTACAATGGAACATTTATATAGGGGATAGTTTTTTTTTTTTTTAATATGCTTTATCAAACCTCTCTGTTTTGCAAAACCACTTGTGTCTCTTTAAAAACAACTCTGCTTCTGCGGGATCGCTTTCATTCTTTTGTCAATAAGCTGTTGGAAATGCTGTCCCCTTCCCACAGGAATCCATTTGTGAACCTGCACTCCACACGTGGGAACAACACTGTACTGCTCTGCACAGCTGGATCTTCAAACATTCACTACAGAAGGAAAGTCTTACTGTATATTGGTGTTTAACATGAACAGGGCAGCCAGATGTTTAAGTGGTCTTTCATGTTATGCTGGTGAGATTTCTTTCATGTATCCACATTCCTTCTGCAGCACCAACACGTCTTCTCTCTAATAGTGTGCATGTTTGGCGCCTCCTACTGGTTATATTCAAAATGCCAAGCTCTGTTGGAAATCGAGAGAATTAGCCTTAAGTTTGGATGGCTGTGAATTCAAAATCAATGAAATAAACCGATCAGTTAAGGATTTGTCAAAACTCCAGTACATCTTTTCCGGTGTATAGATGTATCCCTTATAAAAGGTTATCACTGTATCCTAGCAGTTTTACCATGCTTTTCACATGGTTATACTAGGCATTTACCAGTCTACCCTGGTTTGCTATGCTTTTTAATATGCTTCACCATACCTCTATTGCACTTTGATGTGTTTTCACTATGGGGAACTTTTTTAAGGGATCCCCTGCATAGAACATACAGCATAGGTGTACAGCTAAATAAACAAAAACACATTTTTATGTTTAATAGAAGTTCATTTTTGGGACTAAGTTAGTAAGTTGTTTGTAGGATGTATCTTATTGATATAAGAGAGGTCATTTTGCAATGTTTTAGCAGCCCAAACTTCCTGCACACCACATACTTAACTTAAAACACCAGTAACCCCAATAAACAAAACACACAAACATTGAAAGGCATAAACAGGTCTTGCTTTAATAAAATGGACATTACAATACACAATACAATACTTAGACAGCAAGGACATTTTTTTTTTTTTAATCAACACACCAAAGTGCACATATATATATATATATATATATATATATATATATATATATATATATATATATATATATATATATATATATATATATATATATAATGTATTAAACCTTGTCTAGTATTGCTACAGAGTCCAATGTATCTACATGCCTATTACAATTCTATAATGCTTACTTTATAACCAGAGGCACACAAATACACACTTATTAAAAAAGACTTAGCATTAAAAAAAAAACACCACAAAATATTTGAGTTTTTGCCCCAAGGTTTTGTAAAAGGTTGGTGCATGCTGTATAAATTACACAACGATGCAGATGATGTGGTTTTAAATGAAAAGTAGTGTACCTTGTGAGCCCAGATGATACAAATAGAGCTATGAGAATAACACAAACCGGAAAAAAGGAAAAATCACCTTTTTTTTTTTTTTTTTTTGGCATTTGTTTACATTTTTGTTTTGCTTTCCTAAGCTTCAACCAAGCTTGCGTATTGTGTTCATAACCACCCCCTGCTGCAAGTTAATACAATGAGCTTTACCGAAACTTGTATGCATGTGGCTGAAACTACCTTTAGGGCATGGAAACAAACTGGAAAGCCAACAAGGTATGTTTTCTGAGAATTACTGGGATATGCAATGGAAGAATGTGGCAATCAGTCAACCAGGATTCAGTCCGGTGAAACAGATCTTGTTGACAGTTCAGTTTCTTTATATTCCCCAAAGCTAGTTTTAGCTGCAGGGACACGCCTGCGAAAGCTGTTTGCCTCTGGCACACTCTAACTCACGCTGCTGCATGCAGCAGTAGGAGGTAAAACTGTGCATGACACCTTCTAGTTGGGGTACAGCTTGTAATGCAAACAAATAATAAAAAAAATAAAAAAACAAAATGGGATGGTCTTTGTTCCCAAAGAGTTTTTGTATAATTTTTATAATTCAAGTAATTCTCGAGGAGCTGATCTCTTCAATTTGAGCTTATTATCAGAGGTACCAACTTTCTTGAAAGTATTAAAATTAGAAGGTAAGTGCACTCTTCATATTGTCTGGTGTAGGTGTGTTAAATTAAAAATGTCCCTACATAATCCCATAACAGTGCATATAATATTGTATTTCAATGACTCAGTGTCATGCAATTAAATAAACCATCTTTCTATCTTCAGAAATATAAGTAACATACAATAACACTTATATACATAACTTAGCTCTAAACAACTTAGCTTTTTAGTAGCTTTTAAATTAAAATTAAACAAAGAAGCACTGAGGAGTTGGCTTCTGGTTTTGTAACTTCTTAGTTTGTAAAAGTTTGTGCCTTCAATTAGGTTACAAGTTCTCATAGCAAAAGCAGGTATTATCAGCAATGATGACAAAAAACCCTGAACACTGGACACGAACATGAATTCCAGCAAGTAACGTAAGGCGAGTCTTATATCTTTGTATAGGGGCACGTTTCTGAATATTCAAACAAAGATCGCTAGAAATACAATTTAGAGGCAAAAAAAGTATTGGTCGTTATCTGTACCGAACCAAGAATGTTTTTGCATAGTCTTAGTTTTAGTTTTGATGCTCTCCCAACTTTTATTTAATGGAAAGCTTTGCAAAGTTAGAATTGCATTGAAATCGTAAGCACAGTCTCTCTCCCTCTCTCCCTCCACTTCCATCTGATCAGGGGTCTCCACAGACCACCTCACATAACTTGCTTCAAATATGTGAAAAAGTACCACATTCATCCTCGGGTTACTCGCAAACCAAAGGGATTTTTTAAGAGCTCTGTTATTTTCACATGTCATTTACGTGCCAGCATCTCTGCTGTGTATTTGATCAATTATTACAGTATCCTTGTCAAATAAAAATATATATATATATATATATATTAATTTAACAGCAGAAAGAAACCCTGTCTCTATGAAGCTGTGTTCTGGAAGCAGCAGGGTTCTATTTGGCTGGGACCAAGACCTTTCCTTGATCCTCCACTCTCTTAATCGCTGCCTGAATCGCCTCCTCATCTCCCAGCAGCTTGTGAGGCTTGGTGGGGCGCAGGTTCTCATCCAGTTCCAACGCAACAGGCACCCCGGTGGGCAGGGTAAGGCTGGAAATCTCCTCGTCTGAGATACCTAGACAAAATAAACAAGATACTCAGTAAAGTGCAGCATCCCGGCTTTACCCAATACGAATTAGCATCACTTCGTAAAGTCTCAGATTTCCTTACGCGACAAATGCACACATAATGGTAAATGTGTATTTGTTGTTGTTGTTGTTGTTTTTTAATTCTACATGTTTCACAGTCCAATGCTCTTCAACAGTCCTGCACTTCTGAGAAGTCACATGATGAGGGCAGAGACACTGAAAGCAGAGACTGCTTATTGAGCAGAGCCAAAGCTAGAGGACTCCAACACTCCTTCTCAATAACAACCACTGCTTTTTCTGTGACGCACATACGAACAAGGGTCAGCTGAGAGTCTATCAGTAAAAGGGGAAAGGGGGGGGGGGGTTCTGCCTCAATAACATGACTAGGTAGCCCATTCCATACCCTCACCTCTAACAAAATCCTTAAAACTGTCACTGTCACTGCTTCAAACTGAAGACAGAGACCAGGACCAGAGGTCACATTTGTAGGTGCAGCAGAGACAGAGGCACACAGCTGTGGTGTACAGAATGGGTTACCATTGGGGGCCTAGTCGAGGGTAAACACGGGTAAACTGAGCTTACCCACTTCTCATTTAAAGAATAAAGCGTTTACTCGCTCCGACTCTCCTGTGATAAGCAAATCCTGGCTACATCAAGGGTTAAAGCCAAGGCATATTCCCATGTATTATATAAAAACGACTTGGGTGGAGTTAGTGATGGGCAGAATATCTTCTGATTAACCTTTACTCCAGAATTCTGCACGTCCACCATGACTGACATGCGTGTAATCTAAAGGCATCTCTGCACACCCTCAGTGTCTGCTATGCCACTGCCCAGCCTGGAACACTAAACAGGACAGTTTACCCACTTCTGTTTTTTCCCACTACACCACTGGTTACCATTAACCCATGTTGTTATTGCTGCTGATTCACTGGGATACTCGATGCGGTTCTGGGATCAGTTCGCTGATAGAAATCAGAGGGGTACCGATCGGAAACGGTCCACTGTTATGTTTTTATGTTCTAATGTAAAGAATATTTGGTTACAGGTTCAAATGATGGAGCAGGTGGGTTGCACTAAAACAAAATGAGGAGAGAGTAGGGAAACGGCCACTGAAATACAGAAACTAGTCAAGTGAATTTATGTTTAAGGGCGGTTTATACTCCATCGCTCGACCGTCGTTATGAACAAGGTGATCGGCGACCAAACGCCCTGCTCGAAAACGACAGTCGCTGGCAGCGTCGCTGAGAGTTCAAATCAACTGAACTTTGACCTCATCGCTGACCTTGTTGCTAGTTTATAGAACGCTAAAAATGGATGACAGGCTGTTTGTTGAGAAGCTGCTCAGTATAATTACTGCCTAACCCTGCCTGTATGCAGTAAATAGAGCAGATTATAAAGATCAGCAGAACAAAGAGAATGCTCGGGAATCCATTGCTGAACAAATGCAATCCACTTGTGAGTATTTTACCCTCACGGCAAATGAAAGGCTTCAAGATTGTGTTTCTTCTTGACCGGCACATAATGTCATCGCACTGTCATATCTTAATATATAGAACATTAAACAACCATAGTGCGGAACTATAGGTCAATAACATGTAATTATAAATGAAATATAACGAATAAACAAACCTTGAAATCAAGCAATTTATCTATAAATCTGTCTAGTTCATCTAGCTTCCAACCTACCTACTACATACAGTGGTTATTTTTCTAGAATGCAGTCAATAAAAATAACAGAATGACAGCTTGATTGCAATACAGCTGTGTGTTTATAGTGCGCTGATGGCAGTGTGTTGATCGGGCTGTGTGTTTATAGTGCGCTGATGGCAGTGTGTTGATCGGGCTGTGTGTTTATAGTGCGCTGATGGCAGTGTGTTGATCGGGCTGTGTGTTTATAGTGCGCTGATGGCAGTGTGTTGATCGGGCTGTGTGTTTATAGTGCGCTGATGGCAGTGTGTTGATCGGGCTGTGTGTTTATAGTGCGCTGATGGCAGTGTGTTGATCGGGCTGTGTGTTTATAGTGCGCTGATGGCAGTGTGTCGATCGGGCTGTGTGTTTATAGTGTGCTGATGGCAGTGTGTTGATCGGGCTGTGTGTTTATAGTGCGCTGATGGCAGTGTGTTGATCAGGCTGTGTGTTTATAGTGCGCTGATGGCAGTGTGTTGATCGGGCTGTGTGTTTATAGTGCGCTGATGGCAGTGTGTTGATCGGGCTGTGTGTTTATAGTGCGCTGATGGCAGTGTGTTGATCGGGCTGTGTGTTTATAGTGCGCTGATGGCAGTGTGTTGATCGGGCTGTGTGTTTATAGTGCGCTGATGGCAGTGTGTTGATCGGGCTGTGTGTTTATAGTGCGCTGATGGCAGTGTGTTGATCAGGCTGTGTGTTTATAGTGCGCTGATGGCAGTGTGTTGATCGGGCTGTGTGTTTATAGTGCGCTGATGGCAGTGTGTTGATCGGGCTGTGTGTTTATAGTGCGCTGATGGCAGTGTGTTGATCGGGCTGTGTGTTTATAGTGCGCTGATGGCAGTGTGTTGATCGGGCTGTGTGTTTATAGTGCGCTGATGGCAGTGTGTCGATCGGGCTGTGTGTTTATAGTGTGCTGATGGCAGTGTGTTGATCAGGCTGTGTGTTTATAGTGCTCTGATGGATGATGGCAGTGTGTTGATCGGGCTGTGTGTTTATAGTGTGCTGATGGCAGTGTGTTGATCAGGCTGTGTGTTTATAGTGCTCTGATGGATGATGGCAGTGTGTTGATCGGGCTGTGTGTTTATAGTGCGCTGATGGCAGTGTGTTGATCAGGCTGTGTGTTTATAGTGCGCTGATGGCAGTGTGTTGATCGGGCTGTGTGTTTATAGTGCGCTGATGGCAGTGTGTTGATCGGGCTGTGTGTTTATAGTGCGCTGATGGCAGTGTGTTGATCGGGCTGTGTGTTTATAGTGCGCTGATGGCAGTGTGTTGATCGGGCTGTGTGTTTATAGTGCGCTGATGGCAGTGTGTTGATCGGGCTGTGTGTTTATAGTGCGCTGATGGCAGTGTGTTGATCGGGCTGTGTGTTTATAGTGCGCTGATGGCAGTGTGTTGATCGGGCTGTGTGTTTATAGTGCGCTGATGGCAGTGTGTTGATCGGGCTGTGTGTTTATAGTGCGCTGATGGCAGTGTGTTGATCGGGCTGTGTGTTTATAGTGCGCTGATGGCAGTGTGTTGATCGGGCTGTGTGTTTATAGTGCGCTGATGGCAGTGTGTTGATCGGGCTGTGTGTTTATAGTGCGCTGATGGCAGTGTGTTGATCGGGCTGTGTGTTTATAGTGCGCTGATGGATGATGGCAGTGTGTTGATCGGGCTGTGTGTTTATAGTGCGCTGATGGATGATGGCAGTGTGTTGATCGGGCTGTGTGTTTATAGTGCGCTGATGGCAGTGTGTTGATCGGGCTGTGTGTTTATAGTGCGCTGATGGCAGTGTGTTGATCGGGCTGTGTATTATAGTGCTCTGATGGATGATGGCAGTGTGTTGATCGGGCTGTGTGTTTATAGTGCGCTGATGGCAGTGTGTTGATCGGGCTGTGTGTTTATAGTGCGCTGATGGCAGTGTGTTGATCGGGCTGTGTGTTTATAGTGCGCTGATGGCAGTGTGTTGATCGGGCTGTGTGTTTATAGTGCTCTGATGGATGATGGCAGTGTGTTGATCGGGCTGTGTGTTTATAGTGCGCTGATGGCAGTGTGTTGATCGGGCTGTGTGTTTATAGTGCGCTGATGGCAGTGTGTCGATCGGGCTGTGTGTTTATAGTGCACTGATGGCAGTGTGTTGATCGGGCTGTGTGTTTATAGTGCGCTGATGGCAGTGTGTTGATCGGGCTGTGTGTTTATAGTGCGCTGATGGCAGTGTGTTGATCGGGCTGTGTGTTTATAGTGCGCTGATGGCAGTGTGTTGATCGGGCTGTGTGTTTATAGTGTGCTGATGGCAGTGTGTTGATCGGGCTGTGTGTTTATAGTGCGCTGATGGCAGTGTGTTGATCGGGCTGTGTGTTTATAGTGCGCTGATGGCAGTGTGTTGATCAGGCTGTGTGTTTATAGTGCGCTGATGGCAGTGTGTTGATCGGACTGTGTGTTTATAGTGCGCTGATGGCAGTGTGTTGATCGGGCTGTGTGTTTATAGTGCGCTGATGGCAGTGTGTTGATCGGGCTGTGTGTTCATAGTGTGCTGATGGCAGTGTGTTGATCGGACTGTGTGTTTATAGTGCGCTGATGGCAGTGTGTTGATCGGGCTGTGTGTTTATAGTGCGCTGATGGCAGTGTGTTGATCGGGCTGTGTGTTTATAGTGCGCTGATGGATGATGGCAGTGTGTTGATCGGGCTGTGTGTTTATAGTGCGCTGATGGCAGTGTGTTGATCGGGCTGTGTGTTTATAGTGCGCTGATGGACGATGGCAGTGTGTTGATCGGGCAATAAGTTTTTAGTTGAGCGACAGTTGAAAGATGGAGTGTAAACCAGCCTTTACACTGGTCAACAAATACAAATGCTAGGTAACCCTGAGCAACCACTGTACTATATACAGGACGGGACCTCTTACTGTAAATGTCAGGGCAGATTCTGTTACAAAGCGTCTGCTGTAACACAAACTGTCTGGCCTTTCTGTCTGGGTATGTGTGCCAAACCAAAAACAGGGCTGCTGCTCAGTCTAACCAATCCCTTAATACATTTAAATATGCTACTGTGAACAATCCAGGGTAGGGATTGTGAATTAAAACATGTTTGAGTGCTCCAGAACTGGAGTAATCAATTGCTAGTACAAAATCAGACAGAAGTAAAACTTAGTGATTAAAACATGTTAAGATAAAGAGAGGAAGATAAAGAGAGAAAGAATCGATGCTGTAAATCTTCCTCCCGACTAGACGGCTCGACTCGATGGTTGGCGGGAACAGGAAGTCGGCCATCTTGGAGGAAGAGCATAGCTGCACGTACTCGAAACGATTCCTATGCGATCAGCTGTGGGCCAGGTAGCGATTGTTTACACCGGGGCGCCGGGCTGATTGCAGGGAGGAGTTGGGCAGTACAAACTGGACGCAACTACGCGAGTACAGCCCCTTACGCTGAATGACTACACTAAGCAGCCAGAGCCTGCGTATGTTGTTTTTTGTTTATTGCAGTAGCAGATGAGTACGGAGGAGAGCGGAGCTGCAGCCACTGAGCCAGCCTTCCACCACTCACCGTTCCACTGCACAGCACAGCACAGCAAACTACCTGCCATCCACAGATATACGCACCAGAGCACAGTTTCCTGCACGGAGGAATTGTGGCTATTGGAGTGTTTTGTTTGTTTAATTTTTTTTTGTTTGGGACTGAAACTCACCGTGTTTTTGCTTCCCCTGTACCACTGCTGGTATAGGGGCGACCTGCTTGATTTTTTAAACGTATTATTTTTCTGTACATATAATAAACATGGACAGTTTTTGGGAGCTAAACCTTGTGTTTGGACTTGGAATTATTTCACCACTCTGCACACCCTGTCAGTGCTCCAGAACATGAGTAATCAATTGCCAGTACAACGACAGACAGGAGTAAATCTTATTGATTGTCCTATTGTAGTGGTGCTGGCATGAATAACAGGCTGTAATACATAAAACTAAAAAGCGACATTGCTGTAAAAAAAAAAAAAGCAAATTTGTGTTTTGTGGGACGATGAGGGGGCAAGTAGATTTTTCAGAAGGACAAGTAGATTTTTCTAGCATTTTGTCCCTTGGGCAAGAAGTTCCTTTCAAAAATTGCACACCCCTGCACCCCAACGCCATACTGAGCATAGAGAGCTATGTAAGGTCAGGTATGTCAGCTTACAGTATTGTGTCTGCAGGACAAATTCTTCTGAAAGCAGACTAAAGAAATCTGGAAAACAAATACCTAAATGCGTTCTTCTAATGATAGCTAAGAAACTGTTTAACAATACTGCCTTGCAAGGATACAGGGGCCGTCCAACAGCAAGAGTACTGCAGTCATTGGAAGAATAGGGAAACGGAAACAGAAGATGGTTCATCAACCACATGCTTAAATAGCTAAAGTGCTGTATAATGGATTTGTTTCCATGGCTTGCATTTGCTATGATAAATATTTCCAATACATCCACTGTTACCTCGGGTCACCTTGTTATAAACACAATCGCATGACGCTAACGAAGTGGCAAAGGCTAGAATATCAAACACCTCTTTAAGGAAAATGCGGTGCTTTTCAAATTAGATGTGGTGTAAACCATGAGAAATGTGGATTGCTATCCAAATCATCCTCCAAGGTTGGAGTTAGTCCTCAATACAGTGGTGGAAATAAGACTCCTACTGCATAGCAGTTTCACCCATTCCAGGTTTTAATACAAGTGTGCAGGTAACAAGCTCAGGTCTGTCTTATTAAACTCATAGCAAAACCAGGAATGGATCAAACGGTTATGCAATGGGAGTCTTATTTTCCATCCCTGCTTTAAGTATATAATACTCTTCAACAAACATGAAAAAGTAGAACCAGTGCGAATGACAAGAGAAAATAGACTTTAAAGGTCTGGTTAGAACGCCTTTAAAGGGATTGCTGGGTAGCTGTGCTGGAATGGAAAGCAATGACTTATTACATTCAGCAAGATCAAAAAGTTATGCTATAATAATCGCACAATCTCTAATTAAAAACCTGTTTAATTTCCCTCTTAAATTAAATCTATTTTCATACCGCACATTTCTTAAACTGGGGTAGCTTAATTGGCAATTTTCAACACAATTTCTTACTCCTTTAAAACATAAGAACCTGAGAATGAGAGAAGGACATTCGGCCAATCAGTGCTCAACAGGTTCCTAGTAGCTGGTTAATCTCAAAACTTTGTCAAGTAACCCATTCCATCCCCTCACCACTCTCTTAAACCACCACTCTCTGTTCTAAGTTTTTCACCACTGAATTTCCAACTATTTCCTCTGGTCCTGGTATCTGTGCTGCGCTTAGAATTTAGACTTCAACAGGACTGAAAATAAGACTTCTACTGTATAGCAATTTCACCTATTCCAGGTTTTAATTGGAACTTGATTAGACAGTGTATAGGTAACAAGCTCAGGTGTGTCTTATTAAACTCATAGCAAAACCAGGAATGTATCAGACTTATATGCAATGGGAGTCATTTCCATCCCTGCCCCCTCCCCCCAGATAATCTTCTTTGTTCTGGGCTAAAAAAAATGTAATTCCCTCAACCTAATGTCCTAGCTCATTCCTTTAAACCCTGGGATTAGTCTGGTTGCTCATCGTTGGACTCTCTCCAAGGCAGGATTGAATCAAGTATTCTCCTTTCACACAGGCGTATGCCAGCACTGTACCTTCCAGGTGTTTCAGCAGAGCCCGGGTGCTGTTCCCGTGTGCCGAGATGAGCACCCTCTTCCCTTTTTTGATCTCCGGAGCGATCACCTCCTCCCAGTACGGCAGGAGCCTGTCCAGCACCTCCTTCAGGCTCTCCGTCCGGGGCAGCTTGTCCTTGGGCAGGTCGCAGGTCTCGTACCGCCGGTCGTTGTAGATCTCCAAAAAGTAAGGGTGTGATTGGTCAATGGGCGGGGGCATGACTCCGTAGCTCCTCCTCCAGATCTTGACCTGCTCCTCGCCATGGTTCAGAGCCATCTCGGCCCTGTTGAGCCCGATGAGGGCGCCGTAGTGCCGCTCGTTCAACCTCCAGGACTTCTCCACTGGTACCCACTCCTGGCCCATGGCCCCCAGAACCAGCCAGGCTGTCTGGATGGAGCGGCTCAGGATGGAGGTGAAGACCAGGTCGAACTCATAGCCCAGCTCCTTCAGCAGCTTCCCACAGTCCTGGGCCTCCTTCACCCCAGCGCAGCTCAGCTTCTGATCCACCCAACTGCAGAAGCGGTTCTCCTTGTTCCATGCCCCCTCCCCATGCCTCAGCAGAACTAGCTTGCATTTCGCCATGCTGGCAGGCACCCTGTTGAAATATAAACAAGACGAAAGCAGTTAATTTGTCATTAACATGCGAATCCCCCACCACGGCTGTCTTAGCAAAGTTTGAGCTATCCGTAATAAAAAACAGTAGCCAATTACTGCATGTGTAAGGCTGGGGTGATGCATGGATACAGCAATACCTCAGATTGTTTGATTACTATTGACTGGTAACCCTGTGCATTGTTTTTAACTCTGCATCTGGGCTGATTTCAAGTTCTAGTGCTATTGAGCTTAGCTGTGTTGAAACTGAAGAGAATAATGAAAAAACTGCAGCTACTGCAGCACATGTAGACGATTTAAATAAAAACACAGATGGCTTTTGCTTTGTTGCATCTTGTATCTGATTAGCTCCTGTCTGCAAACTGACCACTGCCATTGGTATTTTGTGTGGGATTATGCATGATTTTAAAAGCATTTTAAAACATTTGGTACATTTCAGTAATGTACTGATGCTTAGCGCAGTTTACTACTGAATTATCCACATCTACAAATGTAGCGTTAAGTATGCTTATTTTGTCGATGCATTGGCTGTTTTGAAAATCGATGCATTGTTTTTAAGCCAGACAGTTTAAAACAAATAACAGTATTTGTTTTGCTTCCTGCACTATATTATTATTATTATTATTATTATTATTATTATTATTATTATTATTATTATTATTATTATTATTTATTTCTTAGCGGACGCCCTTATCCAGGGCGACTTACAATCGTAAGCAAAAACATTTCAAGCGTTACAATACAAGTAATACAATAAGAGCAAGCTAGCTAACGTGGAAGTTATAGAAGTATGGCTGTATTTTCACAAGGCAGCGCAGAAGGTGTGTTGAGAGGGCACGTAAGTCCAAGGTCAACCATAAAGAGCTTGAAAATACAATGTATAACCTCCAACTGCTGCACATAATAGCGCAATGATGGCCATCAGGTTTCAAGTACAGAGAAAGCCAAGCATGCTGTCAATACAGGCTGATATACAGGAAATGTTTCTTGAAGTGCGAATTCTCTTAGAAACAGTGCTTTGAAATATTAAAAAACATAAATAAAATAAAAAAAAACACCTCTAAAACTGCTGGGGAAAATTGTTTCATGATCTGCCAGATCTCACTAATCACTAATTTAAACCTGTTTTGTGCACCTCATTGCAAAAATAATTTGTATTTGTGAGACACATATGTCTGAAGTTCTACCTTAAGTGTCAGCACAAGTAAACTGGCCCTGAGCATTCTTAATATTTCTCATGATTATTACAATTATTAAAACGGTTACATTATTATTAATAATAATTATTACAGTTGTGGCCAATACAAAACGAAGAGACTGTAATTAATTAATATACCGGTATTCAGCGGGTCTGGTACTACTGTATTATCAGCAATATTATTGTTGTCGGGTTATTATTTGCCCACGTCAAAAAAAAAACAAAAAAAAAAAACACCTGCAATAATTTAAATGTCTTCGTTCACCTTAACCTTTTTTGTCGACTACCTTTCCGCACTGTGGTGACTGATTAGTCTTGCCTACAACTGTATTCTTATTGCAATAAATAACATGAGAAAATAAAAATGAGCCTTTAATTGGTCAGAATTCTAAGCTACAAAAAGGGTTTGTTTTTTAATTCCAACTGCCGCTATATTTCAACTCACCCTTCCCGTGTTTCCCTTATTCGGTGTGGTATTCGCTTTGCTCTCAGATTTGTAAACACTAGCAAACAGTGCCCCGCGCTGCAGAGTGATTGACACGGTGCCTGGCCAATATAGACAACGGTACTGCACAGTACAGAACGTGCCGCTTCAGTGACGAGGCAGAACTAGTACACTGTGTGTGTGTGTGCGTGTGTGTGTGTGTGTTGTCAGAAGTGGTTGACTCAAATAAAAGAAAGATCAGAATGTAGGCCACATAAGTTAAAAATCTAGGTGTTAAATATGACACTTTTGAGGCCCACGTTAGAGGAGTATCTTTTTTTTCATCTAGGAAATATCGCTCACCTTAGATCATCTTTGTCAATGTTTGATGCAGAGAAACTGATACATGCCTTCATTTCATTGAGAATTGACTACTGTGATGCCTTGTTCGTGGGTGTTTCTACTAATGTTCTTAATAGGTTGCAATACATTCAAAATTCTGCTGCTCGAGTTTTAACAAGAAGAAAGCAAGCATGACCATATCACACCAGTTTTAGCATCTCTCCACTGGTTACCAGTTAAATATAGAATTGACTTTAAGATCTTGCTGCTGACCTTCAAGGCCTTGAATAGCCTGGGTCCATCTTACATCAAGGATCTGCTTTGCTGCTACTTCCTCCAACACAACTTGCGGTCAGCTAAAAATGATCTCCTTTCCGTGCCAAAATGACGAACTATGGGAGATTGAGCCTTTTGCTCTTTGGCTCCTTGTCTCTGGACCTCTCTTCCAAGGTCTATTAGGGACTCAGAGTCTGTGTCTATGTTTAAATCGCATCTCAAGACTCATTTTTATACATTGGCTTTTTGCACTGCATAGTTTTTATTGTATTGTTTTATTTATTTATTTTTTTTAATGTAAAGTGCTTTGGGATTTCTTTTAATAAAAGGTGCAAGACAAAATATATTATTATTATTATTATTATTATTATTATTATTATTATTATTATTATTATTATTATTATTATTGTTAAAGCGTATTGTACTTTATTACTATAATCATGCTTTCCCTTTACAGGCTGTTGACTCTGCACAGATGAACTGGTGTAATGATGGCACAGAAACATCTGCCATATGTAGTATAAAATGGTATGCCCCTTATTGATTTGTGTGTCTTTTTGTCATTGAATCAAACTGGTTCTTTGACATTATTAAGGAAAGCTTTCACTAATACATACAGTACTGTGATATTTTGACTTTTTGGTTTCCAGACGATAAAGGCAAAAACAATTTGAGATACTGGGTACATGTTTTGTACCCAACTGTAAATGTGTTGATTCGAGAAGACACAAGGAAAGATAACCCTTTAGATGTCTTCAATACTAAGTGAATGGTTTACAGTATTTCACATGTGTGTGATTTTTCTGAATATTAAAGCTTTGTACATTATACCATCATTTTCTGACCAAATGAAATAACGCACTGATCAATATGAAATAATTCACAAACTCTTCTATAGTTTCTTTACTTCTAGAACACCTCATACACAAAAGCACTTACAGCTATGGCAAAATGTTTTGCATCCCTTAAAATAGGATTGGGATATAATAATAATAATAAAAACTATATAAACATAATTTAGACCTTTTATTTAACATTGTGTAATCAAAGAAACTACAAAATAATATATTGCAAAAGCCAGAATAGTAACAGAGTATTTCATGTTAGAAATGTAAATGACTCGATGTAATTAAACTGTACTAGCTGAAAAAGCATCATCGTGAAAAGAATGGTGTCACCTGAAGACACATTGCAGGAATGGGAATAAGGCTCCCGTTGCATAGCAGTCTGATCTGTTCCTGGTTTTACTAGGAGCTTAGTAAGACACACCTGAGCTTGTTACCTAAACACCAGGGTTAATGAGGGTTACATTTAGTGTGTCCAGTTATAATTTTTCCCTCTGTTTTCTCCCAATTTGTAATGCCCAATTCTATATTGGAATCCCCACCTATCTCAGGAGACCAGAAAGATTCAGTGGGCGTCCTCCGATCCTGCGACCAAGCCAACTTCTTTTTTTCACCCAGGAACTCGAGAGTGGATGTCAGTGAGCGACCGACTTCTGGAGGACAAAAGCCAGTCCTACAGGTGTCCGTTCTGAGCTCATTGGGTGCCTGGCCAGCAGGTTTCACTGCAGAGGGATGGGGAGAAACAGTCCCTGCTGGTTTTACCTCCCTAACCCACGGAAGCGCCAGAGCCAATGCAACGCTTTCTTCAGAATCCCCAGCGAAGACCCGCCTACTTTGCACAGCCAGGACGTGAACCTGCGCTGTATGACTCACCCTGCTGCGCTTCTGCCAGGTGAGCCACTCGGGGGACCCCCTAATGAGGCTGATTTTAAAACCTGGAATGGGTGAAACTGCTATGCAATAGGAGTCTTATTTCCATGCTGGATTGTGATAGTATATCAATACTGTGGAATATCTACATATGAAATCCTTCCAAGGCACTCACAGCCCACATAATCCAAAATGCTTATGAAGGGGAATAAATTCAAAAAGAAGAAACAATATGGTTGTTGAAAATAAAATGAAGAAGGGTAAGTTACAACTCTCTGTTCATGTAAATAGCATATAACAAAGCTAGACTAGTCATTTTGAAGTGCTGCCCATCTGCTCATCTCTTTACATGCTGTCAACTTTTCAATCCGCTGACCCTGAGGAGGACAGAGGGACGTTTCTCTTTGTAGGAAATGACTCTTCTAACACCTAAAGGAGAAATGACGAAACATGTTGTTTAATTTCACAATGCTGTATGCATCGGTCTTCCAGTAGTTTCTTATCACTATGTAAACTAGAGTAACAAATAGGAATAAAGCTCTATTGTCAACGGTACAGGTCTGGGGCATCTCTCAGCATTGTGCCAAATTGTTTGGTGTTTCTTTTGAGATGTATTACACTGTGGGGCTAAAATATAACCTTATAAAAGTTTACCGCATTACATTTCCATGGTTTGCCATGTGTTTTAATGTGCTTTACAATACCTCTCTGTACTTTACAATGCTTGCCTATGCTTTACCACGCTTTCACTGTGCTTTATTACACTTTGCTATGCTTTTACTATGGGACACTTTTATAAGGGTGACTAAACTTACTCACTGATTTGAGCAGCCGGATTTCAAATGGCTATAATCATCGTATTTGGTAATTGCTTAGAGCCTCTTGTCATTGTTTTCCCTTTAGTCCACATTAAAGTAGAGATGTGTCTTATTTCTGTTGTTCTTTTTTGTAGGCTGCTGATTAGGTTTGAACCACACATGTATTTATTGTGTTGCTTGTATTTGTAATGGTTTTATTGTCTAACAGAACCATAAAAAAAGCAGAGTGAATTATGCTGCTCTGCCCCCTACAGGCTACTGATAGTAATACATGTTGTTTCTGAGCAGAAGGGGCCTGCTTACCTCTTACTGTGCCGGCGCTCCAGAATCAAACTTCTTCTTCCTGCCCTCCATCCCAGACATGGCCTCCACATTCTTACGCCAGTCAGTCACCTCCTTCTCCTGCGAGAGAGGAGAGAGGGGTTAGCACACACAGATGGGCATTTTCACTTTCATTTCAATTTATTTTAGTGATGTATTTAATATATTTACTATATCGGAGTGATTAAGACCAGTAGAATATATCCTGGCTCCAGTCTTTCTGGGGTTTCCTATTACCAGAACAAATTCTACTGCCAGTAAGAAACCACAAAAAGACTGCTACCATAGTTTAACACCATCAGGGCTGAAGAAAGAGGAATACTTCTGTTTTATTGACTTTAAGTTTAGAGAAAGTGCCTTAATATGAATATAAATGAATAAGATATAATCATTGTTATAAATCATAGCAGATTTTTTAATTGACATTAAAACCTGCAGACCCACGACAGTCATTATACAAACCGCAAAATAAAACTGATAAGATCATTGTATGGGTTTGTAAAAAAACTGAGGTTTGTCATTATCAGCATATGATTGTATGTACACTCCATTCATTGATGGGTTCTTAATTCAAGCTGCAAATTATATAATTTTAAATGAACCAATGTTATTGTAATAGTCTGGACCGGCATTCCAGTTGATGAAACTTGGGACCTATGTGGCTGCTCAAATTGTTTAAAATACTTCACTGTGATGGGTTGATTTCTAATGTTATTTGTGCTCTTGCTAGGCTCTAACTGGGACATGGCTTTGATAGTAAAGTACAGATGCTTCTCTACTGGTGTTGCTCAGGGCTTCACCTTTTCTTCTTCCTTCTTCACAGACTTAAGGTTGGCCCTCAGATCCAGAGAGGCCTTTTGTGTGGACTCCATCAGGGCCCCCAGCACGGCATCGGCTGAGACGCGCACTCGCTTCAGGTTGGGCCTCTTGAACTTCCCTTTCAGGTCAAAGACCTTCTGAGCCAAACCCTCGATCTAGCACCAGAGAGATGACACATGGGTACAGGACTGTACATCAGGGGTTTGGACTGGAGCTGGATTTCTTTTCATGTTAAAAATGGCTTATTTCACTGCATTTCACAATCTAATGTTTAAGACATTTCACGAATACCAGAAGTAAACTAAACTGGCTGCCAGGTTCCTAAATGCAGTGTAACAGGTAGTGCATCAGTGAGACAAACGTTTGCTCTATTTAATTTTAAGTGATAAAAATGATGTATATTTGTACACTATTCTTTCAGAAATTCTTTCAGGATTTTTTTTTACAGGGAACTACATATTACATGGCAATGTGCAAATTTCACGGAAATTGTCAAATCTATTGTAACCGTAAAACAAATTACAGCCTTTACCATTTATTGTACCAAAGAAAATGCTCCACATACATACACTGTAGTACATGGCAATGTACACATGTGTTAAATCACCCCATTTCAGTTTTGATTTGTCATGCATATGAAATCAAACCACTGGAACTGAAAATCTTGGAAAATTGTCAAAATTGTCTAATTTAATTGATTGACTGTAACAGGCAACACATGCAATTCATTTCAAATAGTAAGAGAAAAGGAACACAGCCACAAATGGTAAAATGCAGGAGACTTTTTAGAAGCTGTTTAAGATGCCTAATTAAAGCACAAAGTGGTCTAGCATTTTCACACATGAGTGTCCATTGTTTCTATATTACTGATTATTGAGCGGAAATTGAAATTCTCACACCCTGAGGTGTTTTCCTGCAGGTTGGTATATAAAGGATATCAATGACACACCTTGAGGTGTTCTGATACATGTGCACACTGCTGTATGGGTACTCAGTACATACTTTAGTATGTATTGAAATGACATCATGGGGTTCTGGTGACACTGATCAGTCACTTGAGTTCTTGTGGGTTAACCCCATCACCGGAACCCCTTGATGAACATGACACCCTTATAGTGTACAGATGTGTATACAGTATTCCTTAATAATAATAATAATAATAACAATATACACATTACATAATAAGGGTGTCATTTTCCTCAATGGGTTATTACGATTACAGTTCTGTTTATGATTAAGATTATGATTATAATTACCTCCTTGTTGTTTTTGACGACTTTAACCTCAAGGTCGTAACGCTCCTCATCAACCACATCGATTTTATGGTGCATCTGTTTGCACAGCTCCTGCATGAAATACAAGCAGTGATACAGCATGTAGAGTACAGGAGCACTTGAGATTCACAGGACTGCGCTGCACAAGGCATTCAGGGGAATGTGACAGATAACAAAGTATTAACCCTTTAAGGTACAAGGCACATGTGTGTTCCACAAAGAGCGCTCAATTCCTTGTGTACCTGAAGGGGTAAACGCAGAGGTGGTCGTGGTCACATCAGAAGTGGGCAGGAACAGGAGCTGACCAATAGCACATGATTTTACACAACTCTGCCCCACCCATTCTGGGTGTGGCCCCATCCAGTTACGTGGAGTAGTGGTTAGGGCTCTGGACTCTTGACCAGAGGGTCGTGGGTTCAATCCCAGGTGGAGGGACACTGCTGCTGTACCCTTGAGCAAGGTACTTTACCTAGATTGCTCCAGTAAAAACCCAACTGTATAAATGGGTAATTGTATGTAAAAATAATGTGTACAAAAATAATGTAATTGTACGTAAAAATAATGTGATATCTTGAAACAATTGTAAGTCGCCCTGGATAAGGGTGTCTGCTAAGAAATAATAATAATAATAATAATAATAATAATAATAATAATAATAATAATAATAATAATAATAATAATAATAATAATAATGATGAATCTGAATCCTGCACAGGCCTAGCAGAGAACTTGGTAACTTTTCATAAGAAAGAAATGGTAACACTTTACATTGTCTCTAATTACTGTGTAGTTACTGAGTAAATCCATGTGTAGTTACACATAATTACAATGTTATTATGCATAGTTACAATGTACTTAATGTGCAAATTATTTTGCATGACATAACTTTATTCCTAACCTAAACCTAACTCTAAACTTAACCCTAATCCTAACCCTAAACCTTTTCTGACACAATTGTGTACTTACACATATTGTGCAAAATAATTTACACGTTACATTATAACTATGCATAATAACATTGTAATTATGTCTAATTACACATGTATTTTGTCTATGTAACTACTACAATGATTGGGGTGGAGCTGAGAGCTGTGTTTGATAGGGATGGAGGTGCTTGCTGTGTTTGAGAGGGATGGTGCTGAGAGCTTCAGGAGTCAGGTTTACCTGCAGTTCCTGTAGAGACATCCTCCCACAGTCCAGAGGAGGGACCCGCTCTGCCATGATCTTTACCTTCTCATCTTTCTTCTCTTTCGTCTCATTCTCCAGCATGACGGCTGCCTTCGCCAACATGAGTGACTGGGGGGAGGTTCAGACATTCGCAGGTACAGCGAATCAGAGACAGCTTCGGAAAAAGTGCTTATAGGAGCTTTCTTAACAACAACTTCGTCATGCCCATCCACTCACTGTATCTATCTATATATCTATCTATCTATCTATCTATCTATCTATCTATATATATATATATATATATATATAAATTATTTTTTTATTTGTATTATTTTTAATGATATGGTTTAAATTGTAGGTTATGCAAAACTGTTGGCCATAGCTAGCTGTAGTACCGTACCATATGGTTTTTTTTTTTGTTTCTTTTTTTTAATTGAGTGCACAATTAAATTATTACCCAAAGGGTAATTTCTTTGCAATACGTTGCCCTGGAAGGGAAAGCGTTTCAAGTCTGAAATCGACTCCTTGAATGGAGAGGGTTGTAACTTACCTTCAGCTGCAGCCTGCGAGCCGCGTTGATCTTAGGTTTTTTCTGTGGAAAGGAAAAATGGTTAAAGAGAGATAGCGTTCAGTTTGTTATGGGTTATATACCCTTTGCTGTGTTATATACATTTTTGTTATGCTTTAAAGCCATTTTGCATCTTGCTCTATCCATTCTAGTCTACTGTGTGCGATACAGAACGTCTATGTTTTATTCGTCCAAGTACTATGTGTAGTTTATACACTGCCACCTAGTGGTCAAGCATGCTCACTGCTTTAAATAAATGCGTTACAGATAATGGACTTCGTTATAGGTTACTTATAGCCTTTATGCCACAATCTATCAATCTGTTAATGAATCTTGTAACATACAACCTCTACTGCTTGCTATTAAAAAACAACAACAACAACAACAACAACACACACAGACACACACACACACACACACACACACACACACACACACACACACACACACACACAGACAGACAGTCTGTTTTAACCCATTAAGTACCAAATCATTTTTAACTTGAAAAAATCAAAACACAAGCTGTATTTATGTAATCTGATACGTTACATTTAGAATTAACTTTTGCGGGTTAACAAAATTAGCGTTATCATAACAGTATAGGAGAACCCTAAAATAACAGGTGGATAGACCCCAGTTAAAAACGCTCCAAAACATTGCAAAGTAGCCTGTACTCAAATGAATGAGCACAATGGAACTTAATGGGTTAATGCATACAATACAGTTTGACACTGCTGAAACCTTCTAGACCCTTCTTAAAGATGCCAGTGGCAGTCTGGAGCAGTGGGCTCTATACTCAAAGGTGTCCGTATTTCAGTGTTGTGGTAAACTTTTTTTTTTTTTGTTTGCACTTTGTCGGAAAATCGAAGCGATACTCAACAAAATCTCCTAAAATAAGGGAATTCGATGAGCACACATTCCTCCTTATATCCTTCAGAACAAACAGTCAACTTAGCATTCAATCGGTGAAAACAAAATGTATATTAACAGGTAGACTGCCTTCCTCCCAAGAAAACAAGACGAAAACAGATCAGCAAAAGAGATGAACTACGATTCAGCTGTTTCCAAAGGGTGCTTATTACTGGGATAGTAACCGACTGAAGTGGTCACTTTGTGGGGCATGTGTTGACAGCAAAAACACCAACATGTTTAATCTAAAGGTGATTTTTAAGTGAATACAATATTTATAAAAGATTGATATTGAGTCTGTATAGAATGAACAATTTGCTGATTTACACACACCAATCTGCGATAAATGCGTTACAATGCTTTTTTTTTTTTTAATATAGACCTTCATAATATTTTATTCATACATTAATATTTATATACAATAAATACATCTCAGAGTTGGGTTCTCTTTCTATTCACACTGCAGCCCCATCAGAAGGTGTCCCTGCCACATAGACTATGTGCAATCCCAGCACTGATGGAAATATTATAACACATATTTCTTTTGCGGCTGATGTCAGTGCAGAGAATATTTATAGCATTGACTGCCTTATGAAGTAACGCAAATGTTACTTGATACAGGACACGGGGAATGACATAAAATATCTCCTTTGGCTATTTGAAAAGACCATGCTGTTGCATAAAATCCCCCAAAATCATTATTATTTTCATACATCAGTAATGTTTGGCTTTGCTAGTCATTCAAACAAGTAAATGCAGTAAATAAGTACACATAAACCGAAGTCATTGTATTTTATCTTGTTCTTAATTGTATTAATACTTGTACTGTTATTTTTTAAATGTATTTTTGTTTACGACTGTAAGTCGCCCTGGATAAGGGAGTCTGCTAAGAAATAAATAATAATAATAATAACATAAAATATTAATAATCATTTTTCCAGACAGCGACTACTTTGCTTGGCCCTTTAATAACAGCAATGGTGGTAGCATTACCTGCTACAACACGAGCGCACGGGACAAATCCTTGTTTACGGGGACAAAATACCAGTTGGCAGACCAAACCTGTCGGACCACCTGGAAGTTGGTTACTTATTCCCGGTTCCTTATTTGCGATGTAGTTCACAACGCAGCGTGTTCTTTTTCTGTGTGTTTTAACTCGCTTACATCTTGCTCAATTAGTATATTGCTACTATTTAAAAAATAATCGCTCCTTCTTTAAAAAAAAAAAAAACGAAAATATTAATAACAAATCTGTAACAGCAGCATAGCGGTACCCTATATTACCCGCTTGTTTTGCCCCATTTACCCCCTTAGACGTCTTGCTCACTAAATTTTGAGGTATCCCTAGATAGGTTATCGTCTCCTCTTTGCAAAAAACAATGACAATTTTAGTGAGCAAGCCGTACCCCACGAGCAGCAGCACCCCAAAGTGTAGCCCATTATAACCAATACAGAACGCATGGGGCACGTCTTTTGATGCCCCATTTACCCCCCTTAGACGGCTTGCTAATTAAAATCGTTAGTGTTTTTGCAAAGAGCAGATGATAACCTCGATATTTAGTGAGCAAGGCGTCTAAGGTGGGTAAATTGGGCATCAAAACGTGCCCCCATGCATTCTCTATTGGTTATAATGGGCTGCATTTTGGGGTGCTGCTGATTGTGGGGTACGGCTTGCTCAGTAAAATCTTTTGTGTTTCTGCAAAGAGGGGGGTATAACCTAATATAACCACTTCGAACTCACAAATCACCAATTAATGAGGAGATAACAAGCCAGAGTCAGAATTTTGTCAATCGTCGGAATTGTGAAAAACAGCTGTATTTGTTTCCTCATAGCCAGAATGTGGGAAGGAGTGTTTTGAGTGTGGCACATATTCTTTAAACGTGCCGTAAACGTTCCTTATTAATACATTTTGGTACCGACACTTTTGAGTATAGAGGCCAGTGTCATGAAATGTGACACATACTTTGAAAGTGCATTCTTTAACGCTGTGAGCAGAATTCCCAGCGCCAAGTTAAAGCATGTGACAATGTGCCTGACTCGCGTCAGAAACTGACTGCAGCAAACGCCTGAGAGACTAGAAGCACGCGGTCCTTTTGGTAAATTTGGAGCCAGCGCATATTAACGGGGGTGGGGGGGTGGGGGGGCTTTTAGGGTGAGCAATTCATTGGCTTGTCAAAATAACTACACAATGAACAGTATGATATTAACAGTATGGCATCTATCTACACAATGAACAGTATGATATTAACAGTATGGCATCTACCTCCCCCCTCTCTCTATCAATAATTTTCTCAGTGAGCCTCGGTTTGGGGGATTTCTCGTTTCATCTGCTCATCTGAACAGCTCAGTAATTCGTTCAGCCTGCACAGGCATCTCGTTTAAATACTGTGTTCTTAGTACCGCGGCAGGCTGTTAATCAAGTATCGTAATCACCACGAACTTTAGCAACAGATGATAACTTGTCAAACTATTTGTCATGTGAACCTGCCGCTATTATTAAGCCTAACGCTGGGTCTATTTTTATTGTAGGACAGGACGTTGTCGTTGGAGTGTAGCTGTTGTCAGAGAGGATTCTGTAAGCGCTGATGGAGATAATTGGGGCTGTGAGCCAATTCAATTCGACTTTGCTTAATTAGACGATTTATAATAATTTAAATATAATTTAATGTGTTGTCTTCAACCCTCCAAAATCAGTATGTTATGCTCTTTACAATACTTACATAGATAATATGTTATTGTAATGTTATAACCACATGGGCAATTAAAAAAAACAACTTTTAGCTTTGTTTGCTTAATAGTAAAAATCAAGGACCGACAAATAAGAGCCAAGTGTATTTTTGTTAAGCAGTCGTCAGCTGTCTTTGTGCTCTGGGTTAGAACATTGGACTGACTGGGCATTCAAGTACTGTAATGTAGGACTAAAGTCTTTGTGTCCCACAACCAGGTTCCG
The DNA here is from genome assembly GCF_902713425.1 of Acipenser ruthenus. Taxonomy (NCBI): domain Eukaryota; kingdom Metazoa; phylum Chordata; class Actinopteri; order Acipenseriformes; family Acipenseridae; genus Acipenser; species Acipenser ruthenus. The sequence continues at coordinate 31,829,236 of NC_081202.1, read as the reverse complement.
TTTCACACTGAAAGATAGTTCCTAACTGAATGCTTAGAACTTTCCTTCATTGCTTAGCATATGTGCTTTCTAGCTGTAGGACTTTGTTGACAGTCCTTTTTTTGCTGTAGGGACAAAAAATATTTTTAAAGACTACACTGAGGTAAATCCTCAGTGTTTTTGTTTAACAACCTTCTTACATTCTTTTTTTTTAAAATACACATTTTAAACTGTATTGAAATCCCATATTTACCGTAGGAAACATTCAGTTCACTTACCTGTCCGCTGTTACACAACATGGAGAAGGAGGAGAAGGAAGAAAAATAATTAATATGCAGGGAAAGATTATAAAAATATAGACCTATATAACATAAATAAATACTTATAGAATGAAAAGGCATTCAACTTACCTTTCAGACATTGTTGTGTTGTGTTTGGAGCGCTAAAAGAGCGAAAAAAACATTCATATTAATACAATATAAATACAATTTTGAATTGTCTGTTAGTTCAAATGCCGGTCCAGCATTTTTATACAAATATACTCTGTTATCAAAGCATTATACAGTACACCTAAGCATAAACTGAATCTTTTATTTCTGAAACCAAAATGACAAAACTAGAAATGTACTTTACCCAACAATACTTAGAGGTGAAATATCTCTCTCTTCCTACAATGTGTTTGTTTCTTTCTCAATATTGAGGTTAAAATCCAAATTTTACTTTGACTCAGACAAAGCCCACTCATACAAGTTCACCTCCTGTGTCACAGGTAATGGGGCCCCCCGCCTGACTTCCCCTAGTTTCTTCTGGGCTGTGCAGTCTATAGAACGGCACTGCAGGTCTCAGGGGGGACCTAGTAGCTGTTACACAGGAAGGAAGTGAATTTACAGATTGTGGCAGGAAAAATAGGCTTTACCTGCATTAAAGCTTGTGAAAATATATGTCTTACTCTCAAATTATTATTTATTGATAATTCAATAGAGAATGTGTTTAGTTTATTGTTAATAATCAGCTTGCTTACTAACACTTTAGCAAATGGTGTTCATTTTGTGTTAACAGATAATTAATATATAAAACCTATTTATTAATGATTTAAAAAAACATAATAAAATAAATCCTGATCTCATATTACAGTGATAACATCTTTAAAAGTGAAATAATTTCACTGTTTTAATGATTTATGGCCTTTTTTTGTATTAGTTTATACTAATATTATATAAGTTTATATTAACCAAGCAATGCACAATATTTGTTAACATGCTAGTAAGATGTTTATTAACAGTTAATAAATTCAAAACTGTGCCCTCCCTCCCCTTAAAACAAAAAGTGACCGAAATAAATAAAACTGTATCTTCCAAAGGAATCACATCTAACTCTCAATACCCTGTAAAGTGTTCTGCTCGGATTCATTGCTGTATAACACAGTCACAGTGGTCTCAGTATCTGTACCGTGTCTTCACTGCTGTAGAGCAGGTGAATGCTAGAAAGGGGCTCCTGTAAATCAGAGACAGGCTGCGTTCCTATGGCCGCCTCTCCAAGCTCTCATACGCAGGACTAGGCATTGCTGGGATGCTGGCGTCCCCCTCAAACAGGTGGATTTGTACTTGGGTGTTTCTGTAGTTTTTTCCTCAGAGTTTTCGCTGCGCTCAATGGCCTGGGTGGTGGGTAGCTCCACACCTTATCCATCTGGTTCGGTGTAGTTTTACAAGCTGATCCACGCAGTATCAATCACGCCTATATGCTGATGAAACAATCAGGGGGGCTGAGTTCTATTCCACATGGGCTCCCACCAGGTGTCGGGTTTAAACGTGTTCACGCTTGAATTAAGTGTACTACTATGACTAAACGTTGAGCCATTCATAAAAAAGAAATAGTTGGTTTCTAACTTACCTTAATTATATAAATGTGTCCAAGTTATACTTGGATTTCAACAAAACCTGACAGCCGCATTCTGTATTGCCAAACAAGATGCCTTAATTGATTTTTAATTCTGCCCAACCCCTAATTGTTAGTTTTTTACCATTATTTATTCTCAGCTGCTGAATATTAAAATGACAAAACCACAATTTTTTAATGTTCTACCATCAGAAAAAAATAAATATCAGATCACAAAAATACAATATTAAGAGAAAGCACATTGCAAACAATATAATATCAATACAAAAACAAGAAATATACAAGAAGAAGGAGCCAACCTATGACATAATATTTTAACCTTTAAAGAAGCCTTGTTTAGTGATTTTCTGAGTTAGTTTGCTCGCTGTTTACTGTGGCTTACCGTTTGATGAGGAAAGGACAATGAAAGAGCCTGTTGCAGTGAGGATGGAGGAAGGGGGTCACTCAGATTTATTGTTTCGGTTCCCGCTGTGCCTCTCACGTGAATGGTTCACTAAAATAGCCCCTGCCTGTGACAAGCCTTGCCCTGACATTGAGTACATAACATCCGCACTACTGTAACCCCTGCACAACATGCCCCCGCACCAGCTCAGCATTGACTTTCCTAATATAGAAGTTGGTGTTTATTAGAGCTGGCGTGGGACAATGGAAAACACAACCTGAAGTGCATTTCTACCATTCGAAACACCAGGCTTACTAGATCTATTAACATGGTCAAACCTCATTCCTGAAGACAGGTCCAGAGTAACTACTGGAGCTTCACATTACATGGTCACCTTTCACATTTCATGTTTTTATGATGCTCGAAACCATTCAGAGTGGAATATTGGAATTTTTTTTCTTCTATTTTTTGATGAGTCTGTGTTAAGGTGCTTTGACTATCAGTATAACTGCTCTTCAGGTCTAGTTGGCTGCCATAGACTAGTATAATGTGGGCTAGATCAGTGACTTTATATTAGTAAGCACCAGTGCCATCTAGTGCACAGCTGGTGTATTGCCAGCAAAACCAAACCTGATCCAAAGTGGCAGATCACTAGATGGCAATGGCTGTTATATCCATAAAGAGACTTTGTCTGATCTAGCTAGGGTTAGGGTTAGTTTAGGATTAGGATTATCGTACAAAAAGATTTACATTGTAACTATGCATAATAACATTGTAATTACGTGTAAGTACACATGTAGTTATTATGTAAAAACAAAGTAATTAGAGACATTTAATGTAAAGTGTTAACCATGTTGTTGTTTTTTCTTTCCTTTCAGATGAAAATTGTGCTACTGTAAAAAGCTTTGAAAATTGAACCCAGTGCGTCACACTATATTCCCCGGGGTTGTACCAAAGAATGGACATGGGAATGTTGAGTAAATATCCACTCCCAAGACGACTTCTACAATACAAACCCTATGTAACGAATGGAAGCGCACAACAGACAAGAGTTATGGAATCAGTTTCGTACTCTTCAGTTCCCCCTGCAGCAGCCACATCAAACCAGTGCTGTCCTGCAGTGCCAGCCCATGGTGGCACAAGACCCTGCTGACGGTGCTGTGGCGCTAATTATTTGTCTATTATAGCCAATCACCTGGTTTGATCTCATTGCTCAGCAGATTGTGGCCACATCACTCCAGCATTGTCTGCATGGATTACAACCTCCGTGTCTCCTGTTTTCCCCCATGCTTTTCCCATGGTTATACTATGCATTTACCATAGTTTACCCTGATTTATTTATATGCTTTACCATACCTCGCTATTCTTTACAATGCTTAACCATGCTTTCACTGTGCTTTATTACACTTAGCTAGACTTTTAGTATGGTTAAGCCACAAGGGACTACATTAGGTATACTGTACTTCAGGTGTTATGCAAAGTACAATTAACTATGTTGTAGTACTGCCTGTGTGCAATCATAGTATACTACACCATACCACAATGTGGTCAGATTAAGTTAGTATGGGACACTTATAATTGCATCACGTTCAAACCATCCTACCATACTAAAAGCATCGTCAGGTCATGCTTGGTGTACAGTATACGGCATATTGTTTATGTCTTCCTGCACTGCGATTTTAAAATAGACAGGGAGCTTATTGCAAAGTCATTCAGACAGTTATACCAGTCCCATAATTTTAAAAGGACATCGTTTTATACGGTACGGTATAAATAACAAGCACATTGGGCTAAATCCTCAAAGCCCTTTACTCCAGCGTGACAGAAAACTAGATAAATTTACCAAGCAGGAAACAAACAGCTTGAATGTTTCATTTCGGTGCTTGTATGTCGTCTTAAATTGTTTCTTAATTTAAAAAAGTAGCATCGTTTCTATAACCGTGGTAACTGCTCCCGGTAGTTATTAAATGGATAATGTCATGACATAAATTACAGCTGCGCTCACGTAGTGGTGATTTCTTCAGAAATTAAGCGTGTTTTCATAAGCAGGGTATCTTTGCTGGAATAGTAAATCTGGTGAATAATCTAAGGCAAGCAGGAACAGCACCAGACAACGACAGAGAACATACGTCATATACACAGGTACAGGGGCGTGCATAAGGGGGGGCAGGCAGGGACACTGGCCCAACCAATAATCATCTCCAAAATATTGATTTCTGGTTATCAAGGTATTGCGTTTGCACTTTCTGTCGCTGACACTCACAAACTGAACGTATTTCCTCATAACGTGTAGTTATGGACGCGCGTATACTCGGTTTGAACACGTTCCCCCATAACGTGCAGTTAAGGACTGCCGCGTGTGTCCCTTTAATGTTTGAGTCCAGCTGCAGTAGAACAATTAGTGGAAAACCGCACATTTTTTAAATTATGCTATTTATGCTAGCACTTGTTTGCAGAGGGAGAACATTGATTTAGCCTGCTGTATTTACATTATCAGTATTTCCAAAAGATATACAGGCTAAACTGGACAGCAAGGAGGCATGACCCCAAGGATCAACACAAGATTATAAGGGTTTTACAAGAAGCAATGGCACAATACACAATGTAAAGTATATTTTTATGAACTAAATTGGTTTTTTTTTCAGCTAACAGCAGAGTTAAAACATGTTTTTAAGGGGAAAATGTAGTACACAATGTATTTCCTAATGTATTTAATTAATATACTGGTGTTTGTAATCACTTATTTATTAAGAATTGGATCACTTACATTACACAAAGGGTTTGCAGACGGTGTTGAAATATTAGACATTTCTAAAGACTACTTAGATATCGTATGGTGTTTAACATTTTCTTTTTCAAAAAACGCATCTTTTTTTTAAAATGCATTTTAATAGGTATCCATCAAATTCTCTTTTCACCACCTCACACCTCTATAAAGTGACTCTGTGACGTGTGTTCCACCTCCACACGCACTGCACCGTCACACCATCACATCTCAAGAACACTATGACTTTCCTACAACGGTATGTTCTACAGTTGAAACTAGATCAGGACAAACCACTACCGACAACACTGGCACGAATTATTAACCTCCTTAATTAAATGTAATTTTCACCAACAATGTCTTTCAGAACACGTTACCATTGCCCAAAATGTGCACGTAGTACTTATGCATTGGTTATATTAATACAACATGTTGGCTTAATCCATGCCCATGAACCAAATTTTACTATAATGTGTGGCCTAAACAACTGTCAGCGCACTTTCTTTAAATATGAATCCTACAGACGACATGTTTATCGAAAACATAGACGACATGTACAACAGTGTACCCATGGAAATGTAGTTCAAGAAGTCATCAGTCAGGAGGAATATGAGCATGTTAATGAAGAGGATGTTCATAGTCCCCCTTTGAGTTTAGGTCAGTTGATGGAAAATTTCAGAGAAAATGTATATAGCTTTATCCTGAAGTGCAGAGAAAAGAACCTTCTTACACAGTCTGTTCAGCAGGACATTCTTGACAATGTAAATTTCCTGTTCACATTTTTCAAAGAGAACTATGACGCATTAATTGTGTATCATCTCCAATAGAGTGGTTTCAGTATTTCAGAATGTCCTGAACTTGAACAGTTGGTTCAGACACCTAACTTTTTTTCTGAGGCTGCAGAAGTAATTAGTTCTCAGCACATGTTAAAAGAATACTGTAAATCAAAACTTGATATGACAGAACCTGTACAGTATGTTCTCTGAAATGAAAATGGTGAACAAGGGGGAACATACTCATACATTCCCATTGGAGATGTTCTGAGAAAGTATTGTAGTCATGAGGACATTTGGCATCATGTTCAAGCTATGGCAGTTTTAGAAAGGAATGATCGTATGTTAACTGAGTACTGTGATGGGATTCATTTCAGAGAACACCCTGTCTTTTCAGCAGACCCAAATGCATTACGTTTGCATTTCTATCAAGATGAATTTGAGGTAGTGAACCCACTGGGGTCTAAAAAAAACAAGCATAAATTGTGCGCCATCTACTATACTGTAGGGAATGTACACAGTAGGTACAGATCTCAGCTCAAACATATTCATCTTGCTCTATTAGTTCGGTACAAATGTGTGTAGCAGTGTGACTTGGATAGCATTTTTACAGCCAATGCTTAAAGATCTGCAAGAGCTTACATCTAATGGTGTTACTGTGACAGTGAATGGAATTGACTATAAAATACAGGCTGCAATAGCAGCAATATCTGGAGACAACCTCTCAGCACACTTGATTGGTGGGTTTACCATGTCATTTAGTACAGGCTGTATCGGTAGACAGTGCATGGCTACTTATGGGGATATAAAAGAAAAGTTTTCAGAGGATCAGTTCCAATTAAGAACTTCAGAAGTTCACAAATACCACCTGCAATCCATGAGAGAAAATCCTGAGAATTCTGCAATCTATGGTGTACGAAGCCGTTGTCCTTTTGAAGAATTAAATTATTTTGATAGTACGACAGCTTTTCCTCCTGATTTGATGCATGACTTTTTAGAGGGTATAATTCCATTAGTTCTTAAGCTTGTATTGACAAAAGCACACACAGAGAGGCGCATAACACTGCATGAACTAAGTGAAGAAATAAAAAAAATACATATTGGTCAAAATGACTAAACAACTTACCAGCTATGACCATTTTTGAAACATGCTTTGTGTTTACTACCAATTAAAATGCCTGTACTTAAAGAACATAGTGAAATTTGGAGCCTTGTCGCTGTACCTATAATGGTACAAATGCTTTGTCACTGTAGTGGTAAATTAAATAAAACATTTAAAAAAAAAGTTACGGTGCAGTTACCTAACATGGAGTGGTAAAACACCAAAATACTGCAACGACTTATATAGTAAAATAAGGGATTACACAACAACATACAAAGCTGGAAGTCTAAGGTCAAGAGACCAAACCGGATCATAGCACATGAAAACACCGTTGTACCAGACCACCAAGCTGAGAGAGCCAATAATAAAAGTAAACATAGATTGAACACTGATTAAATTTGACACTGAACATTTAAACTTCAGAAATTAGGTTTAAAACTGAACATTTTTATTACAATTAAATTATGAAGGGACACAAAATCAGATACTTTCTACATGAACTAGCAGTTTTATACAACAACTGGGCCTGTTCACACTGGAGCTTTTTTTCGTACTCAGTACGGTCCGTTTCGTTTGGAGAACAGTGTGAACATCAAAGTTAGATTGGCAAACGAACCGAACCAAACTGAACTGAGACCACTGTAGCCAGCTATATAATGAATACATTTTTGTGACCATTGTCTTTGTTTTTTTGTCGTTTTATTTTTTACACTGTACATAACACATTGTATTTTTCTAATGGTAACAAAAGCAAAATCTGTGGATATTTCTTGCCAGCAAACAGTTCATGTTTTACAGTACTCGTTATGTGGCATCGCTTTAAGTATTGTACAAGTTAAAATTGTTAAGTCAGACGCACAAACGGGTCCACTCGGATTGGCACTTCGTTGAGCCTCAGAGACGATGTATTTGAATGTGCTGAGAAAGGGTAATAATTCCAAACTGGAATAAGTCTCCTTGTTGATTTATACCGGTAAGCCCGGTGTAGTATCAAATTCAGTTCTCCATGAAATACGGTTTCCCTTGTTTTCTTAATATAAGAGTCACATTATGGGCAACGCATGTTTATAGGTGCTGTTTATTTAGAAAACATAGATATTACATTTCAACTATATATATATATATATATATATATATATATATATATATATATATATATATATATATATATATATATATATATACAGCTCTGGAATAAATTAAGAGACCACTGCAAAATTATCAGTTTCTCTGGTTTTACTATTTATAGGTATGTGTTTGGGTAAAATGAACATTTTTGTTTTATTCTATAAACTACTGACAACATTTCTCCCAAATTCCAAATAAAAATATTGTCATTTAGAGCATTTATTTGCAGAAACTGACAACTGGTCAAAATAACAAAAAAGATGCAGTGTTGTCAGATCTCGAATAATGCAAAGAAAATAAGTTCATATTCATTTTTAAGCAACACAATACTAATGTTTTAACTTAGGAAGAGTTCAGAAATCAATATTTGGTGGAATAACCCTGATTTTCAAGCACAGCTTTCATGCGTCTTGGCATGCTCTCCACCAGTCTTTCACATTGATGTTGGGTGACTTTATGCCACTCCTGGCGCAAAAATTCAAGCAGCTCAGCTTTGTTTGATGGCTTGTGACCATCCATCTTCCTCTTGATCACATTCCAGAGGTTTTCAATGGGGTTCAGGTCTGGAGATTGGGCTGGCCATGACAGGGTCTTGATCTGGTGGTCCTCCATCCACACCTTGATTGACCTGGCTGTGTGGCATGGAGCATTGTCCTGCTGGAAAAACCAATCCTCAGAGTTGGGGAACATTGTCAGAGCAGAAGGAAGCAAGTTTTCTTCCAGGACAACCTTGTACTTGGCTTGATTCATGCCAAATCTGCCCGATTCCAGCCTTGCTGAAGCACCCCCAGATCATCACCGATCCTCCACCACATTTCACAGTGGGTGCGAGACACTGTGGCTTGTAGGCCTCTCCAGGTCTCCGTCTAACCATTAGATGACCAGGTGTTGGGCAAAGCTGAAAATTGGACTCATCTGGGGGTGCTTCAGCAAGGCTGGAATCAGGCAGATTTGACTTTGTGAAGGACGCATGAATCAAGCCAAGTACAAGGTTGTCCTGGAAGAAAACATGCTTCCTTCTGCTCTGACAATGTTCCCCAACTCTGAGGATTGGTTTTTCCAGCAGGACAATTCTCCATGCCACACAGCCAGGTCAATCAAGGTGTGGATGGAGGACCACCAGATCAAGACCCTGTCATGGCCAGCCCAATCTCCAGACCTGAACCCCATTGAAAACCTCTGGAATGTGATCAAGAGGAAGATGGATGGTCACAAGCCATCAAACAAAGCCGAGCTGCTTGAATTTTTACGCCAGGAGTGGCATAAAGTCACCTAACATCAATGTGAAAGACTGGTGGAGAGCATGCCAAGACGCATGAAAGCTGTGCTTGAAAATCAGGGTTATTCCACCAAATATTGATTTCTGAACTCTTCCTAAGTTAAAACATTAGTATTGTGTTGTTTAAAAATGAATATGAACTTATTTTCTTTGCATTATTCGAGGTCTGACAACACTGCATCTTTTTTGTTATTTTGACCAGTTGTCAGTTTCTGCAAATAAATGCTCTAAATGACAATATTTTTATTTGGAATTTGGGAGAAATGTTGTCAGTAGTTTATAGAATAAAACAAAAATGTTCATTTTACCCAAACACATACCTATAAATAGTAAAACCAGAGAAACTGATAATTTTGCAGTGGTCTCTTAATTTTTTCCAGAGCTGTATATATATATATATATATATATATATATATATATATATATATATATATATATATATATATATTATGTTACGTTGTTTATTTTTGCTGAATCATTAAAAGTGTATGGAGTTCAAGGAAGCTTAACATGAATGACAAGCTCTGCGCGTATCCGCAGAAGATTCAAAATCGCCTGGAACGCGCTTTGATTAAATGAGCGGGCACGTGTTGTGGCAAACGGGGCGCTGAATTTCATGTGGATCTGAATTTGATACTACACCTATAATAAAGCAGACATGTGCAGTAAGCTAGTAATACGTCACCAGTCTCTTAATAAACCCTTTGCATGATCTACTGAATGAAGACGCAGGCAGCCTTTAACAATGACTCATTGTCACATCACTGCTTTGTATTTTAAGCACCTATATTTATGGAGCTAGTGTGCAAGAACTTGAAGAGGGTCCACATCTATCAATTATGCTTGCATACGATTAAAATAAACTCAGCGGTGCCCCACTGTTCTCTGTCTGTGACCTTGTTATATTAAAATGGACTGCTTGTGTACAACGAATGCAATTTGATTTTTAAGCAGATCCTCAGACAGTGGACTCAAAATCTGATCCCACTGACGTGGAGGTTCCGTAGTTTAAATACCTGCACAGTTATGGCCAAAAGTTTTGCACCACCCTATCGAATGAAACCTGCTGAATAATGTTACGTTAACATATTGAATTACATACCGCTTTGTAGTTTTCAATATACCGATTAACTGACAAAATATGAAAAATGTGACACTCCGAAAACTAACATGAAATACTGTACTACTATTAAGGCTTCTGGTAGACTTTTGCGATATCATTTTGTAGTTTCTTTGATTACAAGATGTTAAATAAAATATCAAAATTATGTACTTATGTTCAAGAGTCGTGATATTTCATTCGTTGTACAGGGTTCGTAGTGGAAATTCACCCAAAAAATTAAATTTCCATTCTATGGTCCAACCCGTGCAAATATAAATGCATTCTGCACTTGTACCTCCCAAATCTCTCTGCTTGTTAAAGTGTAGGAGTGGGTAGAGGACCAGTACAAACCCAATGCTGGTGAAATAGTGACATCTAGTGATGACACAGTAGAAATGCAGATGTATTTCCTGGTCAGCCCCACCTACTGGCTGATGGCAACGTGGGTGCTGTTCCTGCATTGTTTGAATGCGCTATGCTGGTATGGCCGAGTCCTCTTATTCCTCTGAAGGGTGAAATTCGACACACTACCTGAACATTATGGATTCCCTATTGCTGCCCATAACATTATGTGTGATGTCATGATAGCTGGTGCGAGTTTAAACAAAGTTCTCATTTTCCATGCCTTATTGTCAGAACGCCTGTTGCTGTTTTACTTTCTAGGTCAGTGATTCCCAAACTTGTCCTGGGGACCCACTGTGTCTGCTGGTTTTCATTCCAACTGAGCTCTCAATTACTTAACAAAACCTTTAATTTAACTGCTAATGTGCTTAATTAGACCTTTTTTTTAAGTGTTTCAGCTCTTAACTGTTGCATATTTCAAGTTAGCTGTAACATTTTATAAGTAACTTAGAATCTGCAACTGTTTAAAAAGGTCTAATTAAGCACATTATCAGTTCAATTAAGGGTCTAGTTAAGTAATTGAGTGCTCAGTTGGAATGAAAACCAACAGACACAGTGGGTCCCCAGGACCAGGGGTTAAGAACCACTGATCTAGATCATTCCAACTTTGGTGTCCTGTTACTGGCTGCAAAGCATGCCAGTCACCAGGGGAAGCAGCTGATTGGTTAATGACAGGAAAGGTGTTGAATGGGGTGAGGACAGTTCACTCTCCAGGTGGCCAAGGAAGTGCAACACTAACTGAAAGCATGGCTTGCAAACAGAATTAATAAACCTGGTGTAGTAGCATACTGTATGTTGTTTTAAAATGAAAAAAACATACTTACTATAACGTGTTTCTCTCGAAGCTGCACATTTGAGACACATAAAGTGAATGGAAGTCCCCACCATTGTATGTATATATATAACTCTGCTGCCCGCCTGGTGTTCTCTCTGCCTCGCTTCGCCCACGCTACTCCGCTCGCTCCACTGGCTCCCGATAACCGCTCGCATCCAGTTCAAGACTCTTGTACTAGCCTACAGATGCCTTGACCAGACTGCACCCAGCTACCTCCAGACCCTCATCTCTCCCTACACCCCCACTCGACCTCTCCGCTCCGCCTGCACTAGAAGACTAGCTCTACCTCCGCTACGCTCCCCTGCCTCCAGAGCCCGCTCCTTCTCCACCCTTGCTCCGCAGTGGTGGAATGACCTTCCTACAGATGTCAGGACTGCCCAGTCCCTGACCACATTCCGGCGCCTCCTTAAGACTCACCTCTTCAAACAGCACCTGTAGAACTCCTCTGTTTGTATCCTGGGACACTATCACCCTTCATGTAAATGTGCTTTATTTTGCTCTTATCTGCCCCCTATTTTACTGCATTTAATCCTGTACTTCAGAATACTGTAATCTGCCAAGTGTTTAACCTGTAGTACTTTGTATTTAATCATATCCTGATGTAACTATCACTATTATCTGCTGTATTATTGAATTGTGTTTTGTCACACTTGTACTTTGCTTGAAAAAAAGTCATTGTATTTCTTGCTCTTATTGTATTACTTGTATTGTAACACTTGAAATGTATTTGCTTTTAAGTATTTGATTGTAAGTCTGCTAAGAAATAAATAATAATAATAATAATAATAATAATAATAATAATAATAATAATAATAATATATATAGCAACAAACACTTTATTCTAAGGGGGTTACAAATGGCAATAAAAAGTAAAAAAAATACAGAAACATTTTTTGTAAAGATTTATTGTTATAGAAGAACAAATTAAGCATTTAAAAAGTACATAAAAAGTAGATAAAAGAGTTACAGTTTTACTATATATAGTTATATATATATATTTATATATATATATATAAGGTTAAGTGCTATAGGTAACACTGAAGTTAAATAATTGCTGCTTTTGTTTCACACGAAGCATGCTTTATTAAACTCAGTGCTTGCATTGTACAGAAACACGCGCGAAAGTCCTATAGTTTTAGTAAATGGAAATCAGAACAAATTATTAGTAAAATGTAGCTGTTTTATTTTAAATTATATTATGTCAGTGTATCCGTTTTTAATTAGAAAACTTTGATTTTAAAACCTTGGTAAGCACTCATTTAAAGTGGATCAGTGGTAATGTTGCTGGTGCTAACAAGAGGCAAGAAAATTGATTTTAAAACCTTGCTTACCACTCCTTAAAGGGCAGGTGGGCAATGATAGTGTTCCTAATGCTGGTTTAAAAAAAAAAATAGGATTTTAAAGCATTGCTTTACCGGTTGCGCATGTGCTGTCTGTCAATCCACAGGATGCCGTTCACACACACTGATACACACACACACACACACACACACACACACACACACACACAAGCTTGCACTTCAGACGCTGTACTGCAGTGCCTGGATAACACTAGAATGCACTGCTCATGTATACATGCTGGCAACATATATGATTTTCAACCGAAGAAATGTGCTTCATCTGTCAGTCTGTGGAGCTGCGCTTCGTTCTGCACAGTTCAAGCATGGAGGAATCTAGTTACAGAGAAGGAGGCAAACGGAGGCGTGGAGAGGCAGTCGGAACAGTTCAAGTATCTCACACAGATTATCTGAAAATAAGAGGAACACATTGATGAAAAACGAGGAGGAACGGGCGATGGCTCTTTACACTGTCGATAAAGTCAGTCATCCTGTTAGAGCCTCACCAGTCAGCTTATACAGTCACACTTATACAGTCACAACTTTCAATACAGTAATGATGACTTTAAATACAGTAATGATGACTTTCAATACAGTAATGATGACTTTCAATACAGTAATGATGACTTTCAATACAGTAATGATGGCCAATGAACACACGTCGTAGGTCTGATCAGCAGTTACTAATTGCCTAGATTAGGCCTTGTGACAGGGTTCACCCCGCCCCTGTATTATTATTTGTATATATGTATGTTTTGAATTATTTTTATTGTTATTGTATTTGTATGCGGGCGGACAAAGCCGTCCATCCTAATCATTATTGTGTTTATGTGCGGGCGGTCGAGCATTATTTGCTGTTTTAGACCGGCGAGAGAGCCGGTCTTGTAATGTGTAGTAGGTGGGTATGGGGTTAAAACCCCTTCCCTAAAACTCTCGTGGGAACGTGTCTGGAGCCTTAATAAGGTTATTTATTAATAGGTAATTAAGGCTCCAGCCACGAATATAAAAGACCCACTCTCGGCTCAGAGGGGGTTGGATGTTCAGAGGAGGAAAGAGCGAGAATTAACAAAACAAAACAAAACAAAACATATACAGGATCAGTGAAGGCATTTGCCCAGCCTGACCTGTATTGGTTTTTCGATTTTTGTGTTCCTGATTTTGTTTTGTTTCGATATTTATTTTACTCTGTGAGCAGTGTTTTTGTGTTTAAACTTTTTATTTTATTGTTGTATTTAATTAAACGGCGCGCCGCGTCTTTTTGCCCTGCAGTACTGCCTGTGTTTTCTTTCCTGCTTCTGGCCTGCCATCCTGTCACAGGCCTATATTAAGTCTAGAAATGGCTGCCTCCAGAATGCATTCCTACCGTGAGTCCTTCGGGATAGTTTTAAACTTCTACGTTACATTTGCCATGAAAGTGAATGTAAACTTCTATTGAAACAGTACAGGTATCTGAGGGTATTGCTATAGCTTTGGCGAATTCAAGCCATTGCAACATTTCTTATGTCACCATACCTAATGGTAATCTATATGGAAACCCAGACACTTTGTGTGTGCGGTTTTAAATAAATAACTGTTTTTGATGTTACTATCCCACTTAAGTCTCTTCATTAAAACCTTTAAACTATAGCGGGCTCCCGAGTGGCGCATCCAGTAAAAGCACTCGCGTAGAGTGCAGGATGCGCCCTATAGTCTGGACGTCGCGAGTTCGAGTCCAGGCTATTCCTTTGCCGACCGAGGACGGGAGCTCCCAGGGGGCGCCGCACAATTGGCCGAGCGCCGCCTGGGGGAGGGAGGGTTAGGTCGGCCAGGGTGTCCTCGGCTCACCACGCACCAGTGGGCCCTGTAGTCTGGCCGGGCGCAAGCGGGCTTGCCTGTAAGCTGCCCAGAGCTGCGTTGTCCTCCGACACTGTAGCTCTGGGTGGCTGCATGGTGAGTCTGCAGTGTGTAAAAAAGCAGACGGCTGACGGCACACGCTTCGGAGGACATGCTTGTTTGTTTTCGCCCTCCCGAGTCAGCGCAGGGGTGGTAGCAGTGAGCTGAGCCAAACAAAATAATTGCACACAATTCTGTGATCGTACAATCCGGAACCTATATATTTGCATTGGAAGTCTTGAATTGTAGTTCCAAATCTGATTAGCAGGTACAGATTGGGTGCAAATACTCTTTGTATGACAGCCTGACACAGCAAAGATTGCGCGAGATATACACTCTCAACTTGATCGGAGGCAGCCACCAAACACATACATTAAACACCTGAATTCAGAAATCACTTTCCAAAGACACAATATCTGTATCTGCTGAGCAGATGGGTGTCATTTTGTCGTTGGATTTGAATGAATTCAAGACTGCTTCCAGAATGAGATCACTCAGTCAGTGCTTGGTTCAAGATCTCTCTCATTAATCACTCAGACAGTGCTTGGTGCTAGATCTCTCTCATGAATCACTCAGACAGTGCTTGGTGCTAGATCTCTCTCATGAATCACTCAGACAGTGCTTGGTGCTAGATCTCTCTCATGAATCACTCAGACAGTGCTTGGTGCAGGATCTCTCTCAAGACTGGTTGTATCAGTTCTGCTATAATACATACTGGCCAGCGCCCGCAGCGTCGAACATCTTCTTCCTGCCCTCCATGCCAGACATGGCCTCCACGTTCTTACGCCAGTCCTGCACCTCTGTGGTGAGCACCTGGGACCAGAGCAGAGAGACAGGGCTTGAGAAACCTGCAGAGGCCACAGAGCTAGTACTTCCAACACACCCAAAACAACCCTTCAGATACATGCCAAGGATTTTAAAGTGCAAGCCCTCTCACAAGTGCATTGGTGACCTGTCACAGTGAATGTGCTCGCTGTCTAACAGGCAGTGTGAGATGAGGTTAAAAGCCCGGCTCTTTTGCATTGTGGTTAAAACACTCGCTTGCAGTGTGTGGGGCCGCTGGTTCGGACCCAGCCTCCACCTTGTTAGATTGGCACCAGTTGCTTTCCATTGGTAATGCATGGATAACATTTGGTCTTGGTTTCTGTGCTGCACAGAAAAGTGCTGGTTAAGGTGAACTTTGTCAGCTCCTATACTAATTGCAGAGCACTCCTCACCTCCCCATGTCTTCCTTCTTAACAGACTTGAGGTTGGCTCTCAGGTAGAGGCCAATGAGCTTGCACCTCCAATACATACAAAACAGCATGCTTTCAAAGACATGCAAAAGGTTAATGTGCAAGCCCTTTCACAAGTACAGTGGTACCCTGTTACAGTGAATGTGCTGCCACTTGCAGAAAGACATTCTTAAAGGTTAAATGGGGTTTGCTAACCCTATGTAACCCATTCCATCCCCTCACCACACTTTGTGTAAAGAAATGTCTCCTACCCTCTGTCCTAAGTCTGTCTCCACTTAATTTCCACACTGTTTGTCCTCTGGTCCAGGTTTCTATTTGTTAGGGTTAACTAATTATTAACTTTGCCAGCTCCCTGTTAACTTTGCCAGCTCCTTATTAACTTTGTCAGCTCCTTATTAACTTTGTCAGCTCCCTGTTAACTTTGTCAGCTCCCTGTTAACTTTGCCAGCTCCTTATTAACTTGGCCAGCTCTTCTAGTAGCAGTAGACTGGTAGCATCCTGGATGCAGAGGGCTCCTCACCTTCTCTGTGTCCTCCTTCTTCACTGACTTGAGGTTGGCTCTCAGGTCCAGAGACACCTTGTGCTTGGAGCCCAGCAGCGAGCGCAGGATGGCATCAGCCGAGACGCGCACTCGTCGCAGGTTGGGCCTCTTGAACTTGCCTCGGATGTCCAGGATCTTCAGATTCAGATCATGGATCTAGGGAAATAAATGATATTTGAAGTCATGTCCCCATTGGAACCTATCAGCAGCATTGACAGTTATACAGTCATTTCACTGAGAGTGTAGATTTCGCACTCATGTCAAATTCTAAATGTTTAAACCACAACAGGTTCTACAGCTAAGGCCAAAAGTTTTGCATCACCCTGTAGAATTAACTCATGTTGCTTCATAAAGTCGAATGAAACCTGCTGAATGCTTGAATTACATACTGCTTTGTAGTTTTGCTAAGGCTGTGTGTGAGGTACTGAGTTTCATCTGCAGTGCTAAGACAGTGTGTGAGATATTGAGTTTCCTCAGCAGTGCTGTACATGCTAAGACAGTGTGTGAGATATTGAGTTTCCTCGGCAGTGCCGGGGCAGTGTGTGAGGTACTGGGTTTCCTCAGCAGTGCTGTACATGCTGACAGTGTGTAAGATAATGAGTTTCCTCGGCAGTGCCGGGGCTGTGAGAAGTTCAGTCGCACGCTGCTCTATGACAGTACCTCGCGAGCGTTCTTGTTGACTTTAACCTCGATGTCGTAGCGCTCCTCGTCCACAACTTCAATCTTGGTGTGAAGCTCAGTGCAAAGCTTCTGTAATCAGAGCACAGCAAGTTCATGACAGGTCAGCAGTTGTACAGGAGAAGCAGCTTCCAAAGCCTACACTCCTGATTCAGTCAGTAGTGCAAACAGCATTAAGAACTTCTTCTATTACCAACTACGTCTTTAAGAAAGCTAAAATTGCTGATGAAGACGACAGCAACAGACTACGACTGCGGACACAAACACAAACGAAGCCACGGACACACAGACACCTAAATAAAGTAAAGCATTCTGACAAGATGGAGAAAGACACTTTGCGGAAATACTTGTAGCAATTAGATAAATGCATTACCTATTATATGTGTAACTAGAAGTTCAGTATGCAAATATAATGTGAATTTGTATAATAATTCTTGATTAAGATAATGAGTATTTTAGGACTACACCACTGATGAGGATGCATTTTGTTCCCCATATAAAGCAATAGAAAATAACTGATAAAATGTTCAATGAAAAATACATTTATTATGTATCTATTTTCAATATGTTGTGCATGAAAGGGGTACTACAGCCATCCTAACATGAACATCAAGCTCCCTTAATTATACCATTATACCTTTTAGTTTACAAATGAACCCCTGTTTATGGGAAACATTTCTCTGTGCTTTACAATCCTTGCCTATGCTTTACCACACCTCTGTGATTTACAATGTTTGCCTATATGCTTCACCATGCTTTCATTACACTTTGCTGTTACTATGGGAGACTGTTATACAGGTTGTTAGCCACGATCAAAGCCAGGTGTAATGCTTGAGGAATTCCTGCAGGGGGCGATCACCTGTAGCTGCTCCAGAGTAAGTCCTGCGAGCTGCAGGGGTGGAACTCGCTCCGCCAGGTACCGGACCTTCTCCTCGTCTCGGTCCAGCTTCTCCTTGTCCAGAGCCTCCTTCGCTCGGGTCAGCAGCAGGATCTGAGGACAGACAGAGGGAATGGGACAGGGTCAACACCTGGGCTGAGGAGCAGTGTCTCCGGACTGGAAACACTAGATACTGTCCCCTCTCCAGCTACACTCCACTAGATTCATCAGGCTCTTTACTAGGGCTGTGCCGATGCTTGTACTTTGAGAGTAATTGCCTTTAATAAATTTGAATTGTTAGGTATTAATTAAATGGAATAAAACGTGTTCATTACTCAACACAAAACAATGCGGCCCCTCGGTTTCCCTGGCTTGCACAATTATTGAGTATAATGCTGCATAATTAGTAACAGACCATATGAGCACACCTTTGAGTGCATGCCTTTGTTTTATAATCAATTTTACTTTCACAAAAAAGAAATTAACTTCTGAGCAAAGATCAAGTGGGTCTTGCTGATTTGCAGTAGAACATGTTTACACGCTTGTGGTTCTAATGTAAACTCATCAGCCTAGTTGTCTAGCGGGATGAAACATGATACTTTAGTGCAGCAGTGTGGAGTCGTGGTTAGGGCTCTGGACTCTTGACCGGAGGGTCGTGGGTTCAATCCCAGGTGGGGGGACACTGCTGCTGTACCCTTGAGCAAGGTACTTTACCTAGATTGCTCCAGTAAAAACCCAACTGTATAAATGGGTAATTGTATGTAAAAAAATATGTGATATCTTGTAACAATTGTAAGTCGCCCTGGATAAGGGCGTCTGCTAAGAAATAAATAATAATAATAATACTGTACCTTAAGAGAAAGCTTGCGGGATGCTGAAATCTTTGACTTCGGCTGCAGAGAAAGAGAACACAATTACTGCAGCCCTTAGGAAGGACTTGGGAATGAAATACCCCATAGAAAAGTTAACCATGGTATTTTTGCACAGTATTTTTCCCCCATGCTTTTTCCATGTTTACACTCTGCATTTATCATAGTTTAACATGTTTGCCATGTTTAATACTACTATACCTCTCTGGGCTTTACAATGCTTATGCTTTACCATGTTTTCACTGTGCTTTTACTATGGTAAAGTTTTATAAGAGATTCCACATCACAAGCTAGGGACAGGTAATATAACTGCATGCGATAAAGAGTACAACACACACAGGTTAAAAAACAAACAAAAAAACATACTGCTGATGTATTATAGATATACTCAGATATCGATAGTTACCAGGTTAGAGTGCTGTCAACTTAAATCAGTACTGATAGCTTTAGATACAGTATTGACAGACAGATAGAAGGGTTTTTTGATAAGGAGAAAGAAAGACAGGTAGATAGTGCTTACATACACAGGGAATATTGTAAAAACATGAAATGCTTGCTGGCAAGAAATATTCACTAATTTATTACGGGAAACACGCGCTCATTAACACCAGCAACAGAGTGACCCCAGCGTGAGCTCCCGTCAAACTGAAAGGAATTCCAACCGTAGCTCACATAGCTGCTGTCTTCTCTCGCTCGCTTCTCAGCAGAGATTATAAAAAATAGTGCATGGGGCACTGTGTGAACATTAGAAATGAATTCTCAGGGTGGGATGCTTGGGCGGGTGGGCATTACATTCTCGTATCACACACTACCTCCAGGCAAATTGTTCATTCATCCCAGTTTTGCTATTTCATGAACACTTTTTCCAGTACAAAGCTGTGTCAGGGTTCTCAGCAAGTTACGCAGCAGAGTCCTGTATTGTGGTGTAGTTTCTGTTTTACCTTAGCATGAGGTTGAGCCTTGGAAGACGAGATGGGGTTTGCCTGCTTCGGGGGGGATGGTTTGGGGGGTTCGGGCTCAACCTCCGTCTCCTCTTGCACTGTCTCTTCAGTCTCCTCAATCTGTTGTGGAGTGAATGAGAAAAACAGAACCATCTGATCACTGCAGTTTAAACTGCTCCCTGCTATCAAGCCAGTGCTCTGTCCACTCAGACAGCAGGACTCTATTTGGTTGTTTAGATTCACTTTGTGGATCATTTTCAGTTTCCGTCGTTTTACATTTACAACTTTAAAGCCTCAATGTGGCCAGAGCCCTTCAGAAACATGTCTAATTAATAAGTACATCTGAAACACCAGAGTGTAACCGTAAACCTGTCCCCACTGCAACAATCTGCCCCTGAGGCGCTAGGGAGGCTGCACTTGATCCCTGGAGCCAGCATTGCTGCCGTTGTGTGTGCTGATGCCCCAAGGAGGCTGTAAATAGGCTAATCCCTGGAGCCAGCACTACACTTCAGCCATCAACACCAGGCCAATAGGTAATCCACATTACCTGAAGGAGGCTCATATATGACAGCAAAGCTACGTCTTGGTTGGTTCCCACCACTACTATCTCATTTTATCTGGGCGAAAGCCAAGTCCAGTATTATTAGCATGAAATAAATAAGAACATAAGAAAAGTTTGGGAATGAGAAAAGGCCATTCAGCCCATCAAGGCTCGTCTCTTGTTAGCACACCATTCATCCCTACTGGGGGGAACTAATTAAAAAGCACAGAATCTCTTTTTTTAATGTTCCCGGTGTTTTAGATCCTGTTACATCACCTGGTATTCACTTCTAAACTCTACTCAGCTTCCTTTCATGTCGTATTGTTCGTCTCTCTGCTAAGTTTGAAGTAATGTCTTGGGTTAACTTTATCTATACCATTTATGATTTTAAAGACTTCAGTCAAGTCCCCTCTTTCTCTTCTTTTTCCTAGGCTGAAAATATGTCATTCTTTTAGCCTTTCCTCATAGCTCATGTCATTAAGTCCTGGGATCACCCTTCTATGTGCCTTCTGGAGTCTTTTTTGTAATGAGATGACCAAAACTGCACACAGTATTCTAGGTGGGGTCTAACTAGGGCAGGGGTGTCAAACTCAGTTCCTGGAGGGCCACAGTGTCTTCTGGCTTTCGTTCCACCCGAGCTCTCAGTTACTTAATTGGTCTAATTACTTGATTAACTGGACACATTTAACACTTCTCTTCAGGCCCCACAATGTTTCACAGGTAGTGTGCCTTGAATCAAGTGCATTTTTAAAACCATCAACTATAAAAGACCTTGAAAAATATTAAATATGTCAAATTCAACAAATAATTAGATCAATTATGTTAATTGAAATCTTAAGTTGGAATGAAAACCAGAAGACCCTGCAGCCCTTTGACACCCCTGAACTAGGGCATTGTATAAAAATAATACAACAGCGGCCGCTAATCATTCCATTCCACTAGAGGCAGTGTTGCAGAAGGGACAGTTTTACTGTTATACTGACCAATGCCACCTGTTTCAGAGCTCCACCAAGGCCCCAGGGTTCTTTACATAAGGCAATGCATGTTAGACTGTGTAACAAGAGCTACACTGCACCAGCTCCACAAGGTGAAATACTATTCTCTGCTCTTTTTACAGACCGCCTTTGTTAGACTATTTTGCTTCATTTGGCACAGGACAAATTCTGCGAATGTAATTCTCGTCCCTCTTAACCTGAGAGAACAGTGCTATACCCCAGGTGAACACCAGGTGGACAATTTCTGTGCTTGTGCAGCAACAACCCCCAACTGTAAGGTTTGTGAATTCGGGTAAACATGGAATTAACTACTTTGTTACGCTGTAAGCATGAGACCAGACCTTACAACACGTGCCACTAGTATTAACAGAGACAGGCAATTGATCGGATTACCTGAACCCGTGGAGAGAGCCCTCAGACTGATACACAGATGGTCCATGATGATCCTGGAGGTATTAGAGGCTTCTCTGTCTGTGTCACCACTATGCCCGGTATTTATACCATATGGGCTAAGGACATACATGACCACAGTCTGTTTGTTATCTTACTAATTATCAATAGAATTTAGCCCTTTAGCTGTTACTCCATTCAAGTGCAACTGAACACTAACTAATCTCTTTTATAAGGTTACTGTGGGAAAGTATTTACCATATTTCATTCCATACATTTCAGCACATGCTTTATCACTCAAATCATTTTAAACCTAAGTTACCCTACTTATGCCAAAAGTCAAACTAGTTTAACATTACCAGTACATTTCCCAAGCTGAAGTTAGAAGCTACAGTATATTAAAATAAACAAACTGATAAAAACAAATTATCTTACCTCTCTGAAAAGGAGAGAAACGGGAGAGAAAAAAAGACAGAATTAAAAACGTCTTTTTGCTCTTTCATCTCTTATTTGGCTATTCATTTATAAAAACTTATAAGAAAGTGTGCCTGGCTTGAGAAGGCAAAACTGTGGAAGAATGCAGGAACATGATACCAATCAATTATACTTTAAATGAACCCGCTCACTAAATTAGTAAAACAAGGCTGTTTGTAAAGTAAGAGTGATGTAATGACAGGCAGACAGTTTCTTTACTACACACAGATTCTGCTACTCTCAGTAACTCCAGTTAAAAAATCCCAATTAAGTCTGGATAAGAGAGTTTAGACACAGTGTAAAAACGCTTGTGTAAAATACATATGCAGTTTAAACACAGACTAACGGTCATCTTCTTATATCCACAGATTCTGGAGATGCCCCCACCATATACCCAGAACCATATTAAACACCCACATCACTCTTTTTATAAGTACAGCAATCTGTTTCATATCCGTATGTGTAAAGTCAGATAAATGAATCCTGTTTTAAATACCATTATACACAGCTGTAACAATTACTATATTCACACAATTATTGTTTTGAGATTCAGCTTTTATTAGGGAATTCTTCTAAATCTCTTGTTTAGAAAGATACAGGGTATTGTAGCATTTTCAGGTTCTTGGGAGAAAGATGAGACTGAGGCTGTGATGGAGTTGAAGGCTCAAAGCATTTATTTTTGACAGAAACAATCAAAACAGGGAAAGGAACTGGGAGTCGAAAATGAAAATAAAATGATTAATGGTATTTGTCTTTCCTTGCCCTACCCTTTTTCTCCCTTTCTCTCTATCTCCCCTAAACACAAAATTCTCTCACACTCTTGTCTCCTCCAAAACCCCCAGTCTTTTCCATGCACCCCTTTATATCCCCTCGCTCCCTCCGGCCCTTACTCAGACCCCTGCCCCCATGTCTTTCGCACCAAACCTGCACCCCAATTCCCCTACACACACATCGACACACAACATACACCCCCTGCATGCATACACACAATGCAACCCCCTGCATGCACACACATAACATGCAACCCCTGCACCCACATACCAGCATGCAACCCCTACACTATCCAGATTCTTCCCCTACACCCAGGATCGCTACAGTATTAATGCTTGTGACAGAGTAGCTGTCTGCCATGTGGGTGTCTGCATTCGCTGCTGAGTGATAGGCAGGAGATGGAGACAGAAGTTGAAGTGATATGCCCCGCAGGCTAACAGGATTTATTTACATATCAACACACAGTGAGCTCTATTCTCAAAACTGTCGGTGCCAAGCTATCTTACTATGGGACGATTAAGGCACGCTTGACGGATGTTTGTGATACACAACACACTTCTTCCCACACTCCGACTATTTAACAAAACAGTTTAGTATGACTGTGTGGCTTGTTATCTTCTCATTAACTGGTCATTTGGGAGTTCAAAGTGATACACAAAAGGTTTAGTAATGTTTAAGGAAACTTTTTTTCCGTCAAAGTTTACTGACAGGTCTGGTCTGCCCTAAAGGCATATTAGTCTAGCGTTCACCATAGGAACTGGCATATTGTCATTGTAAACATGGATTTGTGCGCTGGTCTTGTAGCATATATGGGTAATGCTGCCGCTGTTGCTGGCATTGTCGCTATTGCTGTAATAAACGAGGAGCATCGAGTTCAGACTTTGCACCAGACGCCCGCAGCACTGCACTGTGAACAACAACGAAATGAGAAGACATTTGCGAGCTAGAATTCATAGGCTACGCATAAATGTATTCAACCTGGCTGACAAGGACATCATACAATGGTTCAGTTAGATCGGGCAGCAATATTCGATTTGTGTGAGGTACGAAAGAATGATTTGGAAAGCCTGACACCCAGAAGCCACGCATTACCTGTGCATATGAAAATATTAATAACATTAGGACTTTATGCAACAGGGTCGTTTCAAAGAGCCAAATTTGGCGTTACCCAACCAGCCATGTCCCGTGTCTTGCATCAGGTAACAGATGCGTTAGTTCGTAAGCCAGGCGATTATATAGATTTTCCCACTGACCAGCATCAGCAGAGTCAGACGAAAGTTTTGAGTATAGAGCCCAGTGTATGAAAACTTTGATAGGATCTACAATCTCTGAACTAATCTGCTCTGTTCAATAATAAACTAACATTGCTGAAGAGATTGATCATGGCGGATACGTGATGGGTGGATACGCAATGGATTACTGTACTGAAGGAATTTGTCAAGTTCATCAGTAGCTCTTACAGCATCTCATTATACAAGCATTGTACATACTCTTTTTACATAGCACTGTGCTTTAAAAGACGAGATCTGTTTGAAATTAGTTACAATAGCGTTTTCAGTGTAATCCCACTATATATATATATATAGCATATGAGTCCACACATAGTGTTAAAAACACATATAAAACGTGTTTCACACTTGAAAAACAAATGTAATGAAATGAATACACTACTTACTCTTGGTCGGACATCGTAGGACTGGTTCACCTGCTAGATACAGTGAGGGATGGTTTGTGGGGTTGTATGTGATAAATAAAACATAGAAATATAACTACTGTAATAACAAGCAGTGTAATTCATTTACTGAAGCTTGCAAGCCGTTACCATTCACTTACACAATGATCATTTGATGTGCCCTTTAAATACAAAATAATACATACATATACATACAGCAGTGTGCACTTGTGTTACAACACCCCATTGCTTCTGTAGTTTTGATTTGTTGTGCACATGAAATCAAACCACTGGAACTGAAAACATTGTCAAAATAGGCTAATTGGTGATAGTCTCATTTAATTGATGACTTGCATAGGCCACACATGCAATTCATTTAAAATAGTAAAGGAACACAGAGCCACAAATGGTAAAATGCATGAGACTTCTTAGAAGTTGTTTAAGATGCCTAATCAAATCACAAAGTGGTCTAACATTGCCACACATGAGTGCCTATTGTTTCTATATCACTGACATTGAAATGCTCATTCCCAGAGGTTTTCATGCAGATAGGTGTATAAAGGATATAAATGACAAATCTTGAGGTGTTCTAAAACATTTGCAAACCCCTGTGTCTATATACGTTCTTTAAGCATATATCCCTTTTTTTATAATGTGTGTCATATTTCAGATTTTTTTTTTAATTTATTTGACATATGGAAAGTTAACACCCATAGCCTAATGTTAACGCCTTATTGAAACAGAAATGTTATATATTATTTTTACACACCAGCAACAAAATTATTCTACATTCACATACAGTCAAATTACGATTCAATTAAAAAAAACGAAACATTAAAGTCTATTCAAGGTACGGTAGATGCTGCAGGCTTTTTTTTTTTTTTTTTTTTCCTAATATAGTTAAACGCCCTGCGCATTGCTCTTACCTGTCAATGGAGAATTCAAGTTCTCTCAGATATCTGTAGTTTCTGATCAGGGAGCACGACACACAGTGCAGTATTTATCTCTGAATGTCACATACATCTGCCAAGCAACTGGACAATAAATATAGAACCTGTGCTACGGAAAAGAAATATTTTGGGCAGTGGTATTCAGTGAGTGAAATCTAACCCTAGCCATGTGACAATGGGTGACAATGCACAGTATCGTCAACACATCACCCTGATGAAGAAGCAAAAGCTATTCCTAGTAATATAGTTAATATAAATTGAGTAGAAATATGAAGATAGTAACGTGGGTTATTCATAAATGTCAGTAAGATAAGTTTTAAATAACAGAGTGGAAATTTGATCTACGGTCTATTATTAGGGTGTTGCACCTCTCTTTTCATCAATTGTGATCAATGTTGGGATATTTGGGAAACTGATCCCAGAGGTAGCACCCAGCAATGGAAATAATTGTATTATAATTGTGTGTGATATTAGCTACGTGATCTGGATAACAGTGTTTATTGAAGTCTTGCACTGCATACTGAACAGATCACCAATTCTTACAGGCTTCCTTTATCTATTGTTTATATCAATGCCAAAAAAATGCATTTCACAACTTGCATGAGAAAACAGTTTTCAGGAATAAATGACAATATTATTTTGAGAATGCATTATTATGTTGAACAAACATCTTACGAAGTAAAAGTATAGGCAGAGCAGAACCGCAGCTAAACATTGCGTGCTGTGCAAGCACCTTTTTTCCAGTTATGTTTCTTTTGTCAAAAAGTGGGGGCCATGCCCCTCCTGCCCCCTTGGCTCTGGTGCCCCTGCTGTATATTCCAATAGATGCTTATTGTGTATTTGAATAGGTTTATACTGTCTATTTTACTAGATTATACTGTATATATTAATAGATTTGTACAGTGTAGCTGAATAGGTTTTTTGTTTTTACTGTGTATTTGATTCAATTTGACTGTATACATTGTTAGATTTATATTTGAATAAACCTTACTGCATTTCAGTAGATTTTACAGTATATTTTAAGAGATCTCCCTGTCTGATTCTGAAAATATCCTATGATCTACTTGGAAAGGTATGTAAAGCCTGGAATAGCAGCTGCATGCATTGTCTGAGTGCTTTAAAATAGGAACTGCAACAGTGCTTTTAAATGGGAACAAACCATAATGGGTGTGTTATTTAACCAGCCAGCAACAGTGCTTTTAAATGGGAATAATAGCATTGCTCTTGGGAGATGTCAGAGTGAGATAATGGGACCTGATCAAAGACAAGCCAGCCAAAGTGTTGAGAAGAGTTATTACAACACTTCTATAGGGATTGTAATAACTTTGTTAGAGATAAGGAAAACTACAAAGAGGTTTGTAATGCAATATGTTACTGGAACATCATTCAGCAGGTTTTGTTCGACTTTATGAAGCAAAATTGGGGTGATGTAAAACTTTTAGCCATAGCTGTAGTTACATAAATGAAGTAGCTTTTCTCATTTCAAAATGCTTAGGCATTACAGGGCTAACATTGGAATTCCTGGCTCACAGTGCAGTCCATCCATGGAGGAGATTTTGGGAAAAGCCGGAGCTGTCAACGAGCCCCCACGGGATCGGCTTGTAGGAATAACATTATAGTACAAGAGAGGCAGAGCAGTGCCCAAACACTGCTGATAAGAGGTAAGGGAATGGATCTTCGTAGTTTTCACAAAAAAAAACCCTAAAGAAACACAAGCTTGTAAAGCCTAAATGATATCACTGTACAGCACAATGCCACATTGCTTCAGTAAGCGATATTCCAGACTCTGCCCTCAGCACAATGCCTTGCATGGCAGCCTGTTTATGCAAACCCTCGATGACAGGAATATTGTCATCACATCCGTGAACAACAGCATTCTGATCCCTGTCAGATGGCTGTGCTATTTATTCATAACCTTTCCATCCCAGCATGTACACGTACGACACCCTGCTATAATAATCAGATAACCAGAGTCATTCTACATTACCATTTAGGCATAGAATGGAAGGTTTTGTAGAATGTTGTTTGCGGATTCAGAATTGACTTTCCTCTGTTACCTGTATTGCATTTAAATGGCTTTGTTTAACTCTTAAAATGTATGGAATAAAAGGTTATATGTAAGGGTAGCAGTACAGTACAGTAGTGTCTCTGGCCTAACCATAAATAAAAAAGCAAAACTAAGATGGTCACCACTGGTCAGCCACTTTTGAGCTTTGATCCCAAGAGCTGTCTGTCTTGATTGATGTGTGCTGTACGGAGGTACCGGCTGTCGTGTTTTTTCCAAGATGATTTGGCTCATTGACTTGATACATGGACAGTGTAACAGCCACGCAAAGGACATGTGCAGAATTTTATATGAAACGATCAAATTCATTGATGCAGTAGCAACTCTGACGCCATTAAAATAACTGGATATATGACTGTAGTACACTCCAGTCATTGATGGGTTCTTAATTCAAGTTACAAATTATATAGTTTCAAATGAACCAATGCCGTGGTTTACTTTTTCTTTTATTGATTTGAAAGCTGACCGAACACAGTTAAATCAAGGACCAGTGAACCTTCCTCATGTGTCTGTATATGCAGCAACCATTCAAACTAGAGAACTCCAGCATGCCTGGCTTCAAATGGGCTTTTGGCAGCGCAGACTTGTGGAATAGCTCAAGCAAACTTCCTGATGTGATCTCCTATCAAAAGCAGTGTCAACAAAGACATCACTGAGCTTGATTGATCCATTCCCTCACCTTCACAGGGGCCGGGTCATTTTATCAGTCAATCTCAGCCAATGTTGCATAACTTTCAGTTGATATCTACTACTTTTTTTATTTTATTTGTTTTTTTTCAGACGCCTTTATCCAAGGCGACTTACAGAGACTAGGGTGTGTGAACCATGCATCAGCTGCAGAGTCACTTACAACTACAGCTCACTCGAAAGACGGAGCACAAGGAAGTTAAGTGACTTGCTCAGGGTCACACAATGAGTAAGTGGCTGAGGTGGGATTTGAACCGGGGACCTCCTGGTTACAAGACCTTTTCTTTAACCACTGGACCACACAGCCTTTTAGAGTCTCTGATATCAGACAATATTATAATCAATATTAAAAAAATGATCTATGGCTGATATCAAGATTTCTGTTCTGGATATCAAAAATGAGTAGGTCACTTTGAAATCAATATATTTTTTGAAGTAATACATTTAAAGATGTCTGAATATTTATGCTGATTTCAGATATGCATTTTCCATTTTAGGTATTATTAGTTTTCAGATGTATTATATAATAAACTAGGACTGTATTTTAAAAGTATTTTAAACACCAGTATTGGCCAAGGTTATTGATTTTTGACAAAATGTTTAGGACTAATTTAAGGAATGTTTTTTTAAGGATAGTTTTTTTTTTTTAAAACATTCTTTAAAAAAAAACAAAATGGGCTTTAAAAAAAAAATAGCCCTGTGAATAGGACCCAGTGTTAGGATTGGATATATTTGTAGATTCCCCGATAAGCATGGATCGTCCTGGAGAGCACTTGGCTCCTTATGAAGCATCAAAAGACTTTGAAATTGTACCCCTGGTATTGCAGTACATTCCCAAAGCAGTGAGAGTTAAACAACATACTGTCAGTGAATCTACCCAATTGCACGAGTATACAGTAATATGATTGGCTGTAAGTGGGTGCATGTTAGAGTTGCTGTCTAATGTAAGCATTTGTAAACATATTGCATTCTGATTGGTGGATACGATTCCGGGGCTACCTCTGATTGGCTGAATGGACATTCAGAATCCAGTAGAAGCCAAAAGCGTATGGGGAGGGATTTTAGCTTTGCTTGTAGGGGATGGCAAATGCTTCACTGAGAAACCCATTATTGTATTAGCAGGCTGCACTAAGGTAATAAACATCATATAGCCCCTTTCCTGATCTGTTAACATACTTGTATTTGATGTGAAACAGCTGCCCCTGCTCCCCTCTGCCAAAGACAGCATGTGTGGATTATAACCTTGATACATCCCCTGGAATCCTGGCTATGAGGCTAACACAGGGAGCAAGGATTTTCTGCATACCTGCATTACATGAAGCAGCCAAATTAAAATACTAAGCCTTTTGAACACCAGGTTGCATAGCAAGCAGAATTAACTGTGATCAAGGAATGTGTGTGTCCACTCGCATGGTATTCAAAACGATTGCGGCTCACACAATAATTCCATGAAGCTTACCTCGTTCACACCTCTATAGCTACACGGCTCTCAATTGTGCAGTTTTGAAAGCAACACACGTGTTTTTATTTTAAAACACGGCATCTGGTACTTACAGCGGCTCATTGAGGACACAGAAAAAAAATCAAATGTGCTATGTTGAGATCACAAGATAAATTATCTCAGGATCTCAACATAATGGTGTAACAACCTAGGAAGTGCAACACTGTTGAAAGTATGGCTTGCAAACTAGGATTTCTTCACTATAGTATGTGTTTCTTTCAAAACTGCACATTGGAGACCTATATAACAAATGGAAGAGCACAACAGGTACGATTCGAGGAATTATTTTGTTAGCTACAATCATTTTCAATTTCATCCGAAGCTACCAGATTTGGTGCCCCTATAGCGGCCCTAGTGGTCATTTTAATTCTATCCTCATTACAGAAATTCCACCTTGCTCAGGCTTGTACAGAATGAGCAAAATATTCTGGTAGCTTTATTAACTACCAAACATCCATGAGTGCAGAAAACCCTGCGCAATAGTTTAGGGGTCTGTGTTCCTCAACTTTATACAAACCACCTCGCACAAGCTTGTCACCATTTCACATGGAACTAATATCAGCCAATATGATGAAAAACAATCCATGCTAAAATATTGAGACTATTATAATGATCGTAGCCCCACTCCATAGCCTACCACAGGGTAAGGTATGGATGTGTATAATGTACTGCTCCACAAAGTCTATAGATACAGTATTCACAACATCTGGAAAAGATGCAAGTGGATACCTGTTGATTTTCAAATCCAATTTATAACTTTCAGAACAGTGACATTCAGTGGTGGAAAAAGTGTATTACAAAGATGATCTTATATAGCAACCCACTAAAGCAGGGGTGGGCAAAGTTGGACCTTCCAGTCCTGGTCTTTGTTCCAACCATGTTCTAAATTGTTTAATTGAACCCATTAAACCAGGGGTTCCCAACTCCGGTCCCTCCTGGTTTTTGTTCCTGCTGTACCCTAAATTACTTAATTGGACCAATTATGCACTTATTAGAAGCTTAATTGGTCCAATTAAGTAATTTAGGGTACAGCTGGAACAAAAACCAGGAGGGACACCAGCCCTCCAGGACTGGAGTTGGGAACATCTGGTTTATTACAACTGGCCCCTGAGGCAGCGTTGAGGACTATACGAGTGTGGCACAATGCAGATTTAATGAGAGGGATGAAAATATTTCTAGAAACGCTGAGGTTTCCTCACACTTGAACTATTTAAGATAAATACAGTTTTGCTATTAAAATGATTGGTATAAGAAAAGAGTGTTTTTAAAAAGTATTTTCAGCTTCCATCCACTTAAAATATGCAGGTGCGCTTGTATCTTGAACCTCAAACCGCAGTGTATCGACGATAATGTAAATAACACCAAGCTCCAGACAATGAGTTTCGAACGTTAAACGTGTTCCTGTTTACAGGTAAGAACAACTTTACTATGATGAATATGATAATGTTTGTTATGGTAATTGTTTATTTATTAGTTTTAAAATGTTTAGTGAAATAAATAGAGATGTGAGAGTCTGTGCGATCTATTTAAATACACAAAATCATTTTGAATCAGTAATATATCGTGATTAATTTGGTATAATAATTGTGTAAAAAGTTCTTGGTAATGTATTTAGTTTTTATTGCATAAAGGTCATGTTGCTGTTTTAAGTTTACTGTTTCAATTTAAAATGAAAAGTTAAACTGTAAGTAGACAGAAACCTCAGTGTGATAACATTAGTAAATAACACGAGCTATGGCGAATTACAAACTTTAACCATTTCCTGTGTTTTGGCTACATCAACGTAGTGCATCCTCCTCTAGCTTTGTCCATCTGTTTGCCATTTTCTCCCAACATTACTGTGATCTCAGGCTGCATACAAACTTGTCAGCCTGGGCCTTTAAACTAAGCGCCGCGTATGTTCACTTCTCATTGGTCAGTTTCCCTAGTTAAGGTGTGTGCAGCTTCAGGATTGGATCAACATTATGGATCATTATGATCTGGCTCCAGTGATCCCGGATCCCGGACTTCTATACAGACTAGTGGTTATACCAAAACTTTTAGTACTCCTGCAATGTGAGGAGGACATTTTCCCATCATTGAAAAAGTGAGGGGGATATGTCCCCCCCGTGTAAATTGCGCCTATGAGTGGAATAGCCCTCCAGGACCGTGACTGATTGGACACCCCTGCACTAAAGAATAAGCAGCTTCAAAATTCAATACCTTTTAATGAGGTTTGCAATCCTTCTGAGGGGTTCCTCATACCAGAATGGATGAACAGTGGTCTTAGTTGCCTGTTGTATTTGTATACATATGTAACCCAGTGTAGGTCAGTCATAGTGTCATTATAGAAAAAAAGTAAGAGTTAGCATCATCTATTGAACACAGCCCACACTAAGGATCAAGTTTCTCTTTGTATTGCTGGTACAGTAGTACACAGCTATGCACTAGATGGTGCTGTCTCCTAAAGAAAGCTTTGGGTGTGTTTACAGTAGGGCAGGCACTTTGAACTGAAGTATTGCTCTTGATTTCTGGTCAGAACACCTTCACCTTTCACACAAAAAAACAATAAACATACTACTACTACGACTACTACTAATAATAATAGTTGCTCTTAATAGGTAACAATTACATTGGGGTATAAATGCATTGGGATGACTAAATCAGACACTGATTAAAGT
Organism: Acipenser ruthenus; assembly: GCF_902713425.1. NCBI lineage: Eukaryota > Metazoa > Chordata > Actinopteri > Acipenseriformes > Acipenseridae > Acipenser > Acipenser ruthenus. The sequence goes on along the minus strand of NC_081202.1, from coordinate 31,796,538 downwards.
ATTGTTCATTGGTCTTTTACTTCTCTTTCAAAGTGCACCCTCCGGTATGCACTTACATTCTAAATAATACGGTAATATACTGTGACTAGTCTTGCAGTAATTGTTCAGACTGTACAAAATGCGGGCAGCCTTAAATTCACAGTAAACCTAGAAATGCAGCTTCAAATGTAACACAGACGCACAGTTAACCGCAAAACAAACAATACACCGGGACGTACAGACGACAGCCGCTTACTGTGTACTTGTTTAGGCACTAGGCACCTATGGCGTCAGTTGTCTCGTGTTTCTGCCCGGACAAGAATGTTTGTTTCTTTCCTCTGCTGCCCATGCGTCAATGATTTCCTCTTTTCACTTCCTGCTGGTCCTGAGCCTCTTCTGTCTGTTTCTTCCCAGCCCTGCTCTCTACCGCCTGTGGACACTGCAGCCGGCAGCACAGTGCTGTCCGTTGGGCAAGCTTTCCTACTCCAGCCCCAGGATCCAAAGAACAAGCCGACTAGGCCCTTTCCCCAATCCTTTCGCCTACTCAAACCTCTCAGGTGAGTCTCCAGTGCCCGACTACACCGGCACCGGCACAACAAAATGTGACGCGCCGTGTAAATAATCAGACCCGTACATAATGGTTTCCCTCTTTTTTTGTATTTTCTTTACAGGTTGCAGGCCCGGTTTCGTTTTCCGGTTTCGTTTTATTTATTTAGCGTTTGTTGTTATTGGTACTGCTTCTGGGAACCATCATGGCAATGAGACAGACCCCGCTGACTTGCTCTGGACACACTAGGCCTGTGGTTGATTTGGCTTTCAGCGGAATTACTCCTTACGGATATTTCTTAATCAGTGCTTGTAAAGGTAGGTCTGTTATGTTAGATGGGCATACATGGCAACAGTCCCTATATGATCGGGACAGTCCCGATTTCCAAGCAAATGTCTCACGTACCGATGCATAAGAAGAAAGTCCCGGTATTTACCCGTTGAATATATATATATATATATATATATATATATATATATATATATATATATATATATGAGTTAGTGAAAACCACACGCTGTGCTCTTAGCGCGGCTGACACATCTGCTGATCACTAACTTATACAACGGTAATAACGCTTCATTATGTCTGTTTTTACTGTAATGATGGTCGTGTTGAGTTGGGGGGGATACATCTATGATAATAGTGTTTTTTTGCGTATGACTCCCGAACCACGAAAACCCACGGACCCCCGGGAGACGAGCGTCCCGCTGAACAGTTTCCAAATTTTTGCAAGGGGTTATGTTATAGTAGTGTCGTTTGGCGTGCCATTGCATTGAATGACGCATACATTGTACCCGCAGTCTTTCTCTTGCCCAGGTACTCACGCCAGCCAAGATTTTATGTTTGGGTTCCATAAACTTTACAGTAAAATACAGGTATGCGCCAGTGTGTAATTGTATTTTTTTTAAATACATTTTATTCAAGTTTATTTGATTCATTTTGTTTATTTGTAATGTTTTGCCATACTGTGTTTTGTATGCGTTTCATTATTAAGTGCTGTTTTTATTTGAGCTGGGGAAGGGAAAAAAATGTACATGTTTCATTGTTGAGAGCAGCATTTATTTGAGGGCAGCGTCTATTACAAATCTGATATCTGAGTGCGGCGCTTATTCAAAGTAATACAGTATTTTCTGTTTTGGATAACCTTTTTGAATTTTCTATTTTTCTTACATCTTTTCCTCCCTAAGATGGCAAACCTATGCTGCGCCAAGGAGACACAGGGGACTGGATTGGAACGTTTCTGGGTCACAAGGGTGCTGTCTGGGGAGCCACCTTAAACAATGAGGCCACCAAGGCGGCCACTGCTGCTGCAGACTTTACTGCGTGAGTACTGACCACAATGCATAATAACATCAATTGGTAATTTTTAATAGTGGACTGTTTTATTAATAGACAAAACCTAAGTAGATTGGGGAGAGTATCTAGTCATACCTATAAAACAGAGTTATTTCTTTGTTCGAGAACAATTTGGTCAACTACAATGAGCTTTGTTGTGCTTTTGGTCTTGTATCACGATGCAAATGATTCATACCTCTATTACGATGCATCTTGTCAAGAAAGAATCATGATTCATCGATACTCTCAATGAATTGTGACACCCCTAGCATACAGTCTGAATGTTACGGTTAGAGTTTTCTGTGCACATGCAGTGGATGCAGGTCATGGTATTCTACTTCATGATACAGATTGCTTTCATTCTGTGTTAATAGCTACAGTGGGTATATGTGTTTTACTAACACAGACGTATGGTGGTTTTTGTTTTTTTGCAGCAAAGTGTGGGATGCAGTGACAGGGGATGAACTCCTCACTCTAGCCCATAAGCACATCGTCAAATCTGTAAACTTCACTCAGGTACTTGGGTCATTGTGCTGGATCGAAGACTCTCATTGCAATGCAGTTTGAGCCATTCCAGGTTTTACTATGAGTTTGAATGTCAATCAGTCAATCATTATTTTATATAGCCCCTTTCATAGTGGACCACCATCACAAAGCGCTTTACAAGATACAGTAAAAAAAAAAAAAAAAGCCAGTGTATGCAGTCATGTATGCCTAATTTTAAAGGGTAATCATACCAAACACATTCGCATTACGATCATTTGTAGAACATTTTCACAATTCTTGTTGTCCTACTGTTATCCTGGGTTGATTTTGAGTGAAGCTGGTTTATTCTGCCATCTTAAGTACACTGCTGCACAAACCCACTGTTAGTGCTAAAAAGACATGTCTAACCCAGTCATTTTGCCTTAATAAATGGATAATATGTAGTACCACTCTTGAGATTTCTCGTTAATACACTGTATATCGATTGTCTGTTTTGGGATACCAATACATTAGCTAATGCCCCAATCTTTGTCATTCTGCATTTATCACAGGGATGGAAATAAGACTCCAATTGCATTGCAGATTGATCCATTCCTGGTTTTACTAAGAGTTTAATATAACATACCTGGGCTTGTTACCTATACACTGGGGCTAATCAATCTCGTAGTAATAATGGGTGAAACTGCTGTGCAATATGAGTCTTGCTGCAATCCCTGCAGTTTTTCTTTTTTAAATTATGATTTAGCCCTTGCAACAGACTGATCTAAATTCATGAAGATTATTGATTACTTGAAACTTTTTTGTTTTAAATCTGCAGTAATTACTGATGTTTTGCAGCTAACATATTGTAACCCATATCTTTCTATTTGTAGGACAGCAATTACCTTTTAACTGGTGGACATGATAAAGTGTTGCGCATTTATGACTTAAATAAGCCGGAAGCAGGTGAGCCCTTTTACGCATGTACAGTAATACACGAAAAGGGAGGCTGTGATTTGTATTCAGGTTTATATTCTGTCATAATACAATACTATCTATAATATTATCTTTTATATAGCTCTCTTCATGCGGAGCATCCCAGGGCGCATTGCAATAAAAAATTCTATAAAATAAAAAGCCATTTGTCTTTGTGGGCCCGTTAAAATACATTTCATTCAGTGTTTATTTTATATTAGAAAATGTTATCCGTTCAGGGATACTGGTGTGGGGCAAAACAGGCAAACAAATCCCCCAGCCCCTTGTTCAGCATCTGCTCATCTGTGCCAGTGGTTGTCCTGCAGTCTTAACTGAATGTTTCTGTCATGCCTCTGTCTGTCTCTCCTCAGAACCTCAGGAGATCAGCGGTCATACCTCAGCCATTAAGAAAGCACTGTGGTGCAACAATGACAAGCAGATCCTCTCAGCCGCTGATGATAAAACAGTGCGGTAAGTGAAGATCCCTCCAGCTAAACGTCTCCAGCCGAAGGTGTCATTAGACACCGCATGTGGGTGTATTCAGGACAGGGATTATTAATGCCCCTGCTGTTCTTCATGTGCTTCAGGTTTACAGGCTTACACCACACCCTGCAGTTTTACAAGACATATTTACAAGAGCTGCACAAACGCTGCTAGTGTTTTATTAATTTTTTTCCCACAACATGCCTCTCATGTTAATCGGAGCACCAACATTGCAGGATAGAGCATGAACTGGATACACTGCAGCTTGTAACAGAAACGACCGTTCTCCTAGTTAACTGTCCCTTTGAGGGATGTGTTGCCAGCTGATTTGTGAATACAAATACCAAAACAACCAGGATTATATTTTAAAATATATTCTTGCGATACGGACAACACTGGTTACAGCGAATGTGAAGTAACATGTGTCTTGTAAACGCTACAAGCTGTTCTGTAACATTTAAATTAATTTTCTATTTGGGTGTCCATAGTTTAGAGATTAAACGTCAGCCTTAAAGTATTAGATATAAAGTTTTGGCTGAAACTTGCCGAAAATATGTAGGCCAAATATACAGCATGTGATTGACTTGGTGTGCAATGTAGACCAATATGTTAAGTACAATTCTAAACTACTCGGGATCGTTCAGCCAATCAGAGTGCACATTTGACCTTCTGTTTTCCATGACATATCACCAAGAAACCCTATTGATGACATCAGCCGTGTCTCCTTTTGTTTTTATCATATTGTATTCTCCATGTTGGCACGTCACCTGCTTGATAAAGTCATACCTGAGGTACCTCTCAGAATTCCATTCAACTGCAGAGTCCGTTCAAAACGGTGACATCACAACGGGCCGCACACCTCCGCCACCTTTTTCCCTCTTGTCAGTGAAATTAACAATGGACTGCATAAAGGCTGGCAATGATAAGAAAACAAATATAGCTGGATTTTTAACTTCTATTAATAATAGCAGTATGTAGTAGTTATAGGACTGCCAGTGTCTGTGTGGGTTATATCAGCACTCCTAGTGCTTAACTTTGTTCCCTTATATTACCCACATACACAGCTGTGTGCTGCCCTATAACCCTATAATAAATGCTGCACACATTGTCTTGCACACAAATAAATGTTGAAGCAGTGATTTCATTAAATAAGTGACTGAGTCCTTCTCATGATGGCTTTCCTGACTGGTTACAAACACTCCTGATCTGGTAATGTGTTTAACATGTTTAATAACAAGTTTAATAACAAGTGTAAATGGAAACTGCCCTCCTGGTTGTAATGGTCATTGTTGGGGGGGCTCCCTTTTTGCTCTGCAGTCTGTGGGATCGGAGCAGCATGGAGGTGGTAAAGACTCTGCCCTTCGACACCTCAGTCAGCAGCATGGAGTACATTCCGGATGGGGAGGTGCTCGTCCTCTCCTATGGGAAAACGGTGGCATTTTACAACGCGCTCAGGTACAATGAACACACTTTACCAAACTCTAAACGCATAACTGAGACGTTTCACTTAACCCTTTTGCCGTACGTTTATTAAGTACATGTCAGGCGCGTCGGGTCCAATTTATTTTCACACGCGCAGTTAATTTTAGACGTGCTGTTTAAAAGTATTTTTTTTTCAGTCAGACGGGTTGAAAAGGCCTAGCATATCAACTAAGCACTCACTAGGCATCTCCAGCCCCGCCCCACCCATCAGTTTTTGTAAATCTTTACTTCCATCCCTCTGGCTTCACAGACTATCATGATGATATCCTAGTTATTAAATTATTGTAGCTAATAAAATAGGTTAATAGATATGACCCTGCCATGCTCATCCATTCACTATACAGACCTAAAAAAGAAACACACATTTTACTGAAATGTATCTCCATTTTAAAACATGATATATTGTGCTACTGTGGGTAAAAGTAACATCTGTTTGCAAGTCATGCTTTTAGACTGTTTTGCATTTCCTGTGTCACCGGCGGGTGAAATTGTTCCCAGCCCTTCACTGGCTTCTTTCTTTTCAATAACCAATCAGCTGCTTCAACTGTATTGACTGACATGCTTTCAGCCAGTAATGTTTGTTGCCCCAGAAGACGCTGCTAAGGTGACATGACCCAGGAAGTGGAAGTGCAAGATGATAACCCAAGAACAAGACATAGAAATGGAGAGCTTCCTTTTAACCTAAAGTAGTAGCAGGGATCATGTTTTAAATTAAAAACATGTGTTCTATGATGTGCTTATTTTAAAAGGGCACATTTGATACCTTTGTAGCTAATGGAAGTGCAAAATGACTAAGATTTATTAAATGAATTCATTAGCTACACTTTCTTTTAAGGCCTTTCGAGGAGTGGTATTAAAGTTTTTTTTTTTTTTTTTTTTTAATCTCTTGCAGCCTGGAGTTGATCAAGACGGTTGACGTCCCGACTTCAGTACACTCTGCTTCCCTTCACCCTGAGAAGGATTTCTTTGTTGTTGGAGGAGACGATTTCAAGCTCTACAAATATGACTACAGCACTAAAGAGGAACTCGGTGAGCCGAGGGGTCTGTTCATTTGATGTTGAAGCTGGCAGATCGAAATCGGAGATGGAGATAAGACTAGCATGCTGAGCCTTTGCAGGCTTTTAAAATTCAAAGTAACCCAGTTATGAACATTTCCAATAGGGGTGTGCTGATACTTCTACTCGCAGTTGCCTTTGACAATGGATTTATTTAATACCTGCTGGTAAATACGACTTAGTCAATGATGAATATGAGTACAGCACACCCCTACTTATTAACAACATTGTTCTGCACAACTTATTGAGCCAGAGGATATATGGTGACGTCTGTCTAGTGTGAATTTACACTCTGGAAGCAAGTCCTGCTGGTCAAGCTGTTTCATATTGCTGCTTTACAGCCTTGGCGGGAGACGCGTGTACTGTGTTCCTTCGATTTGGGTACCTTTTGAATTAATGTTTTGTAACTGCATTTTTCTTTTGTGTTCTTGAAGAATCCTACAAGGGGCACTTCGGCCCAGTTCACTGTGTGCGGTTCAGCCCAGATGGAGAATTGTACGCCAGCGGATCTGAGGATGGAACACTGAGACTCTGGCAAACTGCAGTTGGCAAAACCTACGGCTTATGGAAATGTGTACTTCCTGGTGAGTCCCTGCCTCTCCCTTCTTGCTTGTAGGGGGTGTTAAAAAAGTACATCAAACCAGTCTAGCTTCAGAGCATCTCATGCTCAATACACTCTGAAAAGAACCGATTTTATTTTGTAATGCTTCTACTGATCTGAAACCCCCTGTGTTTTCAGTATGTATTTGTGAAACTTATCTTACACTTCAGTTTAACCCTAACCATTTTTAAGGCCTATATTTGACCTGCACGCCACCCTTCAAATCTGTGTTATAATAATAATAATGATGATCATGAACTGCCTGTGCTGTGTTTCCAGGAAAAAGGTAAGCTGTAAAGGTTACACAATCTCTGCACATCTTGTCTGTAACCAATACAATACCGGCACAAAAGGACATCTGATGTAACAGTACTATTGTTTTTTAATGCATTTTATTTGTCAGACCATTAGTAAATACTTGCTAGTCAGCTCCTCTTCTTGTCACTGTGACTCTGGTAAATATTTCCCCTTTGATTTGTCTTACAGAGGAGCTGGTTTCTGAGAACTCGGACACACTCTACAGCACTGCTCCCGAAATCAAGGCATGAGCACCAACACACCACACGCACAAGAGGGAAAAACGACAAGAGAACGGACTGCCCTGGTTCTTTTTGGATACGGAGACCAAAACTCAGATTGCATGGTTACGAAACTGAGGCTTGGCAGAGTAGAAACTCCTCCTCACCTCCTTGTCTTCAGGCACTTGTGGGAACTTTACTGGCTAACTAAATAACTGGGACGCTGAGAGTGTTTGTCTGAAACGATAAAAGAAAGAATAAGGCAAGTAGTAGACCTGTGTTCCCCTGCACAGCTGCCTGCTGCCTTCTCTGTTGGCAACACTGCACCTATCGGATGTATCGGTATTTCCAACGCTGTAGCCATGTTGACTGTTTTTTTTTTCTTTGTTTTAAAATCTAGAAAGTTGAATTTTTTTGCTGGTGCTTGCAAGTTTCTAAGAGGCAGGAGGATTTTGTTTTATTGAGATTTACTGGAAAACAACAGAATGAGAGAGAAGAGGCAGGTGTGTTTTTTTGTTTTTTTTGTTTTGTTTTTTGGTTCTTAGTTTTGTTTTACAAAGACTTCTGTAACGTCAGCAGTGATTTCTTTTGTCAGAGACAAAAAAATAATAAAAATGTTTAAATGTAATTTTTTATATTTTTCTGGTCTGTTGTGAAATGTCCTTTTTTTCTTTTTTCAAAATGCAAAAAAAAAAAAAAAAAAAAAAGGATGTTTTACGAAGGATTCGACAGCGATCTGAAGTACACAAAACATTTTTACGGCAGCTGTTGTAAATCAGGCCATTTAATCTCCAGTGGGGTGGTGGAGGAAATGCAACATTACCTTGAAGTCACATGTACTTTCAATAAATACTGTACATACTTTAATGCTAACTTACGGGGTATGCATAAACTGCAACCTTACATTTCAACTGTAATGTGTTTCTGGCAATTCCCAGGCAAGCTGTCCCGTCATTTCTTTAGCTACCGCATTCACAATTGACCACTGAGAAGCTGGGAACCAACGAAGAACAAGAAGCTTGATAGCATGCAAACTCAAGCTGTGCAGCAAAATTGCTATGCTTATTTGTTACACATTATATTTTTAAATATAATTCTCAATGTATAAAACAAGCTTTCGCAGCTTATCTGCAGTCCGGGTTACAGGCTTTTCTTTCACTGACACACCCCTTCGAATGTTATTTTAATATCCTGTAGTTTCTGTATCATCCATTGCAAATGAAGTACGTCTCCAAACCTGGTCCACCTCATCTGGAGTGACCCAGACAATTTTAGGACATATATGTGCCAGACTGCAGGGCATATCTGTACATCAGGGCTGGCCAATCCTGGTCCTGTAGGGCCGTTGCGCTCCAGGCTTAACAGGTAAAATGAGATTATGAACTACTTGAGGGTGTAGGTGGAGGTTTTATTGGTTAAGTTAAACAATTGAGAACAAGGCTGGAACAAAGACCAGGTGTGCAAGGACCATTTTTGGTCACCTCTGGTGTATCCTTGGCTGCCTGGCTGGCTTTGGTGGCTGTGATCCTTTGTTCCTGTTGAAACAATGAAGTGTGCTGTTCTTGGCCAACCAAGTCTCGATCAGATCTGATGTCTTGCCCAGTGAGAGAAAGTGACATGTAGCAGGGAGATGCAGCTTGTGTGCGTATATATATATATATATCACAGAATACATCTAAATCAATGAGAGATAAGACACTCGCGGTGCACAAGGTCGCCGGTTCAAGCCCAACCTCCACCCTGTTACCTTGACAAAGTACAGTTTGAGATACAGAATGATATGTTGTCAATTAGGTTGTATTACTGGTGTTATTCAGTGTGTGTGTGTGTGTGTATATATATATATATATATATATATATATATATATATATATATATATATATATATATATATATATATATATATAAACCCTCTATCTTATATCAACTTCCAACAGGATGGTGCTGCTTTCCTATATATCCGATTACATGTCAGTGCAATTTTCTTAACACATGGGAGAGAGACAGCATACAGCTCATTTAAACAACGTTTGTACTACACAGGCAACCACTTACATTTTCTACCCGGCTGTTCAACTTCAGATATCGATTCTAAAAACAGCTATTAAATATTTACCACACATGCGTCATTTCTAATAGTTCATTTATTTTTTGCGGGCGAAGCAGAAAGAACAATTCACATTGGCCACTGCGATTAAAAAAGTAGAACGGGATTGGTCAAAGTAAGGGGGTGGTGATGGCGACGGGGAGGGAAATGACGAAAGAACCAGGAAGTACGGCGGCTGTGCTGTCAAACTGAACTTTACTACTGCAGTTACATAGTTTCAGTGGTGGCGATTGTGAGCTAAACGTTCACTTTTCTCGTGTCTGTTTGTAAAACTGTTAACGTGTCCACGTCATGTCTGCAAGAAACCCGGGAATGGAACTCGGTAAGGGCCTAACAGGTTAACAATAGTGATTGGTTTTGTTTAGGTTTTGAAAATTGACCCTGACACATGCTGGGTTGCACTGTGCAGTTGAGTTGTCATGCCGGACTGAGTCGATATGTAACGATCAAACATTACAGATGTGGAGAGGTCTGCTGCAGAAGTCATTAACTTTTGGACCGAGTTGCATTAAGGTCGGGTGGTGTGGTATCGATCATTTCTATATTAAGTAAATCATTTTTGTTACAATGATTTGTATTTATTGTATGCACTTCTGAGTGACCATGCTGCACTATGTATGGGAATGAAAAGACATTGCACATCAGAATTCTCGATTCCAACTCACATACAGACATGATTAAAAAAAAAATGTACAGAATATCTTCACCAAAACTTAAGCTACTGCGAGACCAGCTGGCGATAATTTGCCAGCAAGAATGCATTTAATTTTATAACGTACATTACATAAAACACTCAAAGTGTAAGTAGTACATTTTTTTGGTAGCAGTCAGACTTTTGAGTTATTTATTAAGTCCTACACAAAACAAGACGGAACCGTCTACAAACAGATGCGAGGATCGTTAGAGAATGCAATAATTAGGAAGGTTTTAAATTAGGACTGTTTCATTTGACACAGGGTTTTTTTTTTTTTAATATTTAGATCGTTTTGTATTGGCTGTAACACATTACCATTTTCATACTTTTAAATCATTTACCCGTTTTCAACGTAATGCTTTTAACACAGAAGTGTGCTGCAAAAACGTCTGAGATAATGACCCACGCATGATCAGGATATATAGACCATGGGATTCACTTTAGGACACTCAGAGCAAGACTCGGTACTGAACTGGACAACTTTACACATTAATTACCTAATTATTTTTCTTTGAAAAAATAAGAATACAAGATGTATTTATGTAATTTGATACATTAACATTTAAACTTCACTTTTTCGGTTAACAAAGTAAGAGTACGTTATCATAACAGTATAGTTAAAGAGAAAATTAAAATTACAGTTGGATGATACCAGTTAAAAATGTTCGAAAAAATTAGAAAGTAGTCTGTCCTCAAATGAGGACAATGGCACTTAATGGGTTAACAAGATTATTGGTGCTTCCTGTCTAAAAAAAAATGTCATTTTGAAATATCTTAACTTTAAGGATTATTTATTATTATTATTATTATTATTATTATTATTATTATTATTATTATTATTATCAGAGCACATTTAAGGCAGTTTAAACTATAAAAACTACACATTATAAAAAATACTGCTACAGGAAGGAATGTTTTTCAGAATTGATCTGTGTTTATTTTAGTGGATCCATGTAATAGCTGTATTTACCTTGATTGTGATGTGATAATTTATTTGTTTGGCAGTACTATATGTTTCAAATTCTAGTGAGATTTTAGAGAGTATGAAGTTTGTTTTAAAATCTGTATGTTTTTGAGGGGTTATAATATCACAACAAAGCACAGTCACTGTCAGCCTACTTGGGGCAGAGTGGATTTCAGAATTGGGTTCACGCTATCAAGCTGTGAAGATTGGGTAGTTTGACAGCTGGTATTGTACAGGACACATCGGTACTGTCAGCGAGTATGGTATCATAGTATTGTGTTGTCAGCTAATTCAGAAGTCATTCCATGTCACAAACTTACCAATACCTGACTTTCCCTCAAAGGCCCCGTTACAGCCCCAAGAAGTCCAGGAAAAAGGAATCAATGTCTGTTCTCAGAAACCATTAGGGAGTATGAACGTGGCTACATACAATTGTTGATAACCAATGTCTTTAAATTTGAATGAACAATGTGTTGCAGGTATGGGAATACGTTTTCACCCATTCCAGGTTTTACTACGAGCTTGATTCGCTGCAGTGTGTAGGTAACAAGCTCAGATGTGTCCTATTAAACTCTTGTAAAACCAGGAATGGATCAAACCGCTATGCATTGGGAGTCTTGTTCCCACCCCTGTGTTGGGTGGTATTCATGGCTAGCTTCAGTCAGGATGTATGTGTGTTGAATTCAGAAGTGTTTGGTGATGCTGTGCTTCATTCCAGACCTGGCCTGGGTCTCCAGAGTGCGAGTGAATCAGCCGGCCGTGCTGAGACGAGCCCAGCAGGTGCAGACGCGGAGGGCCGTGAAGAAAGAGTGGCAGGTAAGGCTGCAGGGAGGGGTATTGATCTCACTTAGGAAACACAGCACAGTGTAAAACAGCACAGTGCACACACCACAGAGCATGGGGAAGCACAGAGAAGTATGGTGTAGCTCATTAAAAAAACAGGGTAAGCATTGTAAAGCAAAGAGAAGTATGGGAAAGTAAAATAAAAACATTTCAAACATGGGTAAATCATTGTGAATGCATCATATAACCATGAAAAGAGCAAGGGGAATGTATAATGATGTGGTAAACTTTTATAAGGGAAGGTAGCAGGGTTATAGTGAAAATGGTCCTCAGTTGTGCCAGCAATGTGGCAGCATTGAGAAGGGAGTTAAAGACATTGCAGTCTGCTTACTCGGTGCTCACACTCTGCTTTTGTGCAGATCTGAAACATCGCTATTTTAATGTTGTTTCATTTTGCAATATGTTGCTCGTTTTATGTCCTGATGAAAATAATCATACCCTCAGACTTATGAGAAATACACACGTGCCTTTGGACCAAACACTTTGAGGGCAACTGCTATAGTCACTCAAGAAGGGCTGCTGTGGAAACGCATTCCCCTCCCCACAGCAATGGAAATTTACACATCATAATGAAGAGGAGACAGAAATTATGGCTGCACTCACTCGCTTTTAGGAGTCTTTTCAGGAGCAGATGTGGATGAAAAAGTATTTTTTTTGCTGGAGTAGTTTGTAAACCTGGCAAATAATTATCTTTGTAGAACATGATAGAGAACACTCCCATAATAGGATGTTGAACAGGTGACAAATTAAGTGATAAATATAACCTTGGATCACAGAATTATTTCAACATATAGTATATTGATCTGTCAAATACAGGGATGGAAATAAGACTCCCATTGCATAGCAGTTTGATCCATTCCTGGTTTCACTATGAGTTTAATCATACACTTATTACCTATACACTAGCTGATCAAGCTTGTATTAAAACCTGGAATGTGTATAACTGCTATGCAATAGGAGTCTTATTTCCACCCTGGATATGCCCAGGTAGTGTCTATGGAGAAGTTTTGTCTGCAGGTGTGTCTGCACTGATGTGTATTGTCACCCTGCTCTGTCTGTCCCAGGCTGCATGGCTGCTGAAGGCAGTGACCTGTATAGACCTGACCACCCTCTCTGGGGACGACACGCCTTCCAATGTGCGGCGGCTGTGTTTCAAAGCAAAGCACCCCATCCGGGATGACCTCATGGAGAGCATGGGCATGCAGGACAAAGGTAACGCTCGTCCTGGGGGCCACCATGGGGCTCTGTCTTCATCAGGACAGTTCAGGCTTTTCAATTGCCATTGCAGTGCACTCTGGTACACTTGACCTGTCTTAGGTACTTTTGTAGAGGCTTGTAACTTTCACCTTTTTAAGAGAAGCAGGACTACACTTACCAGAATGCATTGGGATGGGAGTTAAAAAGCCTGACCCGGTGAACATGGAGTCATATGGTCACCCTAGCTCATTCATAAGTTAAAAACACAATTCTATGTTAAACCCTTAAGAAACAAAGTCACTTTGGCTAGTGCCTTCTTCAGTGTTCTGATTAAGAACTACATGTGGTGGTTAGTTTTTATGTGGTCGTGCAGAATTGTGCATTCTAGGTAATCAGAAGAGATTCTGCCCTCATTAAATGCACTGAGTCACTTTATATAATAAATTGGAACATGCCTTGGCTTTAACCCATTTAATAAAGCCTAGTGAAAGCATGGAAAAGCATAGGAAAGCATTGTAAAGCACAGAGAGGCATGGTAAAGTATATTAAAGAACAATGCAAGCCATGGTGAGCTATAGTAAATGCATAGTATAGCCATGGAAAAAAAAGCATGGGAAAACTGCAAAATTGCTGTGCAAAATCCCTGTGGTAAACTTTTCTAAGGGAATCACTGCAAGTTCTCTGTGTTTTGCAGGTATAACCTCGGCAGCTGTCTGTGTGTACCCATCACGAGTGTGTGATGCTGTCAAAGCCTTGAAGGCTGCCAAGTGTAACATTCCTGTTGCCTCAGGTGAGGTTGAACAGTCAAAACATTCCCCTGCTTCATGCATCAACCAAACAGGACATTTCACCCTGTTTTAAACCAGTATTTTGTATTTGTTTGTCTAGACATTTTTAAAACTAGATGAATAGGAGTCAAACATGAAATCATGTTACACTGCAAAACAAATTATTATTATTATTTTTATTATTGTTGTTGTTGTTATTGTTGTTATTGTTAAACATCGTTGGGTTTGGCAGGGTGGAAGCCCAGTCTGTGTAATGTGTGGGGAATATTGGGTTGGCACGGAGAAATTCCTCCCTGCCAGAACACATGGGAATGTGGCTGGGGCCATAATGAAATAATTGATGATTAATTAGGCTCCAGTCACAGTTGTAAAACAAAGTGAAAAAACTTGTCTTGTTTGTTTTGTGTTGGTGTGTAGGTGAGTGGGACCATTGGAGATATACTGTGTTGGGAGTTTATGGTGAAGGAATGTCCAGTCATTTTTGTTGTTTTGTTTTAACCGTTTTATTTTATATTTGTAACCCTGCATGTCCTATACTAAACAACCATAATGCTATCCACCAGTTAACGACCCTGCCTGGTACCTTTATACAGAATGGAGCGCGGCTCCTTGTCTTTAAGGTCGCTGATATTCACGCTTGTGTTAACGTTGACCCTGCTGACTGCTTGTGGATTCTGAACTGTGTTTAGTGGCAACCGGGTTCCCAGCAGGACAGACTCCACTGAAGACCCGCTTGGAGGAGGTGCGGCTGGCGGTGGAGGATGGAGCCTCTGAGATCGACATTGTCATCAACCGGACCCTGGCTCTCACAGCACAGTGGGAAGGTAAGTAGGAGAGTCTCAGTGCTTTCATCCCTGTGTGCATGCAGGCAGGAGCGCCACCAGACACTGTCTCAGTGCACACAGTCACACTGAGTGGGTCTTATTCAGAGATGGAAGTAAGACTCCCATTGCAAAGCAGCTGTAAATTCTGTCCCCTCTGAGATTTTATCATGTGCTAAGTCACAGTTGCTGCAGTTGCAGAGGGGGGCAGAAATTGCAGTTGCACACAGCAGGGATGGAACTAAGACTCCTGTTGCATAGCGGTTTGATCCATTCCTGGTTTTACTATGAGTTTAATAAGACACACAGGAGCTTGTTACCTACACACTGTGGCTATTCAAGCACGTAGTAAAATCTGGAATGGGTGAGACTGCGATGCAATAGGAATCTTATTTCCACCCTGGATTGTCATGATGTGTAAGAGCTAGCTCTCTTGTTGCTGCTGTGCTGGATGTCATGTGTGTGTGGTTGCTCTGTGCTCAGCTCTCTACGATGAGATCCGGCAGTTCCGGGAGGCCTGCGGAGAAGCTCACATGAAGACGATCCTGGCGGTGGGTGAGCTGGGATCCTTCAGCAACATCTACAAAGCCAGCCTGGTGGCCATGATGGCAGGTAACCCCCTTCACCCCTCCTGCACCCACTCGCCACACACTGAACCCCATGCATTAGAACCACAGATACCTCCTTTACATGCAGCCGGAGCAGGGCGGAGTCTAGGGTGTGAACCAGAGACCCTTCAATCGAGCGTCTCTACATTCACTCATCTCATCTCACTGACATGCGACAGAATCCGGAACAGCATCGCACAACACTGCCCGTTATACATTCTTGTCCGATTCAGGCTAGCGGTTTGCTGTGTATCGATTCTTAACATGATGCATCGTAGTGTAATAGAGGTTTGTATTGTTTGTATTGTGATTACAAGACCTAAAACATAGCATAGCTCATTGTAATTCACCAGGTTCTTGAATAAAGAATAGGTGTGTTTTATAGTTGGATTCCATTTAATAAAGGATCATTTGTTAATATTATCAGGTCCATGACATGTATCGTGATTCATATTACATTGTTACCTGCATATTTGATATGCATCGTATCATGACATTAGTCTATCATTACACCCCCTAATTCAAGCTACCCATTTGAGGAATCGATTCCCAAAATGTTTTATATTTCCTGCATGTAAACCAGGACAGAACTGGAATCAGATTCTAGTGCACACAGGTTTAAAAGCATGGAGTCCTCTTGAATGTGAGTTTGTCATATAATCTGCTGGTACCAGATTCAAATCAATTCTAGAAGAGTTGATTCCTTGCTCTTGTAAACGCAGGAAGAAGGGTTGTAAACTGAGTTAGGGAACAGGAATACAAAATTGAATTTGAAGCCAGTCTTTAACCCTAGATCTGAATTGCAGCTGTTCTGATAAACTCTGCAGTCTGTAAGCTATGCTGTTGTGACACTGTTGGCCTATAAAAGGAACGGCCACAGTTTTTGATAAAAGAAGACGCTTGCAATTCCCTTTAGCCTCCACAGCATGGTGCTGTTGCCTCACTCTTCCTGTCTGTCTTCTCCTCCCCCTCCCTCTCCCCCTCATCCTTGATGAGAAATCCAAGCCGTGACTGTGTGCTTAACTAATAATCACGTCTCAAACCGATTACACTTCCAAATTGTCCCGGGGTCTGATTAAGATCATTATTAAAATGCATCGCTTTTGTCGTGCCGCTCCTTTCTTAATCTCCTCTTGTTTCTATGAATTCCGGATGAGATTTCTGAAATTGAATAATAATTTGATCCATTAATCTCCGAAGCTGGCAGTTTTTATTTGGCCCTCCCAGCGCTCTCCCCGGCTGGCAAAATGAATGGAGCTTCATTAGCAGAGCCTGCGTTTAATAACCATTATCCATTATCCTGTAATTAAGACGCCCCGTAACGAATCAGCAGGACAATGGAAGTAAAAGAAAAGGAACCCTGTAGAACATTGCTTTAATGAACTGGAAACGGTTCATCTTGTTCTGTTCAGTAATGAGGTGCCGAGCAGCTATTAAACTTGCTGCCTGAACAGAGAGAGACTGATTTTTATACGTCTCCAGTTTGTGGTAAATCTATTAAAGGCACAATTCCATCTTCTATTTTTATCAGAAAGCTGATTAACCTTCATTTCATTTGACTTCTTGGTTTGAAATGAACTACATTGGTGATTAACAGCAATGTGACTGCTGTTAACTAATTGACCCACATACGCTTTCTGGTGAATGCAGTTGATTACCGGTGTAAACTAACATCATTTCCCCCCAATATTTGTTCCCTCAGGGACATGTATAATGCTATTAAATGTGAGCAATGTTATCATGTATTATTGTAGGTGAGACTGGACCTGTCAGAGGGGACTTTATGGGTTACGGTTAGGGTTTGGTGGTCTTAAAATAAGGTTTTAGTTGAAAATGCATGGGTATAGACTTGTTTTTTGTATCGTATCTTTACATATAAAGGGGTACAAATATTTGAAAGGTGAACCAATATTCTCAAATATTGGTCCCTAGGGGGAACGAATATTCTCTGACAACTGCTGTAGATGGTCTACTTGTGTAGAGAACAGCTATCCTGTATGTGAAATACACATGATAGAATATGATACTGCCACCAAACGTGAGAAATAACAACAACAAAAAATATCAATATATAATTTTTTTTTTTTGGGCAGTTGATTTATGAGTCTTGTTTTGATCATCCAGGTTCGGACTTCATTAAGACGTCGACTGGGAAGGAAGGGGTTAATGCTACATTCCCGGTTGCCATAGTGATGGTACGAGCCATTCGAGAGTACTTCTGGAAGACCGGCGTCAAGGTAGGTGGGGTACAAGCCTTTCTCTTTTTCTGTTCCACACCCCCTGTCTCTAACCTCCTGTCTTTCTCCCTTTCCCTCTCTCTCCCACTCTTTCAGATGGGGTTCAAGCCTCCCTCCCTCTCTCACCCTTCCCCTGTCTCCCACCCCCTCTGTTCTCTCTCTTGGATGGGGTTTAGGCCGGCGGTGGGTATCCGCAGTGTGAAGGACTCTGGTTGGCCTGTCCCACTCTGTCTCTCTCCCTCTCTCAAACCCCCTCTTTGCTCTCTCTCTCTCGAGTGGGGTTCATGCCAGCAGGGGGTATCCGCAGTGTGAAGGACTCTCTGGCCTGGCTGTCCCTCTCTCCCTCTCTCACCCCCTCTCTGCCTCTCTCTCAGGTAGGGTTCAAGCCAGCGGGGGGTATCTGCAGTGTGAAGGACTCTCTGGCCTGGCCTGGCTGTCCCTCTCCCTCTTTCTCTCCCTCTTTCACCCCCTCTCTCCCTCTCTCTCAGGTAGGGTTCAAGCCAGTGGGGGGTATCCGCAGTGTGAAGGACTCTCTGGCCTGGCTGTCCCCCTCTCTCCCTCTTTCACCCCCTCTCTCCCTCTCTCACCCCCTCTCTGCCTCTCTCTCAGGTGGGGTTCATGCCAGCGGGGGGTATCCGCAGTGTGAAGGACTCTCTGGCCTGGCTGTCCCCCTCTCTCCCTCTTTCACCCCCTCTCTCCCTCTCTCACCCTCTCTCTGCCTCTCTCTCAGGTGGGGTTCATGCCAGCGGGGGGTATCCGCAGTGTGAAGGACTCTCTGGCCTGGCTGTCCCTCTTCTCTCCCTCTCTCACCCCCTCTCTGCCTCTCTCTCAGGTGGGGTTCAAGCCAGCCGGCGGTATCAGCAGTGCGAAGGACTCTTTGCTCTGGCTGTCCCTGATCAAGGAGGAGCTGGGGGAGGAGTGGCTGAGCCCTGCGCTGTTCCGCCTGGGAGCCAGCAGCCTCCTGAGTGACATTGAGAGGCAGGTCAGTCTGGAGCCAGCCTTACACTCACTCACACACACACACACACTCACACTCGCACTTTTTGTTTCTTCTTCACACCCGTTCATCTAGAAAGCTCTTTCTTTTTCTGCCAGCTTGGTAGAATATTTGTCTCTAATTTAATTGATACTGGAAACCAAGCAGGTCAGCGGCCAGGGGTGTCTAAACCTCTAGACTTCAATATTGAACACGTTTAAAACTTTTAAACTGCGTACTGGGAGTATTTGTAAGCAATCAGAAATCATAAGAAGCCTTCCAGCACTTATTATAAATAAGGCTCTGTGTAAATCGTGATTTCACAGGCTGCGCGGAAATCTTGAAATTAGCTCAACACCGAAAAATTTTACAATATTTTTAAGAAATAAAAATAATTTACTTCATAATTATTTGTATTTCATACAAAAAAAATCATATTAATGAAACTGTACAGCTCTGCTGTGTGCCTGCGTGTACTGTGCAGTGATTATGTCATGTGACTATATGCAGTCTAGGCTGGAAATTAAAATACTACACACTGTAAACAAGAAAATGGATGTCTCTAAAAAGGCTAAAAATGTGTCTGCAGCAGATCACATAAAGTGTCCAGCAGGAGTTTTACACAACGATGGAGGTAGGCTCTTCTGTACGTCCTGCAACGTTACTGTAGATCACTACCGAGAATCGGCTCTTGACAGGCATTTAGATTCAAGTATTCACTGAAAGAGAAAGGTGGAAATCCAGAGCAATACCGCGACTGCTTTACTTGCAAAGAAACAACAAATGGTGACTTCCATGTTCCAAAAGTCCACTGAAAACCGTGAAGCATGAAACACATTACATTTTAACCTGACAGAGGCGTCTGTTTGCGCAAATATCCCTCTTGAAAGACTGTGACAACCAAAAGTTACGTAGATTCTTCAGACAAAGTGTAGCAAATGGTGGAGTGATTCCTTCATCAGCCCAGCTGAGACGTGAATACTTACCTAAAGTTGCCGAGTATCACAAGCAGAAGATTATGGAATTGGTAAAACAGTCTGATTGCTTGTCAGTGGTCACACTGACAAATCGACTGATGCCCAAGATCAGTATGGGTTACATATTTGTTTTGCAAGACCTAAGTGGTGAACATGCATCTGACGTACTAGAACTGAAAGCTGTCCTTGCAGATACACTTTACCTACAGGCTGTTAATTACAACACTGTTTCACAAGCTATTGTAAAGTGCTTGAATAACTTTGATGTTGATGACGATGATGTCAGTGCTTTTATCTCTATGTTTGATGTTTAAAAAATAATAATAATCTGTACACATAATTTTATAAAATAGTTCCGTGCACGTTCCGTGAAATACGATACTTTACCCGTGACACTGCCATGGATTTTAAAAAAAATGTCTGCGATTTTCACAGCGCCTTAATTTTAAACTACTATCTCTTTGTTTGTTTGTAAGGTTGTATGCATGCAGTATTGAATTGCATATTCCCTTGAGTAAAACTTCTAAAAATCAAATTAACAAATTGTGACCCCCGAAGGGGATATAGAAGAGAAGTCTTGCAGTATTGTTGGACAGCAGCAAAGTGCTTTCCTGTTCCCCTCTCTGCAGATCTTTCATTATGTGACTGGAAGATATGCAGCATACCACGATCTTCCAATGGCATAGCTGAGGAGCCAGGCCCCCCATGCACCTGCCCTTCCACACACAGCTTCAGTGCTTCTGGAAACGCAAGATGCTGTGTTACACTTGCAAGTGTAATTAACGACTGGGGAGCCGAATGGATTACACTGTTTAAAACGTTGTCAGGTTCAGTGTTCAATGTTATAACTGATTTGCCCATAACATATTAATAAATGTCCCCTGTGGATCACTGGCAATGGTCAAGCATTCTCCTCTGATAGAAATCAAACTAGCCACAGGTTAAAAAATAATACATTCATGGCAAAGTGAGTATCCCCTTAAAAGTTTGCCACTGTATTTTTGCAGTTTAACCCCATGCTTTTGCATGGACATACTATGGATTTATCATAGTTTGCCATGTTTATTATACCTGCCTGCTTTACAATGCTAACCTATGCTTTTACTGTGCTTTCACTGTGCTTTATTACACTACGCTATGCTTTCACTATGCTTTTCACTATGCTTTTATAGGCTGCATCCAAAACGAATGATTACATTTATTTTCTGTGAAGAAATATTGATTTAGAATGTATCAAATGACATAAATACAGCTTGCGTTGTTATTTTCAAAGAAAAAATTATTTAGCGCTTAATGTGAACGTTGCTGCTTGCGTACTTGCTTCTGTCACCCAGATCGACCCTGCTTCTTCAAAAAGCAGTGTGAAATGGTGTAGCCATCTTGCACGCCACTGGTAGAGCATGCCAGTGTGAAAGAGGCTTTAATTGTTTATCTCTGGTTTGGTAGCTGTACTGGGTGTTTCTCCTTTCTCAAAAAATGATGCGAAGGACGACTTGTAGTAAATAGGTTTAGCACTGAATCTCAATCATTCCCTCTTCAAGTGAATGTGAATTATTTTCAATAAGCAAGCTGACAATGTTATCAGTTTTGTGAGAATGAAGAATGAGAGGGGAGTATTTTAGAATGTTGGAGCTGTTTTTTCAGAGCGTTTACTCCAGTCTTTAACAAACTGCTGTATTTTGGAAAGAGGTTATACACCAATGTGTTTTGTTCATTAAAGATGACCTTTGATATCCCAGATTAGGTAAAATAAAAAATAATAAAAAAAAAGTTATATTTTTTAACCAAAGAACTGAGCGGCTGTTCAAAAGGTTTCTTCTTAAAATAAATTTGAGAGCAACTCAAGTATCACGAGGAGGATGACCAGATCAGTACATTTTAAACTCTGTTCAGTGCAAAAAAAAAAAAAGATAGTTAGCATCATGTTTATTGGTGGGACTCATGTCTCTTGTACCTTTTTTAAAGGGTTAAAAAAGGAAGTTTTCTCTCAATTGCAGTATCAAGGGGCAGTCCAAGTCTGCAGATAAACAGACTGCGGAAGTGACCTGAAATATAGAACTTAGGTGTTCGGTTCTAGTTTTGTTAAATTAGCAGGTTTTGTCTCCTTCAAAAAGTAGGAGTTCATTAAAGACTGGAGTTAAGGCTTTGAAAACGTGGCCCAATACGAAATCTCCTGTGATGCGATGCAATGTTTTTGTTTGACAGTTTCTCAAGATTTTACAGACACAAATTATTTCCCTATTAAATTGGACGTACTTAACACATTCATTGTTTGATATGATTATGTTTACTTGATTTACATTTAATAAGCCATTATTAATACAAATACTAAACACATAAGATGCTCCTCAGAACCCTCTGCAGATATCTAAAATCTCTGCAGTTTTTTTTACAGATTCGGACTGCCTCTAATGATATCTCTCCAGAACGATTTAAACACCTCACAGGCCTTGTGGCGATGCAAGGTGGCCCTAACAACACTTTAAATTGATTTATTCACAAGTTTTGCAGTATGTAAAATAGTAAAACCTCTCAATAAACAAAATGCACCCTTTCTCTGGATACGTTGCACTGCCTTCGCTGGAGAACCTTGTCTTTGCGTTGTAAGAGAAGACGCTTTAATCCCTTAAGAAGCCTTAAATATTAATCGCTGACTGTTAATTACTGAACGTCACTTGAGTTTATTAAGGTCTGGATTATCTGTCTGCCACTGCTGTGTTATTAATTACACTCCTGCAGTCTTAGATTAGACCACACGAAAGAGCTGTGGAAATTCTATAGAGCAGGTTTGATATTCATAATGTTTTTGATCTCTCTGGTCATTATCGATGGAGAATCCCTGCTGTTAATGAGCTGAAATACTTCTTTCAACCTTTGAAACTTGGATTTAACAGTGTTTCTGCGGGGGAAACTTGGAGTTGACATACTGGCCAACTGGAGGACAAAGGCAGGCCTGCAGGTGTCTGCCCGATCTCACTAGGTGCCTGGCCGGTAGGGTCCACTGTAGCGCGACGAGGAGAAACAGTGCCTGACAGTTTTGCCTCCCAAACCCACAGAAGTGCCAGAGCCATTGCGTCACTCCTTCCAGAATCCCCGGCAAAGACCAGCCGCTTCACACAGCCAGGAACCTGCGCTCCCCTGATGGTACGACTCTCCCTGCACACCACGCTCGCGGCTGGGCCTTTACCAGGGGAGACTTCTGGGACGCCAAGCATCACATAGTACAGTTCTGTGAAGGACTGAGGGAAAGGCTGTGTGTTTTTCAAACCCTGTCTCACCAGCTGCCTTGAATTATTGTGTTGACAGATAAATATGCTTATTATATTTATAGTCCAGTAGAGCTACTTTATGTCTTTCTGGTGGGGCGTCTTTAATAGAAAAGTCATCAGGAAAGGAAAGGATCTTGGATTAATTGGGGGTTAAGTGAGTTTAAATGATGTGATTCAATGGCTCATAAATGTAGCCTTCATTTAGCTACTCTGTTTGACTTTTTAATTAAATATCGAATGCATTGCCCTTGACACTTCAGATTCGTGAAAAAATGAATGGATTCCTTACATACTTGTACTGTCAGTATACTGACGGAAACAAATAGGTATGTTGTTTGTGTATATTTCAAATAGGGTTTAATGCCCCTTATAAAAGTTTAATAAACCATGGTAAAGCATAGGGAAGCATTGTACAGCACAGAGGTTAACCATGGTATAACCATATACCAACCAAGTATTGCAGCTTTAATGTGGTATACTTTTAAAGGGATTCAACAGTATGATACCAGTACAGGTTAAAGTACTTCCACTACGCAGAAATGCTGGTTGATCTTTCCTGCGTTACACGCGTCTATAGCTGAGAACTAGACAACGAACACAGAATTTGAATTATTGCAATCAGAACCACTAAGTGCAAACCAAGATTTTAAATGCATTTCTCACCGCTGAGTTGCAGTATGCCTGGTCCCTCTTTTCTTGTGTTGAGCTTTTTTTTAAAAATGTTATTTGTTTTTTGTACTTCAGTTGAGCGTGCAAGTACAATGCTATAGATAGATAGATATCTATAGATATACAACAAATTGCTTCCTGTGCAGTACACCACGTGGTTTGATTCCAGCAAGACCAGCACAGGATCTACAGCACAGGAAGTGATTCCATACCAGGAAGTAAGAAAATGTACCTTGATGGCCATTAGCGAAATTAAGTTGCTGCAAAAAAAATACAGTATGTGCATATTCCAAACTGAAGTGTAAAACACAAGCAAGGAACCAGAAGATCTTCAACAGAAGACAGTATTGCAGCTAATCTTAGCCTTGCACACTGCTCTTCTCTGTGGCATGCCTCGTTTCCACTGCCTGGCAATGAGCTTCTTCCCTCAGTGACTGACCTTGCTTTGCAGCCAGTAAGATGCTTCGACCTCAACGACACTGCTGGGCTGAAATGAACTAGGAAGTGCGAGTGTAAGAGACTTCCTGGAGGACAAGGCAAGCAAACTGAAGACATCCTTCTATCTCGTGAAGTACCAGACATGCTCTAAATTGACAATACATGTTTGCCATACCTGTATAGTACTGCACAGAAGGTAACATGTTGTTTGCTACAAACACTTTCACGAGTAACACCCTTTTAAAGTGTTGGGACCGGATGAATGCGCTTCACCTGAGGTGAAGTGAAAATAAAAGCTCAGAAAGCAAAAAGAAACATCAAAACAGTAGGGCACCTGTGAGAGCTGTGTCCGTCCCCGTGTCACAGCCCTGCTCAGCCCCTGTATAACTCAGTGAGAGCTGTGTCCCTCCCCGTGTCACAGCCCTGCTCAGCCCGAGTAACTCTGTGAGAGCCCTGTCCTTCCCCATGTCACAGCCCTGCTCAGCCCCTGAGTAACTCTGTGAGAGCCCTGTCCCTCCCCATGTCACAGCCCTGCTCAGCCCCTGAGTAACTCTGTGAGAGCCCTGTCCCTCCCCATGTCACAGCCCTGCTCAGCCCCTGAGTAACTCTGTGAGAGCCCTGTCCCTCCCCATGTCACAGCCCAGCTCAGCCCCTGAGTAACTCAGAGAGAGCCCTGTCCTTCCCATGTCACAGCCCTGCTCAGCCCCTGTGTAACTGTGAGAGCTGTGTCCGTCCTCGTGTCACAGCCCTGCTCAGCCCCTGAGTAACTCTGTGAGAGCCCTGTCCTTCCCCATGTCACAGCCCTGCTCAGCCCCTGAGTAACTCTGTGAGAGCCCTGTCCTTCCCCATGTCACAGCCCTGCTCAGCCCCTGAGTAACTCTGAGAGAGCCCTATCCCTCCCCATGTCACAGCCCTGCTCAGCCCCTGAGTAACTCTGAGAGAGCCCTAACCCTCCCCATGTCACAGCCCTGCTCAGCCCCTGAGTAACTCTGAGAGAGCCCTATCCCTCCCCATGTCACAGCCCTGCTCAGCCCCTGAGTAACTCTCTGATGTCGCGCTGGTAATTGCTCTGGCAATGAGAACCAGCATGAGTTCTTCCATGAGATGATTGCCAATTAAATAAGCATTAGGAAGGCATTAATGAACGGGGGACAAACAACACCATTCTCGAAGCAGTCCCGGGAGAAGACAGGCAGGTTTTGTTTGACGTTAAAGACAGAATGCTTAAACTCTTAACACACTAAGCACCAAATACATTTTTGTTTGAAAAATCAGAACACAAGCTGTATTTATGTAATCTGATACATTACATTTAGACTTTTGCGGGTTAACAAAATCAGGAAGTTATTATAACAGTATAGTTAAAGAGGACCTTAAAATGACAGGTAGGCGATGTCAATTAAAAATGCTCCAAAAAATTACAAAGTAGCCTGCCCTCAATCGAAGACACTGGCACTTAATGGGTTAAGAGAAAATAGTTAAGGCTTTAAAGAGGGGTTGCAATCAAAACATGCAATGGATCTTACCTGTTACTCACTTCTGTTCGCTTTACAGGGCTCCACTTTCAAAAGAACGCAAGTTACAACAAACCTGGATTTTCATTTAAAAATGATATCTGGTATGTATGCGATTTTAGAGAAATTTCCCAGTTACCTTGGCATGGTATTATTGGTGAAATGAACTAAGAAACATCAATGACTTTTTAAAGGAAGGCTAGCAAACAGATAGTGTAGCAGATGATTTATAAAGAAAGGACTTCTTTGGTATTACATGTGTTTCTTTCAAAACTGCACATCTGAGATGTTTATAGCGAATGGAAGTGCATGATGGGTAAGGTGTAGGTAACTTGCTAGATGCACCCAATTTAAACTGACTTGTCCTAGTTACAGTCCCAGAAATTAACACCAGGGGGCAGTATGGGGCCGAGGAGCTGGGATAGCTCCACAGAGGGGAATAGGGGATACTTTTATTTTTGTTTTTATTTCTTTAGGAGTTAAAGCTCGCCAAGATCAAGTCCTTTCTGTTGTAGCAACTCGATTACAGGAGCATGCCAGAGACATCAGGGTGAACACTTGGTTCTAACAATGTGTATAACTCAGTACAAGCAGAACAATAACACCAGTCAAGGGCAGCTGGCAGCAGAGTCTGAAAGAGCGAGAAGCTTTGTCTTCAGTCTGGGTTCATGATTCTGATTGGCATCAAATAATAATATAATAAAGACCCAAATAAAGCAAGTTTCATCACAATGGGACAAGTAGCTCCATAGATATATAGGAAAATGTATGTGTAAGATCGACCGACTGACAGACAAATCGAAAAACTGATAAATACGGGTCATCTTCATATTTCTCCCCATTTCTAACTATATCATGAACTTGTACTAGAGAGTGCCCTTAGCAAACACTGATACCAAAGAGGTTTAAACCTGATTCCTTTAGCGTGTCTGCAGGGAAAACCAACTCCAGGGATGGCAATAAGACTCCCATTGCAGAACAGTTTGATTCATTCCTGGTGTTACTATGAGTTTAGTAAGATGTGCCGGAGCTTGTTACCTACACACTGGGGCAAATCAAGACTGCAGTAAAACCTGGATTGGGTGAAACTGCTATGTAATAGGAGTCTTTATTATTTACATTATTTTGTACATACAGTTGTTTTTTTACTGGAGCAATCTAGGTAAAGTACTTTGCTCAAGGGTACAGCAGCAGTGTCCCCAACCTGGGATTGAACCAACAACCCTCCAGTCAAGTGTCCAGAGCCCTAACCACTACTCCAGTTCTAGCTGCCTGCTAGAGACATGTGTAACACAGACTAGATCAGCCAAAGTGTAATTATATAGTAAGCGCCCGAACCATGTGGAGCACTGCTGTCTATTGCCAGCAAAGCAAAAGGAAACGCGATCCAAAGTGGCAGGTCACTAGATGGCGCTAGCACATAAACAAATACCTAAGTTACATATATCAAGGGCTTGACGTTTTCAGGTTTTATTTATGATCACAAGACGTCCCTTTAAACTTATTTTGAGCTTATTCTGCTTCCTAATTAAATTTGCTGTTTAAAATAGCATTTCTAGAAATAACTTAGCATGTGTCAGTCAGTTGCGAGTTTTCTTTTTGAACAATTATTAAAATAGGCTTAAAGTGTAAGTAGCAGGGTTCTTGAAAAATATAGCGTTATACTTCCCCACGTGGTGCTACAGCTGTTTATATAACGTACCTGTAATTTTTCTTTTCATTGTTAACATCCTGACAATGCTGCAGTGAGGGGGTGAGGGGGGAGGATATGTATGATCTCTCAAAGTGTGTATTAAAAAACAGAACAGACGAGCACGCAGTACCCCCTCCGTACTGTAAACACAGACAGAGCTACAAGCATCAATCGCTTCTCTGGATGTATGTGTGGCACACCTACGAATACACCCCCACATTCCCATACACTCAATACCGTGGTGAAGCATGGGCTCACAATGGATATCGGATGAGCAGGTCTCGTTATGTAAGTCTCAAGTTTACATAACTGGAATGCTGGTCCAGAGTATTTGATGCAGCTGACCTAAGTGATTCATCTGAGCTAAATTATTAAAATTACATTTCGAACCAATAAAAGAAAAAGAAAACAACAACATTGGTTCAAAATTTGCAGCTTGAATTAAGAACCCATCAATGAATGGAGTGCAGATACATGTCAATAAGGACAAGCTTCAGTTTTTTTACATCACCCAAACACTGACTTTACATAGTTTTATTTAGCAGGTCTGCAGGTTTTAATGTCAATTTGCAGGTCTGACCTGTGAAATGCAGGTCACTTGAGTGGTCTGGGCATTCATTAAGGTGGACAGGATAAAGAATGTTCTTACCAAGTTTCCGATGGTAATCACTTCCTGCTTTCCAATCCATTTAAACAGAGGCAGATCATAAATCTCATTATTTAGATCATTAAAATAGACAGAGACAAACTAAAGAGGCAGACCTGCACGGCTGCACATTTGATTTTCCTATCCTTGGGCCCTTTGTTCTTTTTTAATCAGTGGTGGGATTTAATTATATGATTTATATTTTATTTATACAGAATGTTAATGGACAGCAACTGTGCATCGGTCCAACTGCAACCACACACTTCACAATGACATCACAGTCACCTGACCTGAGATTAGTCCACTATCAGTTTCTGAGGTTGCCTGTCGCTTTGCTGTTCAACTAGTGAAAATGCATCCTGAAATGTTAAACTTAATAATGAAGGTGTTTTATACACCCAGGCCCTGGTTTGGCACAAGGCTCTGCCTGCTCAATGCAGTAATTAGAGACAGGATTGGAACAGGATCCTGCGCTGGTACAGACTGAAAGAGTCGTGAATACCCTGGTCTATATGCTTCTATTGGTTGTGTTTTATTGATCTGAATGCAAATATCTGAAGCCATTATAAAAGTTTCCCAAAGCACAACAAAGTGTGATAAAGTGCAGTGAAAGCATGGCAGAGCATAGATAAGCATTGTTAAGCAAAGAGAGGTATGGTAAGGCATTTCTTGTTTACATGGGTCGCATGTCAGGAAACAGCTATCTGGGGACACCTCTTTCCTAAGGTCCTAGCAATGAGAGCAGCATTGGCTGTATTTTGGGGCATTCCATTATCATGCTGATCTATCAAGTTTTTTGATTTGGCCTTTAAAAACAGCTTGACATTTCACAGCATTATGGGGACAGTTTCTGGTTCAATTCACATCTGAGGACATAGCGACACACACACACACACACACACATCACATCGTTCTGCATGTTTAGGACCCAGTTTAAAACCTGGGGACAAATATAGATGTTTTTAATCACACACACACACACAGATACATGCACACACACAGAGACAGACAGACAGATACATACATGCACACACAGACACACACACACAGATACATGCACACACACGGACAGACACACGACCACATTTTTAATAGGATTGTTTAAAAAAATATTCTTAATTTATAATTGTTACATGAGATTAATATCAGGTTGATGAGTTGGCGCTTGGGTTTCAGATTTTAAAATTACATTTGGGGGTTCAAATCTGCCTTTTATCAGGTTCACTAAAATCAGAACACCCAACACCTGATCAATCACGTCAAGGAGGTTCAAAACTATCCGGGGGGTTGCTGAGCCACCGTGGGGTCCCTCCTCCGGGGAGAGCAGGAGAATCTCAGTCTTACTCAGATGCCTCCTGGAAGAGCCCCTTCCTGTCTGTGAGTGGCTATGTCTGTGAGCAGCCACTCTGCCCCACTCCCATCACAGTGACAATGGGGAGGGGGAGGGGGAGGAGGGCTTGTTTTGACTACCAGTCCCTGTACTCAGTCCTCCGAGGCCTGACCATCATCCCCACTCCTCTTCTGTGGGGCAAATGAAGGAGCCACATTGAGTCCGGCACTGCAAGTTGAGCTAATGGCAACACAGTTGACAACACAAGCGACAAGACTGTTCCTAACCATTTCTAAAGCTGCAACAGATTTGTTAACAAGCTAGTTAACACTTCAGCTAGTTGTCAACTGTTAATAAAATGAAAGTAAAGCTTGACAGACTTTTCACATAGACCCCAGCTGAATATTTAAAACTGGCCAATAATCCACAGCTTGTTTTAAGTATTTATTTATTTGTTTATTGCAATTGAACATACATAATATTATTTGCTTTGGATACATATACTATACAGACAATACAATATATATGGCAGTCATATTTATAATGCCTCTGATGCAATAATAGATTCATAAATATGCAAACTACAGGTATTAATATGTAAAAAATATATAAATATGCGTCTCTCTCTCTCTCTTTCTCTCTCTCTCTCTCTCTCTCTCTCTCTCTCTCTCTCTCTCTCTCTCTCTCTCTCTCTCTCTCCGTTTTTGCTCAAAAGAGCCAACTTCCCAAGGTTTCGATATGTTTAACATACCTTTGTCAAGGGAAAGTGTTTTTGAAAACAAACAGTGGAGGTACTTCTAGGCTTTTGATGCCCTGGTAACTACACACACTTATTTCTATTGAAATGTTTGTGATGTAATTTACTACATAGTTAATGATGTAAAAATCTACTATTCCTTTCTATTTAAACCTTCAGGCATCATTTTATTGAGTCTCCATTTATTGTCCTTTATTTTTCTGTATTGTACATTATTTAATTTCATTTAGTCTAAAACTGCAAATTGTAGGCCATTCATATGTATATAGAAAAACTATTACAAATATTTCTTAGAAATAAATATGCAACGCCAGCGTTACTGGTCTATAAGAAGGTTACAAAGCAGTCTCCATAGAAGAGAATGTGTCATAGAACTTGAGAGACTTCTCGTGTTCTAGAAGCTTCTCGGCAAGAACACTGCCCCTCACACCTCGATCCAGTTCTAGGCTCAAAGTACTGTATCTGCCAATGAAATCAACAGGAAAATCAACAGGTTAACACAAGCGTTTGTTTGTATTGTCCTTTTTTCTCGTTTCTCTAGAACGAGAGACTTGTACCCTAGCTACAGTTACGCTAAATTAATGCATTGTGTGTAGGGTCTCTTATTATTAGAAGCAATGTCATCTTGTGCAGTATTATTAGAAATCATATAACTGCACTCAGGAACTGCCATTACACTTAGAAACAAGGGTACTTTAACTTTAGTATTGTGATGTATGTTCTTTGCACAGGGAGACATCTATACATAGGATATGATGTAATGGAACTCTGACAAATCCTTAACAGTGATTGGCTGATTTCTCATCTGTGATTTAAAGTACCAACCGCTATGGTCAAAAGTGTTGCATAACCCTCTATATAGAATGAACTAATGTTGCTTCATAAAGTTGAATGAAACCTGCTGAATAATGTTATGTTAACATATTGAATTACACACTGCTCTGTAGTTTTCCATACACTTAACGAAAAATTGACAAGAAATTAAAAAATGTGGCATTTCAAAATCTAACATGAAATACGGTAGACTTTTGCGATATCATTTTGATTACATCATGTTAATTATGTCTCATCTTAAAATTCAAGGTGATGCAAAACTTTTGGCCATAGCTGTATTCTCAATATAGAAATGACAGTATATGCATTTACCGGTGTGAGATCTTCCAGAACACAAGTGCGTTTGTGAGCATCAGTGAGGCTAACAGGAAAAAGAATCCCTCCAGATGCCCCTCGCTCAGGCTTGCTGGGAAGCAGCTACCTGAAATGAGAGAGCCAGGAGAGTTGGGCATCTTCAGAACACATGAGATGCTTATAACAGGAGCCACGTGATTCTTCAGAGCACATGAGGCATGCAGACTGCTTATAACCGAGAGCAGATATCAGCAAGCTACCGGCCTCTGGAGGACAAAGGTCAGCCCTGCAGGTATCCGCGGGGTCTCCCCTGGTAAAGGCACGGCCGTGTGGTGTGCATGCAGTCAGGGGAGCGCTGGTTCGCGTCCTGGCTGTGCAAAGTTTCAGGATTCCAGAGGGAGCGGCGCATTGGCTCTGGTGCTCCAGCGGTATAGGCAGGGACTGTCTCCTCATCGCGCTACAGCGAACCCTACTGGCCAGGTGCCTTGTGAGCTCAGAGCAGACACCTGAAGGGTTCCAGAGGCAGGTAGTTCACTGACATCCGCTCTCGAGTTCCTGGGTGTAGAAGAAGAAGCTGGCTTGGATTGGGATCGCCACAATCTCAGGTGAGGAAGATCCAGTATGCATTGAGAGTCCGGTCTCATCCCTGTATCTTTTCTTCTTACCCTGATAATTCTTACATTTAATCTGCAGTAATTACACATTAGGTACTGCATAATTACCATACCTCTCTGGGCTTCACAATGCTTGCCTGTGCTTTCCTATGCTTTCAATGTATGTTCCTAAGTGTTGGGTGGCTGTCTCTAATCAAGTTGAGAGTGCATTTCATTCTCACGCAATTGCTGTGTTGGGTCTGTCATACAAAGAGTGCAAGAGAAAGTACTCTCTCAACTTGATTAGAGGCAGCCACCAAACACTTAGGAACATTAAAACATTAAATAAAAAATAGACAGAATCCTGATATTAATGCTCTAGATCTGTTTCCATAGAACCTGTTGTGGTTTAAACATTTCAAATGCTTTGTGACTGACATTCTGAGTGTGAGATCTACACTCTCAGTGACATTAGAAGTGTAGCTGCTGCTAATAGCATCCAATGCGGATGTGACATAAAATTCTGTTTCATGTTTATAAGAGTTCAGATGGGATGACCCCTCTAGTGACTTCACAATAAAGATCCTACATATTTTATTTCAACAGGAATGAAAGGGTAAGTAGGTTTTCAGTTGAAAACAGCGTACACAGTAAGGGATCTTTAGATAAATACAAGAAATGATCCGGAGCCTCTGTCTCTGCCTACCTCCTGATACCAGATAGACCACCTGAATAATGAACGCCCCCAGAAAGCAGCCGCCCCCATAGGAGAGAGCCAGGAAGTGCATAGAGATCCCTCGGATGCTGCTCGGAGCCAGGCAGAAGGTTACCAGCGAGCCTGCGAGAAAGAGAGGGAGAGAGAGGGGGCAGGGGATGAGAAAGGAGATGTCTGTGACCTCCCGGGTAGAAACATGAATTCCACTGTGCTCTGTTCGAAAGGCTTTTATTTAAAGAACGGTTCCTTTTTTTTCAAAGGCTGTTGTATTAGGTTGGAAACACAGCAGGCCTGAAGCTAATGAGCAGCTCCTGAATTCAGTCAAAGTTTCCTTTTGTTAAACTGACAGTAATAAATTGCTATGCACTCAATGGAATTTGCCCTTACTACAGTAGAACAGAAGTATGCAATCACTGCAATGCAGCCAGATAGGCACTCCTATAAGCGGTTTGCTGGTCATGAAGGCGGCAAAACTACTGTGCCAATAAATGTACCCAGACAAAGGTGAGGCAAAATTCAAATCAAGTACGTGCAATTTCAAGCTAAAGGAGGCTGAGTGACTGAGCAAGCTGCACGAATGCATTTTGTTTAAAATAAAAACAAGCGCTACGTTAACCCATGTTATCCTGGACGTTTAAATCTGGGTTTTTGCTACAGTTACAATTTTAAAGACTTTAGAACCATAACAATATGAGTATTGCATCACTGTGCTGTATCATTTCATTATTCACCAGATTAAGGGTGTAGATAGCAGGTGTACACATTTTATTAAAGAGTTACAGACATTTCAGGCTTACCTCCATTCCAAGGGGTTGTAATTCTGAGGGTCTACTGTAGTGTACATACACTTTGACTGACCTAGTGGTTATGAAAGGCAACTTGAACTGAAGAGCAGCTCCCGAATTCACAGTCAAAGCAGCTTAACACAGACTTAACAAAAAACTTAACAGAAAATGTAAATAAGTCTGTGCCAAGGTGTTATGAGCTGAGGGGCAGCTCTTTCATTCATATATTTATGTAATCTAGGCTAGAAAAAAAAGAGCTGGTCCCATATAGAGATCTTCCACTTTGGAAGAAGTTTATTTTAGTTTGGCCAGTAATACACTGCTGTGCGCTCAATGGAACTGGCCCTTACTGATATAGAGGGATTTTGGCTAATCTAGCCTACATTACACATTTTAAACCAACGCGCTCCTGATGGCATGACTCCACTTGGCTGTGCCTTTATAGGTGAGCCACTGGGGACCCTTAGCTACTCTCAAAGAAAATCCGCAGAGCAAGGGATTATAAAAAGCATTCTTACAGGCCGGGGTGACCAGTGCTTCTGCCATCCCCAGTAAGATGTACTGGGGTGCCAGCTGGAGGCAGGGCATGGAGGATACGTGGAGGACCTTGCCGGACAGGGCCTGCTCCACCATGGGGTAGCGCTTCCGCTGGAGCTCCGAGATCCCAGCCACCACCGCTGAGAAAGCAGCGCACAGGTGACCCGCAACTGGACCAGAGAGGAGAGCAGTAGAGAGAGGAGAGGAGAGGAGGAGAGAGGAATATAGAGTTAGGAAACACTGAAGTGCCTCTCCATATGAAATCAGTTAAGCAAGTCCACAGAGAAAACTAAGAATTGCAGGCATCTATCACGCATTGTTTTCTGCAACTTTTGGCTAAAAATGCAGCCCGGAACAGTTCAATGTTACTGAACTCCAGATTTTCTGGATGGCAAGATAAATCTTATTGAGCACCATGATTGAAGAATACATCTGGTAAATTATCCCACTGGATAAAACTATGCCCTGCATTTTTGAGGTTATACATTCGTGATCCAACCGCCAAGCCAAGTCAATCACCTCTTTATACCCAGGAGCTCCACAGTCGATGTGAGCTTACCAGGTGTCTGGCCATTAGAGGGCACTGTAGTGTGGAGACGTCACTCAATCTTGGATGATTTGTGTCTTCCTAACTCTCAGGAGTGACAGAGACAATGCAATGCTGCCCAGAGAAGATCGACAACTTGGCACAGCCAGGATGAAAACCTGAGCTCCCCTGATTGCATGACACCCTGCACACAATGCCTTTAACTTACTGATCAGTGCTGTGGGGGACAGCGAGACTCTCCGGAATGAGAAGAAGCAGGTGGAGACGCACTCCAGGAAGGGGGCCAGCACCAGGAGAGGCAGGATGCTGATCACGTTCATGGCAGCGATGGGGAGCAGAAAGCCGTTCAGATTCAGGTTGGAGTTCATGGTCTGGATGTAGTAGCCTGAAGGAATCTACACATTGAGAACACAGCGATGTCATAGTATGCATTGCTTTGCTGAAGAGAGAACATTGCTTTGCTAAAGAGACCATTGTGGAACTGTAAAAAAATAACTATCAGATCATCACTGAAAATCAGATTTAAACAATCATCCACAACATCAAAATGCTCCATCAGAATTCTAAATACAAACAATATGAACCTAAGTCAAGCGGACAAAGGTTTTGGCTAGTGCCTTCTTCAGTGTACACTAAAGCTGAGGGAACACTTTCAGGTACAGTGGCTTGAAACCTGGTTTCAGGAGATCGGGAGACCTAGTTTGAGGCAACTTTGCTGTATCAAACCCAAAGTCTCCCCCCAGGTGTGCCATGCAGTGGCTTGAAACCTCATCTCCTGGAACCAAGTTCCAAGCCACAAAGTGGCTCTGTGTTCCCTCAGGTTTAGTTTGACTTTCTTATACCATTTAAAGAAATGCTGTGTTAATGCTTATTTTTATTTGAATTTTCATGAGAAGACTGGCAGTTGAGCACTGAAAACAAACAGTTACAATGAACGACAGCCCAAAGTTTTGCGCATCTTTTGGTCTAAGTTGTTTTTAAACAAGAAGGAGAGAAACTTTAACTAGTGTACACTTCAATTTAAAAAGAAGAAAACTGAGCACAACACATATAATACACAGTTCATATTACTGCTCAATTAGGAGCAGCAAGGCATTGCAAAGGAGAATAGGAGAAGTGTCCCGGGACTGGATGGACCCTCACCTGGGTGACGGAGGCGCGGTATAAAAGCTGAAGTGCGAAGAAGGGAAACAGCTTGACCAGGGTCTTGACGTTCTCCACATGAGCCTCGCTGTACCCTCCTCCATTGTGCTCCTTGGCCCGGTCCAGCCAGCTGCTCACCTCTCCGCTCAGGTGCCGGTAACGCACACAGCACATTTTCAGGGAGTTCAGGAACACCCCGAAGGTGGCCAGCAAGGAACCCACTGGAAGAGAAGCCTCGTGTGTTAAAGCAGTCCAAATCTGCGGATAACGGAAGTCCTCTGCAATCACGGAATTTGTAGTCTCCTGCGGAATTCGCAGTCTTCCACAGATTTGGCATATTCTGCAGCTGCATCGTCATAATAATGATCATAAACAGGCTACTAAAGTGACCTGAAATATATAACTTAGTTGTTCGGTTCTAGTTTTGTTAAATTAGTTGCTGTTTTGTCTCCTTCAAAAAGTAGGACTTCATTAAAGACTAGAGTTAAGGCTTTGAAAATGTGACCCAATACAAAGTCTCATGTGATGTGATGTGATGTGATGTCATGTCATGTCATGTCATGTCATGTCATGTCATGTCATGTCATGTCATGTCATGTCACTGACAAAAATGGTTAGGGTTACAGGTGATGTGTCGTGGTAAGACTGTGTATTATAAACAAAAGTGCTTTTCTACTAATGATTTAAAAGTGTGCAGGACTGCTATTGGATATTTGCTTATATTAATATGGAGATTGAATGATTATCCATTTTACCTTCCTGTCTCTTTCCACTATTGAGCATTGTTGCAGCAGACATTGTCTTTGGAGTTGCAGTTTGCTGTGCTTCTTTGTTATGTACTGTAATGTGTGAGATCTGAAGGTGGCTCCTTATAATGTGATTATAAATGGTATAGATAAAGTTAACTCAAGACACTACAAATTTAGCACATAGAGAAGAACAAGAGGGTGTGAATGGAAGCTGAGTAAAAGTAAGTTTAGAACAGAAGTTAGGAAGCACTTTTTACACAGAGAATTATAAATGCATGGAATAGCCTACCAGGTGAAGTAGTAGGATCTAAAACACTGGGAACATTTTAAAAAAAAGACAAGATTCTGTACTTTTAAATTAGTTTCCCCCCAGTAGGGGAGAATGGTGTGCTAACCTTGATGGGCCGAATAGCTTTTTCTTGTTCTTATAATGTCGACACTAGGGAGTAATTCGGAGTAGTTATCTGAGAATCTAGCCCTTACCTTTCTTGGGCTGGTAGATGAGTTTGTTGCGCGCCATGTGGATAGTGATGAGAGCGAGCAGCACTGAGGTGAAAGGGATGAGGAAGCCCAGGTTTTTGGCCACAGACTGCTGGATGTAGGCTATGCCCACAAACACAACCACCGAGTTCAGGTTCACCAGCCAATAAAACCTGCAAGAAATATAAAAAGAGGGTTCCTTCATTAGTCAGACCTCAGATGCCCTTATAAAAGTTTACCACTTCATTTTGCACTTTTCCCACGCTTTTCACATGGTTATGCTACACATTTACCATAGTTTACCGTGGTTTTCCATACTCCTCTGGGATTTTACAATGGTTACGTATGCTTTACTGTGCTTTCACTTTGCTGTGCTTTTCCTATAGTAAACTTTTATAAGGGCAGAGCCACCAGAAAGCTTCAAGAAGAGATTAAACTGAAGTATGCTGCGGTAAACAAGTTAATATACAGTGTGACGGAATGGAGTTTATTGGAGCTTATGTTTTAGTGTGAAATAAAAGGTGATGGCGGGAGAGCTCAGGTTTAAATGAAAGGTGATGGCAGGAGAGCTCAGGTTTAAATGAAAGGTGATGGCAGGAGAGCTCAGGTTTAAATGAAAGGTGATGGCAGGAGAGCTCAGGTTTAAATGAAAGGTGATGTTGGGAGAGCTCAGGTGTACATGCCGGAGTGGAGACAGCGCTTGTCGACTGACCAGTTGAAGAAGGACAGGAGCTGTCGCTGGCTGCAGTCCTGCAGGCTGTAGGCACTCAGCGGGCAGAGGATGGCTCGGATCCCGCCGATCCCCAGCGAAGCCGACAGGAGCCCCCCATAGAAGAGCAGCGTCTGCTCCCTGCGCGCCAGGCTGTGCACGATGTGATGAGTGTCGATGTAGAAATCCTCGAAGGGGAATGCCACGACGGGGAGCATCGCCGTGCCTGCGGAGGAGACTGTAGGGTTAGACATGAACCAAGAAAGAGTTCATATTATTCATGGAAACTATATTTACCAGATGTAAGTTGTCTTCATTGGAAATATATGCATATGCAAATATATGTATATGCAGACTAGGGGGTTTAGAAAAGGAACCAAGTTGCGGTTTCACATTTAAGCTGAATGGGAAGTGAGAGTACGTCTCTCTGAAGGAGGTGCACTTTGGTTGAGCTCAAGGACATGCGGCTTGCTTACCAGAGGCAACACATCTTTTGACTACGATTAGCAAGCTATGGAATATCAGGTGGTAAGAGTGTGATGAAAGTAATGTTATGTGGAAACACCTATGCTGAGAAAAGGGGAATTGCAATGTAGACATAGGAAGTAAGTTTAGTACAGCTTGCAAGCTTGTTTGTCTGTATAAATTGGGAGTCACTCAGAGAGACAGGCATCTGAGAGCTTTCATTCTCCTCCCCGAACATCGTGCTGAGGTGTGCCCAACGCGACTCCCAATAGGATGATAATATGCCTGACTACCTAACTATTGTTTAAAGCTAGTGACCATTTTAACATGTCTAATGTTAATCTCTTCTTATGCATGTGTGCTTGGAGACTTGGAATCAATAAATGTAATGCTGTTTATATTTATTTATTTATACAGGAATTTAACCCATTGAGACCTAGGGCAGGGGGTCCTGCCAACAAACATATACAATAAAAGAACACAATATCATGTGTGGTACTGACTTCATCATTTTAAGAGTCATAAGCAAAGGACATTCACCCGAACATGTACGGATCCTTAATCAGGATCAAAACATTTACATGAAGCCCTAAACAATTTACAGAGATCATTTTAAAACATTTAAAAGAGAGACAATCAAATGTACTCCTTATATCGTGGTTAAAAGAGTTCAAAGGACATTTTACCCAAACATGTGCCAACCCTTGGAACAGCCAGGTTGGCAGAATCACAGGAACGCAGATTATAGTTGGTATCATACCTGTTAACCAGAGCAGTTAAATAACGAGGCACCAATCCTTTATGAAACTTAAACACAAAACAGTACCAATGATAAAGCCTTCGGTCTGTAAGTGAAAGCCAGCCTTATTTTACATACATGTTGCAATGATGAGTCAAGGTGGGGCATTCTAATACAAATCTGCAGCATGAGTTGTAAAATACGCCTAGTTTATGTAAAGACTGAGTAGAAGTGAACAGGTAAATGTAATCCCCATAGTCAAGGACAGGGAGAATAGCGGTAGTCACCAGTTTTGATCTGCTACACTGAGAAAAGATCTTCCTGTTTCTAAAAAGGAAGCCTAATTTAGGTCTTACCTTTGAAATCAGTTTGTTAATTAAATGTAAGATGCTCATTAATCCATATGCCTAAGTATTTATAATAAGGAACTTTCTTTATTATCTCACCTTTCAGTCGAAGATGGATTTTTATACCGCTTTCTATTAGAACAGGATAGCATAGTTTGTGTCTTAGATACATTAAGTAACAATCTGTCATGAAATAGTTTTTCAATCAGGAGGCATTCACTCTCGTCCTAATTCTACTTTATTAATTCTAATTGATAATGACAATAATCAACCAATATTATAAATGTAAAAAATTAAAGCCACAACCTTACATATAACTAAATCAATATCTTACAAGACTCAAACATGAAACTCGGGTGAAAGTAGGGGTGTACTTGTACTTGTACTTGTACTCGTACTCGTGCCAGAAATTGCCTTGGTGCAAAAATGTCAGCACCCAGGATGAGGAAACTTCACTTTCAATCTGTTTTTAAAGCACTTAGGGGTAGATGTACTCAAGTGCTACAGCTCTCGCAATAGTTGCAAACCAGTTGAAATGTACTAAACATGCGCAATGCTGTTAGCGACTTTTTAGGGAATGTTCAGCAGCTTTTTTTTGTGGTTCAGCCTTAGATGCATATGTAATTATGGTCGTTTTTCAGGCAAAATAAAAGCGGATCAAACTTGCATCAAAAACACAAGCCAAGTTAGTAGAAAATGAGCAATATTCAGGTTTGGGCTCAGCCCATATAACTAAGCTCATAAAACAACAACATCTGAATATTTTCACACAGTTTTCACAATGGTATGAACCCATTCACACAGTATCAGGACCACGGTGATGTGCAATGTTCGATTCCCATCCATTGTGATGCATTGCTAGCTAGAGAATGTCCAAGTTATACAATGGGATTGTAATGTGGTGCCATTAGGCTTGCCTGACTGTAGAAACAATTGGGGCAACCTTTGATCCCCACCGCTTTTACAGTTGTGCCTATTTGCTTGGTGCTGGGCAAGGTTGCCCCAATGCTTTCTTGAAACTTGCTTGTGTTTTTGATATCTCCACTTTAAATGGCTGGGTACTTTTGATAACGTGCCGTTTTTTCACATTTCCAATGTGTTTTTGTTTCAGATATGCTGTGTCAGGGCGGAGGCCCGGCACACTGGGATAATGTGAGTTTTGTGGCTGTTTTGCACAGCCACAATGTAAGTGTTTAATTGGGTAATTGTTTAATTGTTTTATTGTTTTATAGAGCCAGGATCAGAACCTGGCTCTAATTCAATTAAGTACACCTGCTTGTAATTAGCAGGCAGGGATAT
Source organism: Acipenser ruthenus (assembly GCF_902713425.1). NCBI lineage: Eukaryota > Metazoa > Chordata > Actinopteri > Acipenseriformes > Acipenseridae > Acipenser > Acipenser ruthenus. The sequence continues at coordinate 31,756,331 of NC_081202.1, read as the reverse complement.
AAGCTGGGCTGAAATGTGTGGTTTCTGTCTGCGTTAAGGCTAAGGCTTAAAGGAAGCCTTAGAGGTGCTGCTCCTCTAGGTGGGTTTAGAGTAACATATATAATGGGGCTCATCGGCATTTACTCTTGATGATAATCAAATGCCTGAAACCTATGAATTGTGATGAGCATTCCAGTCTCAGGCTCTCTGAATGGCAGTAGCTGAAGAACAGTACAGGCTGGATTGTAAAATATTTAAAGACATTCGATTTCTACCATCAGTGAATTATCAAACACAAAAACATAAATAAATGTAAAAATAAGACTTGTGAAATGTCCCCTTCAGCCGGCTGCCATGTTCCTAAATGCAGAGTAATGGGTAGTGCTTCAATGAGGCAAACCTTTGCTGTATTTAAGTAATACAAATATGTCCCTATATTTACACTATTCTTTCAGAAATGGGAATTTAAGGGGAACTACATATTACATTATTAGACACTGATTAAACAACTCCTACATCTTCCTCACTTTGCATAGGTTCTCTGTCAACCTACATTATTTAAAATTGCCAGTCATATTGGCACGTGGCTAAACTGTAGCTGTTGAGCAGATGAAAGAAATATAAAGTTGCTGTGGTTTTATCTCAGTTTCTGATGTATGATCCACAACCCCACTCTCCACCCTCTCCAAGCTCCCCTTAATTGACAAGGCCCATTATCAGGGATGTTATCTGGGTAATTGTGTAGCTGAAAGGAAATGTATATTATTATTAGCCTCAATCTTACAGTCCACAGCATTGTATTCTTCCACACGGCAGCTCTTCGGGGGCCCCTTATGAGACACAGACTCTGTAAGAAGAACTCAGTTAACGTATCTCAGAAGAAGCTCCCCTTAGCCAAATGCATTTAAGTAAAAGCACTTCAGAATAGGCCGTTTCTGTCTCTAATCAGCAGTTTCTTCAATGTTCCTGGCCTGAGGAGAGCCTGTCATCCTGCGCACACGATGGAAACAGCTGTCACTACCCTGCGGTTTGGCACATGATAGTAAATTATCATGAGCTGTGAGAAGGACTCCTGCAGATTCTGAAAGCACCACACTGGCTGCCTTGGATCTGTGAGTATACAGGAGAGAGTTTCCCTGCTTCTTTCATGACAGCTGGTGCTTATCTGTGAAGATATTTGTGCAGGGTCTATATACTCAGATGATATTTGCTTATTGAAGAGAAAGTCAACTATCAGGTAACAATTCCCTCTAACCAGAGGTTTATTTTTATAATAAACTGGTAAACAGTACCTTTGAACCTCAGATCTCTAATTTACAGGTGTATTTCGCTCTTCACACGTGTACCACAAATACATATGATGGCAACTTTCTTATATGTGCACGAAACAAGGTTTCACATTTACTGACGCGTTGGATCTGCTCATCCAAATTGTCAGAGATTCCTCCTCGTGATACCCAAGTCGCTCTCAAATGTTACTGAAGAAGAAACTGTTTGAACAGCTGCTCAGTTCCTTGTGTACCTGAAGGGGTTAAAGCTAGACGTTTTACCTGAATGTTTTCCAGCCGTCTGCTCTTTGGTTGTGCCCTGAAATGCTGCTTCCTGATTGGATGATAGTTATAATGTTACTAATAAATTATTAATTATGTCAGTGGTAGAATATGTAGTAACACTATAAATTCTTAGCCAGTGGAAGAATTTGGCCATAAAAAACTAAATTTTGCCCTTCAGACATAATATTAGATATAATTCCACAAGATCTATAATATAGCCCTTTTACATTATTAATTTTAATTGAGCTAGTCGGATTCTATTGACATTTTTTTACCTGAAAAACAGTAATTATTTTTTAAACTTAAGAAATTTCATAAAAACTAAATAATAATTAATAAATAAAACACAGTGCCTTACTTGTATGTTTGCATGTAATCTATCTAACAATAGTGAATTCCATGGGATCAAAACTATATGTTTCTTATGCAGGTTTTATTCAAACCAAATACGATGAGCAGTATTTAGGTTTGGACTAAGCTCATAAAACAACAACATTTGAATATTTTCACACAGTTCTGTTTTCACAATGGTATGAACCCATTCACACAGTATCAGGACCACGGTGATGTGCAATGTTCGATTCCCATCCATTGTGATGCATTGCTAGCTAGAGAATGTCCAAGTCATACAATGGGATTGTAATGTGGTGCCATTAGGCTTGCCTGACTGTTTGTTTGGGTTTAGCGTCCAGTAGAGTGGTTTAAAACCTCCCAAAAAATAAAAGATTGAAGGCCCTCAATATACAGAAGACAAAATGTAATAAAAAATCAACTAAATCGGTAATGATTTTTATAAAGTATGAGGCTTTTTGATTAAACTGTAAGTTATTTTACAGGAACACAGTTTTTAATATCAACTTGGCAAATAATCAAAGTCTGTATACATGCTGATAAGGTTCTGTGCATTCTGGTAAGGTTCTATGCATTCTGATAAGGTTCTACTAGATTCATTTAAAAAATATGAAGTAGCGATGTAATATTCATGAAAATAAACCAATGCAATCCAAGGTCATTGAAAATAGAAAGCATGGTGTGTTTTTAACCATGTGCTGGGGTGGTAAACTCTGCAGCAGGTATCATTCTTAGTTATTAATGCACTCCTCTGATTGTGTTATTAATCTTTTGTTTCCAATTCCGAATATAATGATGTTTTATGTTAATGTCGCGGCTGTCTGCCTAGAGGAAAGCCTTGTAAATTACATGTTTTATCCAAATCTATGAATACATTTAAATAGCAAGTCAATAAATAAACTCGCTGCTTTAGAACAAGGGCTAGCTGTACACCTGGGTATCCAGTATCGCACAGCGATCTGGGGAATCGACAAGGCTCTATTGAACAATCCGGTATCACACAGAGATCTGGGTCAATAACAAGGCTCTATTAAACAGTCCAGTATCATACAGAGATCTGGGTCAATAACAAGGCTCTATAAACAATCCAGTAGCGCACAGAAATCTGGGGAATCGACAAGGCTTTATTGAACAATCCAGTATCACACAGAGACCTGGGACAATGACAAGGCTCTATTAAACAATCCAGTATCACACAGAGATCTGGGTCAATAACAAGGCTCTATAAACAATCCAGTATCACACAGAGATCTGGGTCAATAACAAGGCTCTATTAAAGAGCAGGTAGCATCACATTTCATTCTTTTCTTTTTTTAATGATGATGTGTGCAATTATTCTGAGTGGAATTATTGTAATTACTGTACTCAAACATTGTGGGTTTCTTTTATGGTAATCCTGAAATTCTAGGTGATGTTAAACTTTTGCCCAGATCTGCATACTGAATATAAAGAAAGAGCAGACACCTACCTATGAAATGCAGTAATGCACATATATACAGAACCTTGGTCCTCCCGAGACGGGACTCAGCGACCCAGCCCACCAGCACCGGGGTGAGGGTGCAGGCCCCGATAAACACCAGGTTGACCGCGGCCGCCTGGACGTTATCGTAGCCCAACTTGAGCGTGCAGAAGAGGATCATGTTGCAGACGATCCCAAAGAAGGTGAAGCGTTCGCAGAGCTCCACGAGCAGGACACACACTACCCCTTGCAGCCTCCTCCTGGGGGGAGCCCTCCTCCTGGCTCTCTGGGGCTGCGTAGTGGCCTGCTTCAGGAAGCTCTTCTCCTGGAGGTCTGTGAGGTCTATCACCGCCATGGCTGTATGTGAGGGGAGGAGAGGCTCGTCTCGTTATCAGCCCAGGCAGGTCTTTCGTCTGAATTCCACATGGGAGCTCTAGCATTCCTGGCTGCTTCTCACACCTCCCTGTGGGTACACTGCTGATCACACTTCACGGCACATCAGTATTTGCACTGGCAGGAAGGGGTTGTGGTTTTAACCTCTTTGGTTTGCTGTCTTCTGATTCCAATGAAGTGTGGTGGTTTGCATTTGATGATGTAGGATTCTGCCGTCACCACAGTATAAAAACTCATATAACACGCCTTGACAAACGTTTTGATTAAAAGTCTTTCTCAATGTGTTCATTGCATTGAGTAAGACTTATCAAAATTTGTCAAAGAATTGTATTTTTTTAGTATAACTACATATGCTGTAGAATTACATGAAGCTACCTTTACTAGACTTGTACCACTCTTAAACAATTTATTAACTACTGTATTTACCAGAAGTATCTCCGATTTACCCTACTTACCCATGCATGCTTCACCATAATGTCACTAAGCTTCTACTTTTCTTTACCACACTTCACTATTCTTGTTGTCATGGTGTACCTCAAGTCTAGTTCTGCAGAGAGGAACAGAATAAAGCTGAGGGAACACAAAGTAACTCTGTGGCTTGGAACTTGGTTTCAGTCCACTGCATGGCACACCAGGAGAGACTTGAGTTTTGATACAGCAAAGTTGCCTCAAACTAGGTCTCCTGGAACCAGGTTTCAAACTGCTGTTCCCTCAAATTCCAGGAATGCCCTCACTTTTTTAGGAAGGCTTGCAAGTTGAGTTTGGTACCTGATCTTAATCAATCAGACGCTGCCTGTTGGATAAATCTTATTGAATTTTAAAATCTGTCTCTGTGATGCATTCCAGTGTTATTTCCCTCTTTCTGGCCATGTGTTCCTCTGCTCTTTCTTGAGAATGGTTTGCTGCGTTGACTTAATCAATCAGGCTGACTGAGTGCCGCGCAGCTGTCTATAATGATGTCAGGGAGCAACGGGTCTGCACAATAAATAACACGCGGGAGACAGGAAGCAGGGAGAGACACAATGAAGAGGGTTTTTATTTCTCATGGAGCTAAAAAAAAAAAAAAGATCAACTAACGAATGTATTAAAAAAAACTACCAAATAAATATGATGCTGTAGTGATATTACTGCTTATTTTGGCCAGTAACCTGTTCAGATTTCTAGTTCTGGATATTTGTGTGTGCAGCGCAAGGTTGTTTATTCAATAGGGGAAGCATGTTGGAGTTGCACTGTGTGCTGAAGCTCATAGGTGAACTGAAGCCTGTGCAACCCCAATATGCTTCCCCATAATCAGCCTTGAGGAGGTCTTTCAGAACGCTTTTCTTTGGTAACAGTTTACATTAGTGTCTCTAATTACTGTGTATTTACAAAGTAATTACTTAGTAAATTCAAATATATTGAGTGCATTGTCCAGTTTTGGTAAAAAGGGAAGCTTTATAGCCAGCGTTTCTGATTTGGAGGGTTTAACTGACAAAGCCCAGTGTCTGTCCTGCAATGGATTTTTAAGGGAAAGGTGAAAAAAATACCTGATTTCACAGGGTAAATTATAATTTGTTTTATTTATTTATTTATTTAACCATTGAGATTAAAATCTCTTCTTTTCAAGGGCGACCTGGTCACAAATTCAAGTGAACGCAACAGCTACAAACAAGTTCATCAAATTACTAAAAAAGCAGTTTAGGTTAAAACAAAAACATATCTTGGCTACATAGATTTTTTTGTAAAATTTAAACTCCTTTAAAGGTATCAAAACACTAAGTTTCAGTTCTAGAACTACAAGCACCCAACAACAGCAGCATGAAAAGGGAAGGAGAGAAACACAACAAAATGAAACTGGCCCCGCCTCATGGGCCACAGATGCTTTCAAAGCTTTGGGTCTGCAAAGTGTTAATGGCTTACAAAGTGAGTCCTGACCCCTGTGGTGCCCTGCCTCGAGTCAATAGCCCTGTGCTGAACCCTGCGTCAGTTAATTAGCTCCAGCACATCTCTGTTAGGAGACAAACCAAAGGAGCACAACATTCAGTGTGCTTATGAAGGGCAGCCAGCAGCCGTGAAGCGTGGAATTCAGGGCAAGCACTACTGCTGGTTTCAAAGTCAGCAAGCACAGCCAAAGCAGACAGCTCCGAGGTGAGGCCTTTTGAACTCTTATTTCCAAAAAATCAGGAAAAAAGAAGCACACTTTTTTTGTGTGCCCAATTATTTTACCCCCGACTTTTGACCAACATTTCTGAAAGAATCCGGCCCTGGTTCCAAGAGAGTCGGCTCACAAACTCAAAATTATGAACCAACACTGACACCCTTTACTTGTTTATTAAAGATATTTTATGGTAAGACGATGCGATGTTCAGAAACTTTTGTTATTAATATGTGATGTGCCTATTTTGCATGAGTATAATTTAACTGTCATCTGAGAAGGATTGGTTAGCATGAATGAGGTCACTGTTTTTCATGTTGTGCCTCATTGGCTTTATTAAAGAGTACCTAGCTGCAAATGTGCCCAATTATCCCCCACCCCCCTGCACTCCACGCAGTCATGCCTTTACCAGGGGAGACCCTCACAGACTCCTGCACTCCCCAGGCTGTGTGACTCCCCTGCACTCCACGCGGTCATGCCTTTACCAGGGGAGACCCTCGAGGACCCAGGCTGTATGACTCCCCCTGCACTCCACGCGGTCATGCCTTTACCAGGGGAGACCCTCGAGGACCCAGGCTGTATGACTCCCCCTGCACTCCATGCGGTCATGCCTTTACCAGGGGAGACCCTCGAGGACCCAGGCTGTATGACTCCCCCTGCACTCCATGCGGTCATGCCTTTACCAGGGGAGACCCTCGAGGACCCAGGCTGTGTGACTCCCCTGCACTCCACGCAGTCATGCCTTTACCAGGGGAGACCCTCGAGGACCCAGGCTGTGTGACTCCCCTGCACTCCACGCGGTCATGCCTTTACCAGGGGAGACCCTCGAGGACCCAGGCTGTATGACTCCCCCTGCACTCCACGCGGTCATGCCTTTACCAGGGGAGACCCTCGAGGACCCAGGCTGTATGACTCCCCCTGCACTCCACGCAGTCATGCCTTTACCAGGGGAGACCCTCGAGGACCCAGGCTGTATGACTCCCCCTGCACTCCACGCGGTCATGCCTTTACCAGGGGAGACCCTCGAGGACCCAGGCTGTGTGACTCCCCTGCACTCCACGCGGTCATGCCTTTACCAGGGGAGACCCTCGAGGACCCAGGCTGTATGACTCCCCCTGCACTCCATGCGGTCATGCCTTTACCATAATGCAAAAAAAAAAAAAAAATGGCAAAAGATCTCATAAAAAATGTAAAAAGAACTCAGAAAGAATGTAAAAAGAACAAATCCATTATGATTTATGAAGAAATAACTTTAGCCCAGCTTGCACTGTCTCGTTCCAGTAATGCTATCTCCATGGCTACCAGAACTTTCTCCATGGCTACCAGGAGCGTTTCTATTCTGACCCCGCGTGTTTGTCGAAAATGAAGATAGCATTAGTGGAATGAGGAAGCACAGGAGAAGTGCAGGCGACTTGGAGCTGGACTTTCCAAAAGAATAAAAACATGACTTATTACTGTATTATAAATCACAGAAAAAAAAACGGAACTGCTATTAAACTTTTTTTATTTGTTGTTTTTTTTTATTTAGTATTGAGCCACATGTTATATGCACAGGAGGACATCTGTACACACAGTATATGATGCAGAAGAATTCTGACAAATCCTTAATGGTGATTGGTTGATTTCTCATAAATCGTTTATAATCTGAAACTATATTACTGGGCACGCTGTTCAGTATATGGTGCATTTAACAGCTTCCTTCCCTCCTGCCCTGAGATTTGAGATATTCTGATTCTGTGCATCAATGTTACTCAATGACCTGTGTGCTGTGCACTGGACTTTGTGTCCTGACAGATTAGTGCCTTCGCTCCTTCGTGAGATATGAGTTAAGAGTTGGAGCCTGGGTGATAAACCTTTTTCCTCCACTGTGCTGCTTTCGCAGCACACCACGAATTCAAATACGAGGGCTGAGGTCACTTTCTAAGAACTGTTTACCTTGTCTTCAAAAATAGATTTTTCATAGAAAGTACAGCGTTTAACCCACTGGCAGCAGAGCCGGACACTTCTAAGGCTGGCGATCCCTCAAACTAGTGTTTCGACTAGAAGTCATTCTCAATGTCTTCAATAGTGAAATTAGTTTTAAGTCTGTTTCTTATACCATCTCTTAATGGTCACATTCAGAGAAGTGAGTGTGTGCTGGTCTTGCGCATAGCAGACATTAACCTGTGCAGGTGTGAATAAATCTGTTTTTTCACATGTAAAAGCCTTATTTGAACCCAGGCCTCCAGAGGTGAAAGATGTTCGAAGCTAAGCCCCCAGATTTGAACCCAGGCCTCCAGAGAGGAGAGGCATGAATGAGAGGTTAATGAACTAGCCCTCTGTGTACACCACCTAGCCTCTGGAACCTGGATCCACTGACTCCCAGTCTGCAGGGAAGCAACGCACTCAGTACAAACACACTGACAAACACAACAGCAGAGTAGCAGAATGAAAAGCACTAACCTGCCACTGCACCCCAGGCTCTGTGTGTGTGTTCAATTAACATGTAATCATGCCATCTATTTTTATTGAAAAAGAAAACTGAAGTCAGGTACCCCGCTGAGAGGAAGCATTCCATTTCCAAGCGAGTCCCGGGGGGGGTGTGGTGTGTACTGCAATACGCAATGGACAGGCTCCCTGGGCTTTCAAATCAGAGCGGCTGATAAATAACAGGTGTCTGTGATCCGGGAGGAATACTATGAGAAGTCCTCAGCTTCCGAGAGGGAAGAAATTCAACAGCCTTTCAAACAGGCCTTCTGTTCCCGTCCTGCGGGAATTAAAGGTCAGATGCGTGCGTTCTGTTTGAAAACTCAAGAGATGGGAAATAAGGCACTGATGAGGGTATGCAAGCCTGTGACTATATGCTATCCTTCAACATGAAATGCTGGATGAGTGCAGAACAGCTTCTTGCTTTCCTGCTCCAATATGTTGTATAGATAACTGTCCCATCATCTTCAAAACCATGCAGAATATTAACATTTTCTAGCTTTGACCAGGCAATCTGTATCAATAGCAACCCCCCTCCCACCTGTGTGTGCTAAAACTGCTTGCACAACTTCTTATTAGAACTGATGAAGGGATATTTAAGCAGTAACTGCCGTACAGGGAACATCGATTGAGCACCGAGAATACAGACTCTACAGAGGACAAATAGTTTAAAAGACCTAGTTATAAGTTGGTATGGTCGCTGCTCCCATCTGCCCCATAATGCCATTCCACCAGCACTCATATTCTTATTATAAGGAGGAACACAAATTGCACAGTTGCATATGGCTCCCAACATCAACATTATAAAGGGGAGGCACTAAGGGTGAAGCTATCAACAGCCCTGCAACATGAAAGAAAGATCAAGTAATGGATAATCAGACCTTATATACATGAGCTGCTCTATGTATCCCAATGTCTCAATGAGTGTAGAGTCAGCAAGTCGTTCATGGGTGTGTGCATTCTCCAGATTATTCAGATGGATTGCAAACATCATAAAAAATAACAGGACAGTGTATATATGTATATGTGTGTGTTAAAATATAATTTATTTGTTATTATTATTATTATTTATTTATTAGCAGACGCCCTTATCCAGGGCGACTTACAATTGTTACAAGATACCACATTATTTTTACATACAATTACATTCTTTTTTACACATTATTTTTACATACAATTACCCATTTATACAGTTGGGTTTTTACTGGAGCAATCTAGGTAAAGTACCTTGCTCAAGGGTACAGCAGCAGTGTCACCCCACCAGGGATTGAACCCACAACCCTCCGGTCAAGAGTCCAGAGCCCTAACCACTACTCCACACTGCTGCCCCATATTTGTGTTTCGTTTGTGGAATCGTTTCACCAAATTTACTATAGGTCTCAACAATGTACCGTGTGTGCTTTTCCACCCTCAGCCCCCACACCAATGAATTTAAAAGCACCGTGTTTATACATCACAGCCGAGCGCAAGGGTCTGATTGAATGTATGAGAGGGGACTGGAGAAATTCGGAATTAATATCCACGAGCCTGCCGACCTGACATATTGCATAAAGAAACATGCAGGAATAATTGCGGTCAGATTTATGTGAATAATAATGATAGCCTCTTCTTACTAACGCATTTGTTGCGTCTGACACACACGCATTATTCCTAAACACATCAGTCACTTTTTACAGACAGGACAGGCAGGGACTGATGGTGCATTGAGCGTTGATGAAAACGTTTGTTTGGTTTTATGATTAAAATCGGGCCAAGTAGGAAGGATTTATAGCGTGCTGATCAAAATAAAATAAAAAATGTGGTTATACTCTCGTTAGCATCGCGCCCACTTCAGGACCTATAGTATCTGTAGTGACTTAAGGGAATACAGGGACAGGTGGTAACCCTACTTCACATATTTCCAAATGCTTCACAGGCCTGAGGCTTGTGCAGGCTTGTGCCCCTACAGCTAAACCTGTGGGGGATGCAAACCATCTGGACAATCAACAAGGTCCGCTGATGAAGTAGAGTACACCTACCTGTCTACATTTCTACAATATAGTAAACTCACACCAATGAATTAGCGCTGCTGTAAAATGGAACATGATAGCGTGACACTATCATTAATGTATCATTAATGAAAACAAACTAAGCAAGCATGACTCAGCATTGTGAATGGAACAGCGTAAATGGAATGAAACTGGGTTAAAAGTTACGAGCTTTGTTCCTTATCTCGTTGTAAGTGATCTAGCCAAGCCTAATCGCACCCGCCTTTACTATAAGACTGTGTAGCTCGTAGATACGCCCATTTCACTTCAGCAAATAAACACTTGTTTTTCTTCCCTTTCCGTCTGCACAGCAGGTAAGACTAAAATGTTGACAGTAATATGACAGTAATATGTCAGTTAAGTAAATGAAGAATTTCTTGGCGTGCAGAAATCATATAGTGGTTTGGGTGGGTACAGCGCAGTAAAGATACGCCATTTATTTAGTAAGGGGAAGGAACAAAACATCTTCGTGCAGGGAAAAAAAGGGCCAGGATTTGTACGGTTATGCGTGTTTCTTTTTCTTTCTTGCCTAGTCATGTCTGTATAAAATTGCTCGTTTTCGTTGTCTTTGTTGGCGAAATTAAAAAACAAATGGACACTTTTAAATCTTTTTTTATGTAAACAAATAGTTTTTAAGTTTTTATATTGTTTTTGGCGACTTTTTTTATCTGTATTGTTTATCATTGAAGCGGTCATGAATGCAACTAGTAGTACATGCGTGTAACTTTTGTGTATTATTACTAAATACTACTTTAATAATAACTAAGTTTTTACACGAGTTATTAGTATATTCTGGACGCAAAATTGAACACAATCTCGTCTGCAGAGAGTGGGTAACAATACTGGTTAAACGGTGTGCTGCTGTATTACTCAACATAGTTTGGCAAGTCCATTTTGTATTATTTCAGCGCTGTAGTTCTATTGCCAATTTTCCATGTTGACAATCCAGAGTCCGAATGAGAGATACAGGAGCGTATGTTAGTATAGTATCAATGTTAAAATAGGCGGTCTATGATTGGCAAACGAAAACCACAACACAGTCAGGATTGGGGTCATCCAATTCCTTTCTAAAATCAATTCCCAATTCTCTTTTAACAAATTCAACACGTCATTGATCAAAATTGCAATTGGCGGTATTCTGTTAAAATGCGTTTCTCGCAGTGGCAAAATATTACTTATTGTGTGTTTAAAATATGTTTTCCAATTCCTTTGAGGGAACTGCTTTTAAAAAGCAATTGGAAATGGAAATGGAACTGAGCCTAACCGTGATCACAGTGCAGAACAGAAGCACTGAAACAGTAGGGCAGTGGTTTTATAATATGTTCCATAATGCATACTGTATGTGGAATCTGTTGTGCCTAGTGGACAAGCGCCTGTACACACTAGCCCATATGGGGGAGAGGAAAGGGCAGTGACTGCTAGTTTTACTTTTTTTTTTTTTGTAAATAATCAGTCAGCTTTTCTGTAAACACGCATTGGTTGATCTAGCCTATCTGTGTTAATTGCTATCCTGCCCTCCCCTCTCCTCTCCTCCCTCCTCCCCTCTCTTGGGTAACGCCCTGTCTCTGCTCTCATTGCTCCATGCCCCTCCCCTCCTCTCCTCTCTTGGGTAACGCCCTGTCTCTGCTCTCATTGCTCCATGCCCCTCCCCTCCTCTCCTCTCTTGGGTAACGCCCTGTCTCTGTTCTCATTGCTCCATGCCCCTCCCCTCTCTTGGGTAACGCCCTGTCTCTGCTCTCATTGCTCCATGCCCCTCCCCTCCTCTCCTCTCTTGGGTAACGCCCTGTCTCTGTTCTCATTGCTCCATGCCCCTCCCCTCTCTTGGGTAACGCCCTGTCTCTGCTCTCATTGCTCCATGCCCCCCTCCCCTCCTCCCCTCTCTTGGGTAACGCCCTGTCTCTGCTCTCATTGCTCCATGCCCCTCCCCTCCTCTCCTCTCTTGGGTAACGCCCTGTCTCTGCTCTCATTGCTCCATGCCCTCCCCTCCTCTCCTCTCTTGATTAAGGCCCTGTCTTTGCTCTGCTCTCTTCTCTGCCCAGGAGAAGGTTTAGGATGGCGGAAGTCTCTCAGATGATTGACAGTGATGTCTTCTTAGCGTTTTCCACGTACACCACGATCGTGGTTCTGAAGATGCTGCTGATGGGACCCATGACGGGGTACTACAGGATGACAAGGAAGGTGGGCAAAAAACAAACAGATGAAAGTAAAGTGAGCAGTCACTGAAGCGTGGGAGTGACAACAAACAGATGAGAGTAAAGTGAGCAGTCACTGAGTGTAGGAGTGACATGCTTCCTTATGTTTTACTGTGCTTTCACTGTACTATGTTAAACTTTGCCTTGCTCTTGCTATGGGAAACTTTTATAAGGGTTAGTTTACTATGTGTGTTTTTTTTTAAATATTTTTTTTAAGAAGCTTTACCATGCCTCTCTGTGCTTACCTATGTTTTACTGCGCTCTCACTGTGCTTTGTACTTTGACTATGGGAAACTTTATAAGGGCAATCCTTGATTGAAGTGTAAATCTTGGAAATGGCATCTCACTATTTGAAACACACTTTGGTAAAATAAATGTATCTATGTTCGGACTAACTGCATTAAAAAAATTCTTGTTTTCTGACTTTTTTTGGTGGGGAACTTTTCTGTAGTAAAAAGTATCTGGTTTTCTTCAGCTTTAGAAGATGTTTCTTAACTGAATGATTCAATCTTCAATATTTGTAATTACAATATTTGTAATTACAATATAATTGTAATTTAATCTCAGCACTCCTTTGCCATTGTAATAATACTGTATAAATGATCAACGGCACACCTTTCCAGGCTGAATCATTCACAGTTCCATGTTGTGTTTTACATTGAGAGATCAGTTTGCTGCTGCCTCTGACCTGCTCCTTGTAGATGTCAATGCCTGTAGGGCTGTTTCTTTCACCCGATCCACTCGCTGTGATTGTTTGTTTATTCTCCAGGCGTTTTCGAACCCGGAAGACATGGCTATACATGGAAGAAATGAAGAAGACAAGAAGAAATTCCTCCGGACTGATCCGGACGTGGAGCGTGTCAGAAGGTGGGTGTCTTCAGTACTCCCCGTCGTTTCAATGCAGATCCTGCCTGTCAGGCATATGTTACACTCGGGCCTCAATCACAGTGAGCACACCTGTATTTCACACTGATTACAGAGCTACATAACACTGCCTGTCATCAGAGAACAGCCTAATCAATTGTGATAAAACCTGGTGACTCTACCACAGGTTAATGAGCTTAATGTTGTGGGATATTGAGGAGTGTGTCTTTATGAATGTCGCACGTACACTTGTCCATGTACATTAGGGGGGTAATGATTCACAGTGTGTCGATGAATTGCGATGCCTCGTTTGTCGTGATACGAGACCAAACGTACAACACTAACGTTGCGTGTCACTGTCTCTCCCCGTGGTTTAGGTGCCACCAGAATGACCTGGAGAACATTGTGCCCTTTGTGGTGATCGGTCTGCTGTATGCACTGAGCGGCCCCGCCCTGTCCACGGCGCTGCTGCACTTCCGAGTATTCGTGGGCTCCAGGTTCCTTCACACCGTGGCCTACCTGCTGCCCCTGCCCCAGCCCTGCAGGGGTGTGAGCTGGATAGTGGGCCTGCTGAGCACCTTCTCTATGGGGTACCGGCTCCTGAGCACCAGCCTGGTCATCTAGAGAGACAGCCTGGCCCTGGCTCACACAGCAGGCTCTGGTCTGTACAGAAGAAGTGCTTATCTCCTTTCTTTAATAGGTGATTTGAAATGGTACCAGCGTCAGGGTTTGGGTTAGAGGTATTTTCTTTTTTTTTTTTTTTTTTACTTTAATATAGCACAAGTTACCTGTTTTCCCCTTATACAAGTTTACCATGGTATTTCTGCACCATGTTTATTAAGATGCTTTACCATACCACACTGTTCTTTACATTGCTTTCCTGTGCTTTACCATGCTTTCACTCTATTACACTTTGCTATGCTTCTACTATGGTAAACTTTTGTAAGGGTCTAGCTAATTCAAAATGAAAGCATATCCATTGCTATTAGGTAAGAGAATGCTGTTTGAAGCCTTGGCTGGCGTAGCTTTCAACATCATTGTTTGTCACTTCTATGACACTGCAGTCCATTGGGTCTAAACCCTTCTCTTTCAGTTCTAAATCGCTGGCTGTCATGATGAATGTGCCTGAGGCTACCTCACAGAGCGACTCTCTCTATTGAAATGTGAAAGCAGGCAAGCACAGAACGTGGAGAGATGTCTTTTTATGAGGGGTTTTGTGTTTTTTTTTAAATTTTTTATGCCATTCTAACCTGAAATCTTTTGTAAAACCAAATGAAATAAAATACCTTCTTAAATTTTCCCACTCATCGATCTGTTTAACTGCAGCTTGTTTTAAATGGTGGCATTTTCTTAAATCTGGATTTCAGAGAATCAGTTAGTCAAGCGGTCCTCAAGAGTGGTTTTAGGAGGGACGGAAGGAACAACTACATCACAGGCAGACCAACTCGGGTCTTAATTTGACCTGTTTAGTCAGTTGAAGTGGATGTTTTGTAGAGAGCCGCTCTAAGAATAATATACAATGTAGCATTTCTTGCAGGCTGGGTCCATTAAACACGACTCTGCCAATTAAACTCAGTCCAATAAAGAATTGCTTGAAACACATCAGCATGATTCACAGACGAGACTACATGACACCAGGGTTTAAGTACTTTAAATAGACCTGATTCAAATGGGAATGTCATCATCTGAGAACAGCATGCAGAGATCCTGTAAGCATTGACCTTGTGGATTCAGCTGTGGAGAGTTTCTAAGTCATTTTATACTTAATTAGACTTCAGTGACAATACACTTTTTTTATACCATTATTCTAAATACTACTGTAAGTTTACTAAAGACTCTTTGTTATCATTTAGCGTTTTAGTTTTAGTTATAGTTATCAAACCTGGTTTAGGTGATAGACTTGTTTTTTAATGAAAATTGTTTTTCTGTTTTATTCAGTTTTATAGTTTTAGGAGCCTGGTGATCATATTCAGGGAGTTACTGACACCTACTGGATGGCTTTGAAATGACAGTTCAGTGTTTTTTTATTCTGAGACACATTTTGTTGTACTGGTATGTAAAAGAATGTGGCACTGCCATAGCTAATCTTCATTTGCCACCACCTCCCTTATAAAGGTTTCCTGTAGTAAAGGCACAGCAAAGTGTAACAAAACATAGTGAAAGCATATTAAAGCATATTAAAAAAAAAAAACCATGGTAAACTAACCATTATAAAAGTTTCCCACAGTGCAAGTACAGCAAAGTGTAATAAAGCATGGTAAAGCCCAGGGAGGTATGCCTGTTCACTTTACTCTCGTCTGTTTGGTAAAGCAGATATAAACATAGTAAACGAACCCATATAAAAGTTTCCACAGTAAAAGCATGGTAAAGCATAGCGAGGTCTGGTAAAGTATATTAATAAACGCGGCAAACCCGGGTAAACTGGTAAATGCGTAGTATATGCATGGGAAAAGAACCATGCAGCAGTACCGTGTTAAACCTTTATAAGGACCATTATGGAACTGTAATAATAATAATAATGTAAAAGACTGGGAGAGCTCCATGCAGACACATGCTCAGTAATTTGTTTTGCAATTGCGATGAATCACGCTCTGTTTATATGAGCAGCTAAATAATACTGGAATCAAATCACAAAGACCGCATATGCATCGGGCTCGGGAGCAGTCCACTAAAGAATAGTTTCTGATTGTGAAACAACTAGCAGCCTGAGCACCCCTCCTCAGCTCACAGCCTCCTCAAACGATCGAGGCTTCGATTGAAAGATGTACTTCTAACCAGTACACAGGCATACAGACTGCACTCATCTATAGGTTAAAATGTATACAAAATCAATTGAGAACAAATGGAACACGAAAGGTCTGTTGGAGGCTAGGACAAGTTTGGAGAAGAGAGTGTAACAGCCAGACACGATGAGTGCATAGGGTTCTCATTATTATGAATGAGATCTCTAATATCTCTAGCACGGTGTTGTACGTACTGTAACACCTCTAGATTGTGACCTCATCTGTACTTCTTTTTGATTACGCCAAGAGGTCAGTGGAATAAAGCTGTGATTAGTGGACTGCTTTCCCTGGTCAGAAAGGCGGTGCACACCATTCTCTGTGTGTTGCAGAGCTTATTCATCATTAACAGAGAACTTGCCCGTGTTTCGCAGCTTTCATTTCGTGATTTTGCTTAAAGTACACTAGCCTCAAATGTCATTTGAATTTTCCACGATTCCCTTACTGTTTCGTTCTGAGTGCCCCTGGGTTCTGTAGCTCCAGGTCTGAGTTTTTACGGAGAATCCTAAGTGCCTGCACTGAACAGCTGTCCTCGTTCCATTTAAATCATGTGACATTTCAACCAGCCTCATCTACTCTACATTCATATATAGAGAGCCGTTAGGGCAGGCATAGCTGAAAGGTCACACTGTCACATGATTTGATTGGAATGGGGAAGGCTGTTCAGTCCCGGCAGGATTCAACAGACAAGCTCAAAAGCCAGGTGAAGACAGATAGAGAGAAAAATGATAAAGCAGCGAAATCTCACTCAGAGTGACTGCAAATTAAAAATATCAAGAGAAATGCAAAAAACACAATGACATTTAAAGTATATATATATGGTACTTTATGCCAGACAGAATGGATGTATTCATTTCTAATTACCTTCTCTTTAAACACGACAGAGTTGTATTGAATTGGAGCTCAGGTTTATCTTAGTTCAGCTGCCTGCAAAGCAATAGGAATGGAGCTGAAGGAAAAGATCGCTCATTATGAGTTTCAGTGCAGGCAGCTTGGCTGGGGTCAGCAGGAATGCTTCTGCAATTGGCAAAGATCTGAGTCCGGTGATTACCATAAGCAATTTACATGGCATTGATTTAACCTTCTGGATGGTGTGATTGAACCTGGACTTTCCAAGCACAGCCCTAGACTCGATCATTAAGGAAAAGGGGAGTGGAGCGGATCGATAGGCAGTTTGTCATGGAAGCAATTAACACACAATCCAGAAAAACGCAGGGAAGCTTTGTTTTAGGAAAAGATGCTTGTTTGTTTTATTGTTTGGCAATGGTGTGCTGCTGTGCTTTTTATTATAGAGGTAATCGATGAACATGTTTTTTTTTTGCTTTTAGTTTTTAAATAATACATATTTCCCAATGCATATATAATATCACTGTTTTATAGCAGACACCTGCATGGCTTTGGTTGTATTTGAATGCTGTTGTGAAGAGCAGAGACATTGCACCTCATTAATAATAATAATAATAATAATAATAATACTAATGATGATAATAATAATAATAATAATAATAATAATAATGGCTTTCCCAACACAGTTTGTAGGAGCTAAAGGATTTATGCTGTGTGTCTAACTGGGCTGTATTTTTACTACAGAGGTAATCTGGTAAATAAAAAGGGAAGGTTAATCTGCTCAGATATCTGAACTCTCGCATGTCTGGGATATTCACAATGCTTTTTTTTTAAAGGTGCACTATTTTATTTTTTTATTTTTAAATATTAATGATTTTCTGTAAAATATGACCAAGTATACAAAAACACCAAAGGAAAAAAGGGAGGTCTTCTGTTGAGATTTTGTGTTTTATTCCCCTGAGCTTAAGCAGAGCTTACCTACATTGCTTGGCCACTTTATTAGGACCTGTCTATCCCGAATGGATCTGGCATCGCCCTGGTGTGGGGCGTGCCCTCCTGGTATACCCTGAGTCCCTTGATTACTCTGCAAAGCCGAACGAATGCTGTGGTTTACTGAAGCATTGTAGTGGATCAAGCACAGTGCAATTGAATTGGGCATAAGAGAGTGGCTCTAATTCAGTCTCCTGAAAACAGCGCCTGAGAAACAAGGCAGAGAAAGAATTACTAACTACTGAGCGTTTCAGTCAATGGAAGTTCAAACATGATTTCAGCTGAACATTTTTAGCCGCTAATCGATAAGATTGCATGATCCTGTCCCCCGTCCGTATGAATTCCTGTACCAGTACCTGGTGTCATGCTTGACTGCAGCACTCAGACCTGCGCTTCAGACAGACAGAACAGTAACTGTCGGCTGTAGAACACACTGGAGGCAACTACTTACTGCCCTGCCTGCCTCGCAGTGGTATCCTCCTGGTGCCATCTTCACTCGCTATCGTCAGTCACACTGCCGTATGCTAGTTACGTTGTCACTGGAAATCGCTCGACCGGGAAATAAGTTGACGTTGTCTATACTGCGCATGCGTGACGATGTCTATCTCCAGGTCGAATGATTTCCAGTGCCGATGTCACTTGCATGGCTGGCTATTCATGACCGCTGTGGCCAGCAAATCGAGGCGTGACAGCAAGGCAAGAGCTGAGAAAAGCAACGACTTGAAAATTATTTTGGGGGAGGGGGGTTGATTTATAGCTTCACATGATCATGATCAGTTTGACACAATACCGTCTGATACGCAAGAGCCACC